>NC_083409.1:8037418-8363271 GCF_020745735.1 Hemiscyllium ocellatum
CGATAGAAAGCTTGATGGTTTTCCTGGATCCTACTTGCCAAAGACTTATCATGCTCTCTCCTGGCTCTTCTTAGATCTTTCCTTAATTCCTTCCAGGCTAACTTGTTACTCTCAAGCATCCGAACTAAGCCTTCACGTTTCATCTTTACATAGGCCTCCTTCTTCCCCTTGACAAGAGATTCAAATTCTTCAGTGAAACACAGCACCCTCACCCTCAGACCAATACCTCCTTTCCTGACAGATACAAAACATATCGAGGACACACAATAGATGTTATTGAAAAAGATACACATTTGACGTGTGCACATCCCCTGCAGTTTCGTTCCCCATCCTATGCATCCCAAAACCTTTCCTAATCGAGGGGTGGATTGAGGGAACAACTCCTAGGGTAGGATCAGCAGTATATCTCTGTAACGTTTTCGAAAGCTGAATTGAGGAAACAACACATTGGATAGGGGTGGCAGTTGGCCATTCGGCTGTACCATTCTGAATGCTCATGGCTGATCCGAATGTGTCTAACCATCCATCACTTGTCTGTTTCAAATAAACATTGATTCTCCTGTCCAGCAAAGATCAGTCGCACTCAGCCTTGAATATCTTCAATAACAGAGTCTTCATTGCTCCATGAGGATGAGGATACCACAAGTAGCACAACACGAAAGAGAAAGGGACATCCTTATTTCATTGTGGGACCCATTATTTTAAATCTGCCTTAACCTCACATCAAATGACTGCCACTTTTCGGATATAAGGATACAATAACTAGCAATAGACATAAACCATTCCACTCTCCAACTCTGACCCACATTACCACTGACTCTTTCCAATCAAATATGTATCAAACCCAGCCTCTGCTGCTGTCGCAGGAAAAGAATACCCGATAGCATTGCACCACACAAGCATTAAAGAAATGAACAGAAATAAGCCATTCGGCCCATCGAGTCTGACATGCTATTCAATCATTTCTTATATGTTCCTATTCATCGTTCTCCTACCTCCTCCCTAGAATTCTTGATCTCCTTATAAATCAAAAACTTATTTATTTGTGTCTTAATGACACGAGTGTCTGTGCCTTTGTGTGTATGTCTATGTGTGTCCATGTGCTTGTTATCAGTGTGTTTTTGTGCCTACGTCTGTCTGTCTGTGTATCAGCCTGTGTGAGTCTACCTGCGTTTCTGTCTATTTGTGTGTAACTGTATCTGTCTTTGTGTGCTTCTATGGGTGTTTGTGCCTATCTCCTTGTATGCATTGTGATAGTTAGTATATTAGGGTGCGTACCAATACTTCTTTGTATTTCAATGCCTGCATCTCTGTTCAATGGGGTATCTGTACATTTGTGAGTGAGAGAGATGAGGTTGGAACTGCCAATGGGTTTAAATTGAGTTTTGCTCTTTACTGAATATTGATCCTTAATCGGTTAGCGGGACGTGGATGTTTCAGAATCTCCACACAACGCCTTCTGGTCGTTTCCAGCTCCTACCAGTTTCCTCCCCACATGTCGGGGTAGGTGGATGAGGGAACGGATGTCAGGCACCCCACCACCCAGCTTGGCCCTTTCTGTCCTATTCTAGGCTGTTTCCCCTGGAATGGGAGAAGCGGAGGGAAGGTGTGAGGATGGGACTGGGTGGCCCTGCTGTTAGTGCTGGTGTAGGTGAAGGAGGAAGGTTGAGGTGTTCGGAGGGGGTCTGTCCATAGTGTTGTATCCACACCGTGTTGTTAGTGTGCAGGGCTATTGTGTCAGTGACAGAAAAAGTGGGGGAAGGAAGATGCTGAATTCAATAGTGAGAGTGGTCATGCTTGAGCCTTATTTGGAGAGACAGTGTGATACTTGTTCGGGGGTAAATGCTATGACAAATATGCAGTGAGTGTGAGGGAGCAGAGAGAGTATAGTAACACGTATCCTGATGTGTCCTGTATTGCGAACCAATTCTTCATATCATCTCAGCGTCTCGGCGAGTGCCCCTGTATGTCTTGTCCAAGTTTATCACTAACAACGCCACTGAACCTGTCCCTCAGTTTGGGTGGATTTTACAAATAGCAAGGAGAAGCAAACTTTGGTGTGTTATCCATCGAGACCAAAACTGTCGCGCAAATATTTTGCACCATATGCCCTGGAAATTGGATATGCCAGTATATGCAAGGGGAAGCAATAACCTTGTGGTATTATCGCTAGGCTCTTAACCTAGAGACCCAGAGAATGTTCTGAGTACCCAAGTTTGAATTCTGTCATGGCAGACAGTTCAATAAGTATCTGGAATCAAGGATTTATGATGGCAAGAATTGATTGTTGGAAAAACTCATCTGGTTCACTGATTTCCTTTAGGGAAGGAAACTGCTGTCCTTACCAGGTCTGGCCTGCATGTGACTCCAGACCCAAGGCAATGCTGTTGACTCTTAACTGCCCTCTGGCATGGGCAATAAATGCGGTTTATCTAGCGACGTCCTCATCCTGTGAATGAGTAACAAATAATCGTGGGTACTGCAGTAATATTAGATGGCATAAAGCTGCATCGAACATGTGTTAACTAAGTGAGTGGGAGTGTTGTGACAAATAAATTCCATATGTGTGTGTCAGATAGGTTGAAGAGTATGTTGTGTAACCAACTAGAGAGCAAGTTATTTCGGATTTGGTGTTGGGTGGTCAGAAAGACTAATTACTAACCTTGCCCTGAAGTGGCTTTGAGGAATTGTGACATTAATATGTTACATTTTACATACCGTTCTTTACTCAGAGAGTAGTAAGGTTATGGAATGCTTTGCCTGCAACGGTAGTAGTTTCGCCAAGTTTAAGTGCATTTAAGTCGCCATTGGACAGGCATACGGACGTACATGGAATAGTGTAGGTGGGAAGTGCTTCAGATTAGGATGACAGGGCGGCGCAAAATCGAGGGATGAAGGGTCTGTACTGCAGTTCTATGTTCTATGCTCTATGTCTGCATGCAATATAGAAATTTTGATCATTATAGTCAAATATAGTGGAAGTCTGGAGGCTGGAGGGTCAAGTTACCTCCAGTGAATTGGAAAAGTAAAATATAACAGTCAGTGAGAGACAAGCATTTTTTTTCGAGTCACAGAGACCTACAGCATAGAGACAGGGCCTTCGGCCCAAAGTGGTACATTCCAAGCAAAATGTCCATTCACCCTAACACAATTTCCCTGCTATTGCCTGGTTTCCATCTAAGCCTTTCCTATCCATGTTTTGTCCAAATGCCTGTCAAATTTTGTTAACGTACCCACCTCAACCATTGCCACTGGCAGCTCATTCTCTGTGTATACCACCCTCTGTGTAAGAAAAAGTTGCCCCTCAGATTCCCTTTTATTCTTTCTCCACTGAACTTAAACTCATGCCCTCTAGTCCGGGATTGCCCAACCCTGGACAGAAAAGACTGAGTGCATTCACTCTATCCATGCCACCCATGATCTTATACACTTCCATCAGATCCCGCATCAGTCTCGTAAAGTCTAAAGTAAAATGTCCTAGTTTGTCGAACCTCTCCTTAAAACCCAGAAATGCCAAGTTCTTGGCAATATCCTTGTAAATTTCCTTTGCATTCTTTCCAGTTTAATAACATCCTTCCCTTAACAAAATGAACAAAACTGGACATAATGCTACAAGTATGGCCGCACCAGCATGCTGAATAACTGCAACATAAATCCCCAACTTCGATATTCCATGCCCTGACTGATGAAGATCAGTGTACAAAATGCCTTGTTCACTGTCCTGTCTATCTCTGAATCAACTTTCAGAGAGCCGTGCACCTGATTTCTAGGGTCCGTCTGTTCAACTACAACCGTTAAGGCCCAACCATTCACCATTAAACTCCGACCTTGAATTGACTGCAAAATGCAAGAACTCACATTTATCCAGATTCAACTCCATTTTCCATTTCTTGGCCCATTTCCCCAGCTGATCAAGGTCCTGCTGCAATGTCTGACAACCTTCCTCCCTGACCACGATACCACATTATTTATTGTCACCTACAATAATAATAATCATAACTTTTACATTCTAAACTAAATCATGATTCATAAAACAAACAGTAATGGTCCCAGCCCCGACCACTGAGGCACTCCACGAGTGACAGGTCTCCAGTCAGACAAGCATCCTTCCACTATTTCTCTTTGGTTTCTACCATCAAGACAATTTTGTATCTGATTTGTCCTGTTCCCACTCAATTCCATGCAAACTAACATTCCAGAGCAGCGTACCATGGGAACACTTATTGAAGGCCTTACTAAAATCAATGGAAATACGTGTATCACCCTGCCCTCGTCAACATCGCTGGTCATTTTTCATCAAAGAACTCTAATAAATTTGTCAGCCATGATCTCCCATATGCAGAGCCGTACTAATTGCTCCTAATCACATACTGCCTTTCCAAATGTATGTTAAGCTTATCTCTCAGAATTTTCTCAAGTACCTTACCTACTACAGATGCCCAGTTTACTGGTCTATAATTCCCAGGATTTTCTTTGTAGCCCTTCTTGAATAAGGGCGCAGAGGTCCCTGTCCTCCAGTCATCTGGGACCTCACCCATGGCCAGTGATGATGTAAAAATATCAGCCAGGCCCCCCACAATCTCTTCTTTGTCCTCTTGCAATGTTCTTGGATATATCTGGTGTATCGGAATACTGCAATATTTGAAACAAAAGTCTATTCCTTTAACGTAAAAAACACCCAACAGTGAGGAACTGACTTAATGATGGTTAACGTAACAAATTAAAAATTACACTAATCATAAGAAGTGACTTCAGAAGAAATCCAGACAATGTGGAAACCTAAGAAATGTCAGAAATTTACCATCCAGAAAAGAAGGTCCATGAAACTGATAAGGAAATCAAAAAGCTAACATGCATGCTAACAAACAGGAACACAAAGAGTGCATAAACCTACAATGCATATTTCAATGGAAACAAAATAAAAGCATGGTCAAATGTGGAAATTTGTAATCGGAAGAGGATTGCTTTTTGTGGAGAACAGGGAAATGGCTGACAAAATAACGAGTTACTTTGCATCGGCCTTCATGGAGTAAGACCCAGAAAATCACCCAGAAATACCAAGTGATCATAAAGGCTTGTGCAACTAAAGCCAGAAAGTCAATATATATCAGTTTCAAGGTAGCACTTGAACATGTAGCTGGATGGCGCATTGCCATGTCTAACGAAACAGATGTAATTCATTTCAAAATGTCAGAGAAAAATCAGCAATAGAAGTATTAATTACACTGCTGATGACTGTGTTTTATTTTCCTGTATATTCCAAAAGGGTGGAAAGCCATTGTCGATAAATGGAAGGTAATAAGTGTGACCCAAACATGGTAGGTAGATGAATGGAATGGATTCAGGCGTCTAGAAAGGGGAAAAGTGATAGTATGAAGAAATGCAGACCAATTAATTTGACATATGTAGAGAAACCTTTGGAATATATTAGACAGGATGTGATATAACAGCAACACTGGAGAGAATCGGTATGTATTTTTCAAAGGAAGTCATACTTGATAACTTCGGAATTTTTTGAAGGGTATTTGGAAGAATGTATGTACGTGGAAAGTTAAAGTTGGGTTCACATTCAATTAAAGGCGTCACAATATCGATGCAACATACTGTTGAAGTAGTTTCATAATGTATTGGTTAGACTGTACCTGGACGATTGCATACAGGGTTGGTGAGACTGTACCTGGAATATTGTGTACAGTTTTGGTGACCTAATCTGAGAAAGAATATACTGACCACAGAGGAAGTGCAATGGACCTTCTCAAGACTCAACCCTCAGATGGCCAGATTGCCTGATGTGTGTGTTCTCTAGGATTCCAAAGAATGAGAGGTGATTGCAGTGAAATTTAGAAAATTCGCTAAATTCGTGACTGTGTGGAAATGAACAGAACGTTTCTCTGGCTGTCTACTCTACATTTAAGGCAAATAACGGCAGGATAATGGACAGGCCATTTAAGATCTCAACAAGGACGAAATTCTTCATTCGGAGAGGACTGACTAATACAGGGGCATGGAAATCTGCTGGCAGGCAAGTTTAGGGAGAATCCCCAGGTATTCAGCATGTGTGTCAAGTGAAACAGAATAATGAAGCAATAGGTAGGATTCATCAGTGACTCGCTAAGTTGCATCTAAATCAACGTTAGTGGTAGGAGTCATAGGTTAGTGGTAGCAGCCTATTTGTGCGACTGGAGGCCGGTGTCCAATGGTGTACAACGGGGACCAGTGTTGTGTCCCTTATTATTTGTAATTCAGAGGTGCCAGTGGTGGACTGGAGTGGCTAAAGTTAAAAATCACAAAACGAGCTTTCAAAACGCACAACTGCCTGATGAAAAAGCAGCGCTTTGAAAGCTACTGCCTCCGAATAAACCAGTTGGGCCTGGGTAAACCTGGTGTTGTGTGATCTATAATCTTATTATTTGTGGTATTCATAAATGGTGTATCTGTGAATATGGGCGAGGGGTGGAGAGAGTGTGATACCGAAGTTTGTGTTTGACACAACAAATGACCGGGTTGTTGGCAGTGAGGAGAAAGGTCTTATGTGACAACAAGATACAGATGGAATGGTCAGAAGGACGGATCAATGGCAGATGGAATGCAACCTGGATAAATATGAGGTGATGCACTTTGCAGAGTACTCAGTGAATGGCAGCACACTAGGAAGCTCAAAGGGAGCTTCTCCACACATCCCTGAATGAGACGGGACAGGTTAATATACAAGTTGAGAAAGCAAAGGAGAGCGTAAGCAAAGCCTTCATTCATCGAGGCACAGATTATAAGAGCTATTCAGAGCTTTGGTGAGGCCGAGATGGAATACCGTGTGTAGTTGTGGGAACTAAATTCCAGGAAGGATGTGATTGCACTGGAGGGATTGCAGAGGGCATTCGCCAGGATGTTCCCTGGAATGGAGCATATCAGCTATGGAGAGAGACTGGATACGTTCGGATTGTTTAGTTTGGAGCAGAGAAGGCTGAGGGGGACGTGATACAGAAGGATAAGGTTATGAGGAACATGGACAGTGTGGATAGACAGCAGCTGTTCCTTTAAGTCAGAGGGAGAAGAACAAGGGAGAGAACACTCTTAAAGTGAAGGCTTTGAGATTTAGAAAGGACTTTGAGGATCGCTTTTTACTCAGAGGGTTTTGGGGTCTGGAATGCACTACCGGAGAGGGAGTTATTACGGTTAACCTCACAACTATTACAAAGTACTTGGGCGACCTCTTGAAGTATCATAACATTTCCAGCTATGGGGCTCATGTAGAAAACTAGGACTAATGTATACCGTGCTGTATTTCTGACATTGAAAATTCTATGCTTCTGTGAGTGCATGGTTGTGCAATGTCAATCATTGCGAAACTTAAGGCAGGAATCGATAGGTTTCAGAACACTCTATATGCACAAGGGAAATAAGAGTGAACTTGTAATCGCTTCAAAAAGTACGTCAATGGCAAATTTAAGGGAGGAAAAGTGCAGCTTCGTTACCAGAGAATGGAGAATGGAAAAGAAGGAAATGGCAGAACTATGCAGCAAATATTTCAGTTATATCTTCACAGAAGAAAACAAAACAAAACAAAAGAAAAAAAAAACACTCGGCCCAGCAATACTAGGAAAGTTTAATCTGGGCAGAGAGAAAAAGGGAATGGAATAAAATTAGCAAATAAACGTTATGGAGAAAGTATATTAACTGAAAGTAATGGGCTCAGACAAAGGCACCAGAGATTTATCAAATGGGAATCATATTTGAGAAACTGACTTTTAGCAAAACTGTGGAGAAGCAATCAATGCCAAATGATTGGGGCTAACAGAAGGGCATGGTTTTAGAATGGGAGAACTAAGTGAGTAGGCTAAGGAAGCAGTGAGTAGGAATTAATCGATGTTTGTTTAGAGCAGAGGACTCGGGGGTATAGCAGGATTCAGTGCTTGGGCCCTAGCTATTTCAAATACACACCAAACATTTGTTAGAGGGAAGCAAATGCAATGCTTCCAATTCTGCTGACGGCACTAATCAATGTCGGACTGTGAGTGGGTGAGGAGGATGTAAAATAGCTCCAAGGTGACTGAGACAAGTAGAGTGTCTGTGAAAATACGGGGCAATGAAGGGAAATGTGAGTACATGTGACGTTGTGCCCTTTGATGGGAAAAGGGAAACGGCAGCCTACCGTTTGAAATGGCTGAAAAATGTTACTCTATAAAGGGACTTATGCTTCTCTTTGTTTCATTCTTCACCGACCTCCGCCATCCATACAGGACAGTGAGTTCTGAAGCCCAAATAAAATACTGGGAATGGCATTGGTACACTTACCCGTGTACCAGTTGGTTAGCTGTAACATTGAAAAGGATCTGGGTCTCCCTGTACACTAGACACTGAAAGTAATTTTTTGCTGGAACAGAAAGCAGTTACGAAGGTAAATGCTGTGTTGATCTTCATTTCAGGGGGATTTGAGTCCAGGAGTAAGGGTGTCTTTCTGCAGCTGTATAGGACATTGATGAGACCCCATCTCGAACATTGTGCAGTATTGTGTGCAGTTTTGGTCTCCTTCCCTAATAAAGGACAAACCTGACATTGAGGGAGAGCAGCGAAAGATAACCAGACTGGTCTCTGGATGACAGGCTTGTTGTGGGAGGAGAGTTTGGGGCAAAAAGGCCTGTATTCCATGGGTTTTAGGAAAACAAGTGGTGATCTCAGTGGCATGTATAAACTTCTTACAGGGCGAGACAGATTAGAAGCAGGGATGATAATTTTGGAGACATTTCAGAGACCATTGAACAGTTTATCATATGTCTGAACGTCTGGAGTCACTTTTAGGCCAGGCCAGGAATGCATGGGAGATTCACTTCCTGAAAGTACATTGGGGAAGCAAACAGCTGTTTATAATCGACATTGGTTTCAGGGTAACCTTTACTGGTACCGGATTTTAAATCTCGATATTTTATTGATTGTTTTTAACTTGCACCAGCTGCCAGAACATTAGCCTGGTCTGGATTAGTAATCCAATCACATCTCCACAGCAGCACCATATCTACATAGGGACCTTTAACAGGTCCAGGCAGCGGGCCATGGAGGGGGTCGTTAGGGCCGACTGCCTGCCCCTCTTCTGCGGTTATGTTAGAGCCCGGGTGTCCTTGGAGATGGAGCACGCGGTGTCCACCAACACGCTGGAGTTGTTCAGGGAGAGGTGGCCGCCACAGGGAGTGGAGTGCATCATTTCCCTCTCCAACTCTATTTTGATTCAGTCCCTGCCCTCTCCTTCACTGTTTTGATCACATAGCATTGCCCTTTGATGTGAAGGGCACTGCTTGTCACAGGTCACTCGGGTGTTGCCTTTCTTCCTGGTGGTGGAAATTAAATAAAGATTTGTGCACTTTGTGTCTCTCACTGTGTCTCTCAACTGCACACACACACCATGGGTGCTGGGGAAAATATAAGCACTACCGCAGTTAGGCGGTAGTGTGGGGGTTGAAAAAAAAATTTATAGGAACCTATCTGAAACCACACTGCGCAGGTAATTTCTGTGCTGCTTGACAGCTCTGTCAAAAAAAAGACTTCCACCAATTTGACTGTCGTAATGGGACTGAGGGGGAGGTAATTGGCCAGATTGTAATTATACTCCTCTTAGGGGACTGGACATAGCTGAGTAATTTTCCACATTGCCACGGAGATAGAGCTGGAACAAAACAGCTTCCGCAGGGACACGGCTTACTGTGCAGCACAACTCTTCGTCATATTGCAGGAATGGTTTCAAGGCCCATTGCCTTTGTCGTAATCTACTGTGTTCAGCTGTTTCTTCATGTCACGTGTAGTGAATCAAATTGATTGAAGGGTGGTATCTGTGATGCTGTGGACATCATGACAAGTGAGGTGGATCATTGACTCAACCCTTCTGGCTGAGGATAGTGCATCCTTGTATTTTACACGGATATGCAGGACTGTTCCATTATTTAGGATGGAGATGTTTGTGCAGCCCATTTCTCCGTCATTTGTTTCATCATCCATCACCATTTTTGACTGAATGTGGCAGGACTGCAGAGTTTCAATCACATCTGTTGGTCAAGTGTGGTAGCTTTAATGGGTTAGCACAAGGTTTATGTTCACGTGGTTCTGAACCTGACACGTTCACCCACACTCGAACCTGAAACATAGATCGTGTTGATGATAATGGCAGACTGAAGGATTATCCCAGGCAAAATGTTACAGGTTGTGGTTAATGCTGTTCGGCTTCTCCTGCTGCTGTGGTCAACCACACTACGTGAATACGCAGTTTTGAGCTGCAATATCTGCAACGCAATTCTGCTGTCTGTCACTTAGTTCACATCGAGACCCATTCACCCATCAGTCCTGTACTCAGTGACCTACTCTGGTTTCTGATTTGCTAATACTTTCATTTTCAAATCTTCGTTCTGCTGAGGGTTTCTCCCCGGGCCATGCTTTCAATCTGACACATTCCAATTTTAATTCAATTATTTAATTCATCTGCGTTTTCCTTCCGTGATACCATCTTCTGTGTTTGAGGTAAATGTCTTTCCCTCTGTCTCTCGCCCTGAACATGATTAAGAGTTCTGTTGTGTCAGTGAGGCCAGCCTTATTAAGTTTCAGAGCCAATAAATTCTGTGGATTCCCAATCATCTTCATCACATTGTATGTTGCCTCTTTGGTTTGATACCTTATCGCTCATGGCTGCCTTGTCCTCCCTTGAGTATGTTGCATCTCCTTTGAGATAAATTTCTGATATACTCCAAATTATCTCCAGAAACTCCTGCTATTGCTGTCCAATGGTATTCCCTGTTCGATTCCCCTTCCAATTAACTTTGGCCAGCTCCTCCCACATGGCTTTGTACTTACGTTGCTCACTTATAATCACATTACATCGAGAAGAGAGCAATAGACATACACCAAAAAAGGAGTTTTGAGAGATGGTACACGAAGAATAATTGGGTGATTTCTTAACTAGATAAAACGAGAGAATGAGAGACAAAATGTAGATGTGGAAATAAGAAAAATGAGAAAACGAAATTATCGATAGAAGTAGATGTACATCCCTCGATGTATTGGCAATTCCTGTGTGCTCTGGTCCTTTGTACAGCGCGTATACAACAGAGGAATATGTTCAAATGCTGGATCTGATGCCAGAATTTTTCTCTCCAATGACATGACAGACACTAGCTTTGTAAAGATTCCAGCAGGCCGATATATTTAATTCCTGGTAGAAAGGGGATTAACTGAAATATGTTGGGACTCCATAACCAAGATTTATAACACACATTCTAAACAGAATGAGAGACAAGAATAGGGAATCCTAGAAAAGAGGGAACTTTGAGAGAACGGGAACATATCACTTCAGATGAGGATCAAATAATGTGTTAATGCTTTAAAACATTATACAGCATGTGCATCATTTTTCGTTAACTGTATCTACGTTGTTGATTCGAAATGTGTTGTACACATATGAACAATCTTCCTTATCTGAACACAAACTGATTAAACAGTGTATATAAAATCGTTTTTCCTCCATTTTAGCTCTCCTGTTGTTGTGCTACCAGGATACATGAACATCAACTGGCCACAAAAAGACAGGACCCATTATCACTACCTTCCGTACATACAGACAAGGAAGAACACCACTTTGACTGGGACTATACACACATCCTAGGAAAGGCGAAACAAAGACACGCACGAAAGTTCTGAGAGGCATGGCCTTCTAACCAGAAGTACATTAATAAACACATCAAGTTAGATCCTATCTACCTTCCCTTGAAAAAACAGAACTGGAAATGACATCACCCAACTTAAGAAACCAAATCTTACTGATGATGTTACCTAGTCATGGTGACGAAACATCTGAAAATACAGCTTCCAGCTCAGCGAGTTAACTTACACATTTATAAATTGTTATTTTTCTTTTAATAGTGGAATTTGGGAATACTTTCTCATTCATGTTTTAACAGAGTATGAGGCGAGGTTAGCTTTTCTGGGTGTGTGGTTTTAATTAATAGAGGGGTTCGACATTGATGTCATAATGGTTTGAGGGCTCGGCGTATGCAATTTGAAAAGATTTGAACGGATTTGATGTACAAAAGGACCCATCAGATTTCATCACTTCGCAGTTAGTGACGTGGAACTTCAAATACAACAGGTGAGAACATTCATTTAATTTTGTTTCCTTGTGCTTAAATTAAAAGAAATGGTTTTTAACATTACTAAAGAGGCTCTGGGGTTTGAAGATTATTCACAAATTTGCCAAGAAAAGAAAAGACAAAGGGAGGGCAGACTTTTAGAATTAAAAAGTAGATCAGAATTGGGTTTCACCAGGGACAAAAGTAAAGCTGAAATTGTAATAGAGTTGGTCAAGCACTTTGGTCGATCAGAGAAATAGGCAACTGTTGGTGAGCTAGAAAAACTTTAATTGCACATGTGGCAACAGGAGTTAGAAGATAAAGAAAGAGACAGAAAGACAGAGAAATAAGAGAAAGTGAGGAAAAGGAGAGGGAGAATTTAAAATTCAGAAGTTTGGAGTTAAGTAAGAAAGTTAAATTAGCAGAATGAAGATGAAGGGAGATGTGTACATATAATTTTACACATGTATGCAACAATGTTAATATATTGCCATATTTTGGTGAGGAAAACGTCAAAATCTTTTATTATTTTATTTACAAAATTGGCTTGGCAGATGGCGTGTCCAATGAGCTTGTGTGTAGTGCTAGTTCAGACGAAGCTGGTGGGCACAGCTTGAGAAGAATGTGCAGTGCTGTCGAAAGAGGAAACAAGAAGTTATGCTAATGTCAGACAGGCTACTTTGAGTGCTTATGATTTGGTACTCGAACCATATAGACAGCTGTTCAGAAATATTGAGACGGAACCATGTCAGGCTGATGTTGAGTTTGAAAGAAGTAACCACAGTCATTTTGAGAAATGGTGCAGACCTTAAAAATGGACACGACCTGTGAGGCCCGAAGGGAGATTATTCTGCTGGAGGAGTTTAAAGACTCACTTCCAGAGATGTTAAGAATTCATGTGAATGAATAGAAAGTTCAAGAAATGAGAAGCATGGCAGAAATGGCAGGTAAATATGCATTGGCACATGAGAAGAAATTTAGCTTCTGGGGGGATTTTCATCCTGTGAGGGATAGAAATTGGGAGAAGGAGAGATCCTATACTGCAAAACATAGAGCAAAGCACACTGGCAATAGTTTACCACAGGTGAAGAAACAAGTTCAAATGGGTTAAAAGGTGGTGAAAGGCCTCAGGTGTTCTCACTATAATGGAGTGGAACACATAAAATTACAGTGCTGAAGGTTTAAGAACGTCACTGGGAAAAGATGTTTTCACTGCAGTAAACTGGGACACACTGTGCTGGGCATTGAAGGAAGAAACTTTGGGAAAATACGTGGTAAAAGATGTTTAGCCAGTGGTATTTGTGAACCTGGAAAAGGAGACCCCAAGTAGAGCTGAGGAGCTGAAGGAGAGTGCACAGTCGAGACAGTGTTTGGATATGGAGTCAGTGCCTGATCTCCATAAAGAGTTCGCCTCTGTGGATGAAGGTTACTAAGAAAAGAACATAGTGGGGGGAGGAGGACAAGAAGTTATAATTTTGTGAGTTACGGGATCTGTTCAGTGTCTAATAGTTGACAAGTGAGGAGCCAGAAAGGCACAACTGATCAGTCAACATCCGAACAGCAGGACAATCAACATATCAGGCATAAACCCATCATCAGGAATGTGGCGGGGGAGGGTGGGAACAAGGTGGCTGAAAGATAAATAGGAGGGTAGGAGCTAGGATGGCAGGAGAGTCACTGGGAAGGCGATAAGAATATGTAGGTGGGAGTCACAGTGATATGTCGGAGAGGAGGGTGGAGTGGATAGGAAGGAAGGAAGACGGACAATTAAGACAGTTCAAGAAGGCGGTACTAATTATAACAGTTGGATCCGGGATGAAGTTGGGGGGGAGGTTTGAAAATTAGTGAAGTTGATTTTGATGCTATATAGTTTGAGGGTTCCAGCTATCCTACCACCTATCCACTTCACCCTCCTCTCCGACCTATCACCATCAACCCCCATCTGCATCTACCTATCACCTTCCAAGCTCCCTTCCACCCAGCTCCACCTCACCCCTCCCATTTAAATGTCAACCCCCTTCCCTCTCAATTAACCCCACTTTCCTGATGAAGGACTTATGCCTGAAACGTCAACTCTTCCAGCCCCTCGGATGCTGCCAACCTGCTGTGCTTTTCCAGCCCCGCACTTTCCAACTCGCATCTCCAGCATCTGCAGTCCTCACTTTCCCTCGGCCTCTAATAGTAAGAGATGGAAGTATTTTCACTCTTTCTGACATGTTACTCAAGAGCGTGATCATTTGTGGAATTGGGGCAGAAACTAAGCACTCCCTTGTGTAACATCAGGTTGGAGTGCCAAGTCATGGTTGGGGAAGTAAAGGTGAGAGTGAGTGACAGGGTGTCAGTTCCAGGAATACAGTTTGTTCTGGGGAATGTTTTAGCAGGATCTAAGGTGGGAGAGGCACCCCTTGTGGTGGAGAAATCAAAGGAATACTAGGGAACTGGGGAATTAAAATAAAAATACTTAGGGATTTTTCCAGACTGTACAGTAACAAGATCCCAGTGTCATAAGTTACAGCAGGAAGGAAAAACGAGAGAGAAAAAAAACAAAAGACTTGATGTTTAGTGAACTCACACCCTGTTTGAAATAACGATGCAGAGAATATTGTATATTCTGTTCACACACACACACACACACACACACACACACACACACACACACACACACACACACACACACACACACACACACACAAGGAATCAGAATATATTGCCGAACGTTATTAAAGATAGAATCCTAAAATTTAAATGGAGACCACGATAGATTAGTGTAGAAGGGAAATAGACCAAGGTGCACCACATTGTGTTACCGGTAGCATATAGTGTTACGGGTAGCACATATACTATCTGCAGATGGTCTCCTGGAAGACTCAGCCTGAGGTGCAGAAGCATTTCTAGTGGCTGGAATGCACGAGGACGTGGTTATTTTTTGTTGTACATGTCATACATGCCAAATGGTAGGTAACTCACAGGCAGTAATAAAACCAGCACCTTTGTTGCCAATTCCTGCATTCGAAGAATCTCTCACGTGGGTTATGATTAATTGTGGAGCTCCCCTTCGTAAAATAAAAGTGGAAACCAATATCTGCTGACCATAATGGACGTGTCCACCAGATTTCCAGGGATAATTCCATTATCAAGTGTTAAGGAAAAAGGGGAGGTGAAGGAGTCAGTAGCTTTTTTTTTACTCGCTGTGGGCTGCGCAGTGTGATTCAGTCAGACCAAGGGTCTCATTTTACCGCTCAGCTGTTTAAGGAAGTCATGGATAGCTTCAGCATACAGCCGTTTAAATCATGTGCGTCTCATACCAAATTACAGGGAAGCTTGGGAAGTTGGCATTAGAGACTGAAGACAATATTAACAGCATACTGTCAGAATTACCCGAATGATTGGAATAAATGCGTCTCATTACATTGTTTGCCATTAGAGATGCCCCAAATAAATCTACTCAGTTTACTTCCTTTGAGTAATTATTCGTAAATGAAGTGGGAGATTTTTTGAAATTAATTAAATATAAATTGACAGGACAGAAGTCGGAAAACTCACACTTGGATTATGTATGTGAGGTGAGGGAGAAATTAGGTGGAGTAGGTGAGTTTTCTAAACAGCACCTGAAGAGGGCACAGCATCGAGTGAAGCAGATGGCAGCTAAAAACGCGGAAGATTTCACGATTTCCCTTGAGGACGACATATCAGTATTGTTCCCAGTGGTAGGAAATCCTTTCAAAGCCAGTTTTAGTGGCCCCTTTCAAATTTAAAGAAATGTTGAGTCAGTTAAACTATCTGGTAAAGATGGTGGATATGACAAAAATACATTAGAGTATGTCATGTGAATGAATAATGCTCGAGACACATTTAAGACTCAGGAACAGAGGTATGGCCAAATGAACAAATTTTGCAGTTTATCTATATGATGTAGTGATCTTTAGAAAGTGATTGAAAGCTCACATGTTACTTTTGGCAGAGCATGTTGAACGATTATAAGAAGCAAACATGGTAATAAATTTAAAACATACTTCAGGAAGGAAGAGGGGCCTGGGACATTACATTGGCCATCGAAGGTTGACCCCATGGAATACAAGACATTTCCACAATCATCCTCGAAGAAAGAGGTGGTTCGATTTTTGGAATTGAGTGGACTCTGTTGGAAGTTTGTTCCACACTTCAGCAACGTATTGGCACCACTGATGGATTTACAAACGAGAACACAGAATTGTGGTGGACAGAACAATGCAGGGAAGCATTTGACAATTTTAAAGCAGGATTAATCATTGCACCAGTTTTAACTTCACCAAATGTTTTGAAACCCTATGAAAATTGTGGTTGATGTGAGGGATATAGAGGTCGGAATTTTACTGATACAGAAAGATGATGATGGAATTGAATGGCCAATTGGCAACTTGTTGAAAAAATTCAATATCCACCAGAAAAAAAATGCCTTGTTAATGTCCATCCATGCTAACCCCATTTCCCTGCAGTTGGTCCATATCCTTCTCGTCCTTTCCTATCCACATATTTATCCAAATGCTTTTCAAATGTTGATAATGTACCCCCCCACCCCCTCAAACACATCTGCTAGCAGGTCATCCACGTACCAGCCCTTTGTGTAAAGAAGTGGCCCTTCAGGATCCCTTTTATTCCTTCCCCTTTAACCTTAAACTGTTCGCCTCTATTCTCTAAACCTTGGAAAAAGACTGACAGCATTTACCCTATCCATATCCCTCATGATCTTATACAGCTCTATAAGCTCCCCCTCAGTTTCCTACACTGTAAAGAAAAGGTCCGAGCTTGTCCAATCTCTCCCTATATCTCAGACCATTGCGCTCTGGCAATGTCCTTGTAAATTTCTTCTGCACTCTTTCTAAGTCAATAACCTCCTCCCTATAACAATGGTGACAAAACTGAACACAATACTCCAAATTCGACCTTACCAAAGTCCTGTCTAACTGCAACAAAAATGTCCAACTTCTAAACTCAATGTCCTGCCTGATGAAGGCCAGTATGCCAAATGCCTTTTGCACTGCCCTGTCTACCTGTGACTCCCCTCTCAGAGAACCGTGCACCTGAATGCCAAGATCTCTCTGCCTGCTACACCCCGTAAGGCACTCCCATTCACCATGAAACTCCTAACTTGATTTGAGTTTCCAAAATCAAGACCTCAAACATCTATCTTAAATTACATTTGCCATTTCTCGGCCCACCTGATTAAGGTCCTGCTGCAATTTCTGATAAACTTCCTCACTGATTACGCGACCACTTATTTTAGTGTCATCTTCAAACTTACTAATCATGTCTTGTACATTCTCAAACAAACCATAGATAATAAACAGCTATTGATCAGCTTCCAGTCTGACAAGCATCCTTCCACAAAACTCTTTATTTCCTACCATCAAAACAACTGTATATCCAATTGGCCGGTTTCCTCAGCATTCCACGCAATGTAACCTTACAGAGCATCCTGCCATGTGGAAACTTATCAAAGGCCTTACTGAAATCCATCGAGACTACGTTTACCGCTCTGCCCTTGTGAACCTTCTTGGTCACTTCATCAAAGAACTCTAACAAATTTGGGAGGCATGATCTCCCACTCACAAGTCTATGCTGACTGCTCCAAATCAAACCCTGTTTTAAGTAATGGGAGCAGTCAATGGTATGCTGTCCTTCATTGTATGATGATTCGTGTACATAAGTAAAGCCATCCGTCTGCAGTTATAGAGCCTTGCTGAGAGAGCATTAGGGGCACTCTGTACAGATTTGATCTCCTTTGTAAGGAATGATCTCCTTAACACAGACACGGATGACGGTGACATGACGATAGAGTGAATAAGCTGACTGTTTAATCTATAGAGCTGTGAGAGACGAAGAAATGGTGACGCTGAAACACGAGGAGTGGCAGCAATCACTAATTTTCAAAAGAGACATTGATATGATGAGGAATTCCATACTATACCCAGGATTGATTGGTTTGATTTATTGTCACGTGTACCTCACTACAGTGAAACACTTTATTTATGAGCAGTGGAGGAAGGTCATAGTAAGCATGGCCAGACAGATCATAGGGTGGAAATAGGCTTGGACAGAGTAAGGCATACAGGTTACACTGCACATGACATGCACTAGACAAGATCAACATGAACAAAATCAGCATTATCTGAACTTAGAGAGTCCATTAATTAGTCTAACGTGACTTTCCTAATAGCTTATACGCCTAAATTAGCTCTCCCCACGTTATTGGCCAGTCGGTGTATGAACCCATACTGAACGTCAGGTTGTTCACCATCCCCAAAAGCAGACACAATACCTTCCATCTGAAACAGGCAGCTTTTCCCATTAGCTTCTGTCCTACCTAGAGACATCAGGTCGTCTTCTCAGAGATGAAAGATGCCTTCTTGAGACTTCACACAAGACATATAGCTTATCTGCTCACCACTAGAAAACCATGTTAAAGTCCCATATCTGTATCATAAGCAATGGAGCCAAGAGGAACAACGTGGAGCAGTCTGTTTGTGCAGCCTCTGCTCCACTTGTTCATCATGTTAGAGCATCAATTAGGAGACAGTGAGGACTGCCGATGCTGGAGATCAGAGAAGAGAGTTGATTGCTGGAAAAGCACAGCAGATCAGGCAGCTTCCTCGAAGCAGGAGAATTGACATTTTGGGCATAAGTCATTCATCAGGAATCTGCATAAATTACCTGATTCTTCCCCCGTGTAAGTGTATTGCGGTGGGAATGGCCTCCTACTGTTCTTGTATAAGTGACTCAAGGACTGACTAGCTTCTTCCTCATCCAAGTGGACAGGGCCAAGGGCCTGACTGGTTACCCCTCATTCCTGTTTGACAGCTTGATGTGCTCACAAATGTGATGATGCTGCAGCTTTAAGAGATTATTTTGTCCTGGTTTATTTTAAGAGAGAGATTGAACGATTGTTACCAAGCTGGCTAGTTAAGACCACTTGAGTAAACAACGAGGGAGGCCTTGTGTTTATTTTAATGCAGCCTAAATGGATGTGGCCAGCTCTCACAGATTAGGATCACTGGGTTTTGGTTTCTCAGTAACATCAGAAACTACTGGGGTCTCCACAGAGTTGGAAGCTTCAATGACTGTCTTCTGGCTGCTCCACTCTTTGAATTTTCTCTTGATGCTGTTTTCAATTCCTGGATTGGAGAAATATTTGTGACATTCCGTGTCTGAATTTTCCTTTTTTGCCAAGGGCTGTGTTTATGGGCGTTTCCTATGTTGGAATAGTTCATTAGTAACAGCTCCTAATTCTATTATTCTGTTAAGCTGTCCAATAGAATTACACTATTCTAAGTTTCTCTTTCTTTGGTTTTGTTTCATCATTCGTGTTGAAATAAATGAGATTTTGCTTACCACAGAGTAGTTTGACCAATCACATTGCATCTGGAACAGACACTTTACACTTCCTTTGAAATAAGAAAACATTAGAATTTAGGCTACTGCCTTCAAATATTTTCGAGGGGATCTACTGTGGTCCATCACACTAGACTTACTCTCTTCCTGAGTAATAGGCTGGAGGCACTGAATGGGCTGTCCCTGTTCTTCTCCAATAGTGTCAATGGGGTGAATGTTTTCCTCATATTGTTGTGAAACCAGCGATAGGTGCTGAATGAACTCTTGTTTTACTGTGGCAATGTGCAGTGCCAGGCATGAATGTTATGTACCCTTTAACAGCACAAGCCTGAATGGAGTCTGGGTCTTGCTGCACATGGAAACAGACCAGTTCAGGAGCTGAGGGGTGGGTGGGGGGAGGGGAAGGTTCTGAACATTGTGGAATCTTCAGTGACGATCCCCACCTCTGATCTTATGGTGGGTAGGGTGGGTCGGGGAGACATTGATGAAGCAGCTGAAGATGTTTGTGAAGAGGAAGCTACCTGAGGATCTCCCACAGAGGTGACCCAGGATTGAGATGATGAACATCTTCCTTTGTGCCATGTTTGATTCCAAAAACTGGACAGTTTACTCTGATTCCCATTATGTCCAGTTCTTTAAAGCTCCTTAATGTCAATAGAAGACAACCACTGCCTTGATATCAGGGCCAGTCATTTTTACCTGACCCCTTGTGTCAACCTCTTTTATTCATATCAATTGGCCATGATGTAGGAGCAGCAAGTGTTTTCTCCAAACAGGTGATATTGAATGTCAGGATTTCTCTTCTCAAGAGTTTTGGGGAGCAAGATGACTGAAAGTATTTGAAGAGGAGGTCGATGAATATTGCCTGTCAGAGAGTTGAGGGCTATGAAGAGTTGTGCATGAAAGAGGATTTGAAACCAAGAGCAGATCAGTCATGATCTTAGTGAAGGGCATGACAGGCTTGGGGGGTGAACGACCTGATGTTCTCCATTCTGCTATTGGAAAGTTAATGGGTGTTATTTTCATGAATGTTATGTTATTGAACGTTGCAGTCAGTGAGACTAGAGGATTGAGTGAGCCATCCCTGGGTGAGGTATGGGAGCTGGATTCACAGCAAATTTGGGTATACAACATGACCAACAAATGAAGCACAAGCTGCAGAGAGGGGAAGCTGTGTAAAGAGAGATGAGGGGCCTTTTTCATACCCAGTCTGAACTTGCCAATTACATTTCCCTAATCACCTCAAAGCGTGTGGGACAGTCTTGAAGGGCAGAATGGTCTCCTCTATTTCTGTGCAATAGGAGTAGGAGTAAGCAGCTCCAACTGTTCCTGTCTAGCAGGTTTGAGGGGCTGAATGGAACACAGAAAGATGGGACTGAGGAGCAGGTGTGTGTCGTTAGATACTTTGAGCCTTCTCCACCAGGCACTACGATTGTGGGTGATCAGGTTGGGCTCTCATCCCAACTTTTCTGTCTGTGTCCCATTATCCGTGACTCACTTCCCTGTCAAATATTTAACTAACACAGCTTTCAATCAATGTGAACATAGAGGCACGATAAACTTCCAGTGAAGAAAATTCCGACTTAAAATGCCCTTTCAGAATTTTTTATCATCCCTCTTAGAATCAGAGAGTCGTGCAGATCGGAAACAGACCCATTAGTCCAATCTGTTCACTCTGATCAGATATCAAATCTGACCCAGTCCCATTTGCCAGCATTTGGCCAATATCCCTCCTCTTTCAGGTACTTTTTAAATGTGCGATTGTAACCGCTTTCACCACTTCCTCTAACAGCACTTTCTTTACACACACCACTCTGTGTGTGCAACATTTATCTTCAGGTCTCTTCTCTCCCCTTCAGCCCATGCTATATAGTTCTGGACTCCCTTATCTTGGGGAGCAGAACATGGTTGTTCAGAATATCTATGCTTCTGCTGGTTTTATAATCCTCTATATTGTTACCCCTCAACCTCTGACACTCCAGGGGGAAACAGCTCAACATAATCAGCTTCTCTCTAAAGCTCAAACTTCCAGTCCTGGAACATACATGTAAGTCATTTCTGCAGAAAACCTAGTTGTACGCAGTATTCTTAAAGTGGCCTCACCAACATCCGCTACAGATGCGACATGCCACTACATCTCATATACTCAATGCGCTGACTGATTAAGGCAAATGTGCCAAATGTGTTCACCACCACTCTGTCTACCTGCGACTCCACTTTCAAGGAACAATGCACCTGCAGCTCTATGTCCCTTTGTTTCACAACACTCCCCAGGACCTTACCATTAAATGTATAATTTCTGCCCTGATTTGCCTTCCCAAAATGCAAAACCTCATATGTATCTAAATTAAACTTCATCTGTCACTCCTTGCCCCTATGTCCCATCTAATTGTGATTTTGTTTTACTCTGAGATAATCCACTACACCATATTTCTGATGTAATCTGCAAACTTATTAACTATGGCCCCAATATTCAAATCTATATCCTTTTACATTAATGATGAAATGTAATGAACTCAGTACTGGTTCTTGCAAGACACTGCTGCTCACAAGCCTCCAGTTTGAAAAATATCCCTCATCCTTCAAGCCAATTGTGACAAGCTTCTTCGGTATCCAATGTGACCGAAACTTATTAATCTGTCTACCAATCAGAATGAAATACTAGCTATGAAGAGAGGCTGAGAAGGTTAGGTTTATTTTCGCTAGAAAAAAGAGGATTGAGGGGGACATGATTGATGTTTGCAAAATCATGAAGGGTATAGACAGGGTGGATCGACACAAGCTTTTTCCCAGGGTGAAGGATTCAATAACGAGAGGTCGTGCTTTCAAGGTTAGAGGTGGGATGTTTAAGGGGGATACACGCGGTAGGGACTTCACACAGAGGGCGAGGGGTGATTGGAACGCGTTGCCAGCAGAGGTGGTAGAGGCAAGCACAATAGATTCATTTAAGATGCGTCTGAACAGATGCATGAGTAGGTGGGGCGCAGAGGCATACAGATGCTAGGGAATTGACTGACAAATTTAGACAGTACATTTGGATCGGCTCAGGCTTGGAGGGCGAAGGGCCTGTTCCTGGGCTGTAAATTTTCTTTACTCTTAGTTCTTTAAATGAACATCTTGCTGAAGTCCACACAGACAATAACTACCAAACTGCCTTCATCAATCTTCTTTGTTACCTCTTCAAAAAACTTAACCAAATTAATGAAACATGATTTCCCATGCAGAAACTCACGTTGTCTACCCCGGTCAGCCCTTGCCTTCCCAAATGTATGTAAATGCTACCCCTCAGAATCCCCTCCAACAATTTACCCACCACTGACATCAGGCTCACCGGTCTATAGTTCCTCAGGTTTTTGGGTCACTGTTTCCTTTTCTAGTCCCATTCCTCCACTGCTCACAACAAATGTTAAATGTAACCTGGTTTGTGATATGGCGGATGATATCTGTCTCAGACTGGTTCAGGCTAGTTTCTTTAATCTGCTAAAACAACACGTTTATGATCAAGAGCAGTGCTATTCAAACTATGATGGAAAGGTGATTGGCAAACTGTTTGGGTATTGCAAATATATATATATATCAACATTTCCCCTTCTAAAAACGCTGACACACACACACACACACACACACACACACACACACACACACACACACACACACACACACACACACACACACACACACACACACACACACACACACACACACACACACACGCCGATAAACAAAATCTCTGCAATTTAACTGTTCAGATATTATTGTAACTCATGGCAAAAAGAGAAATTGCAAGATTGTCCAAAACGTTATTCTTCTTGTATTCACACAGCTGCTAGCAATGGGATTTCATCCTGGGAGCGTTGGATTTGGCTGAATTCCCTTTGCTTTAGGCAGTGAGTAGATTCCAATGAATTCTGCTCATGGATCGCCCAAAGAGTAGTACGCTGGTTAGCACTGCTGCCTTACAGAACCAGAGACTTGGGTTCGATTCCAGCCTTGGGTGACTGTCTGTATGGAGTTTGCCCGCTCTCCACTTTTCTGTGTGAGCTACTAAATGGTTGAGCTAGTTCCCCAAGACAGCTCAATTAGGTGGATTGGTCATGCTAAATTGTCTGTAGTGTTCATGTGTTTCTAGGTTAGGTAAATTAGTCAGGGGTAAATATAGGGGAATGGGTTGGGAATGTTGGTATGGACTTGTTTGGCCGCATGGCCTGTTTCAACCACTGCAGTGATTCTATAAAAAGAAGAATGGTAACGATGACAGTAGAGTTTTTTTTTTCGCTCGCACACATTGCTGGTGATGAGAAACAATACAAGAGAGAGAGTGCAATAGGCCATTCCTTCTCGGGCAGATTACGTTTTCTCCTTCTCTGAGCTGAATCACACAGTAATGTCATCCTCTCCCAATTGGACCATGTGAGGTCTCCTGTACATTGTCCAAACTATGTCTCCATCACATTACCTGTTCAATGTAGGTGCTACATTGTTGTTGTCTTGCACAGAGCCATACCCATAGCAGAAAATGGTCTTGGTCGATTTGAAATATGTTTACATGTTCCTGCGTCATTAAAAAGTAAAAATGTTTAATTTATTCAGAATACTTGTGTTAAACTGAATGCATTTTTAAAGAAATACAGAAATTGTTGGAAAAGGTCGGAAGGCCTGTCAGCATCCAGATGCCTTTTAACTGCTGTGGTTATACCAGCCTCCACCACCTCCTCTGGCAGCTCATTCCATATGCACATTATCCTCTGTGTGAAAAGGTGCCGTATAGGCCTCATCAACACCTTTCCCCTCTCACTTTCAATCAATGCCCTCTTGCTTTTAACGCCCCTAACCTGGGGAAAAACCCTGACTACTCACCCTATCCATGACCATTCTGATTTTATAAACCTCGACTGCTACGAAATGTGACTTCAATCAACCCAAATAGCTACACTTTCAGTCACCCCCGGCCTAAATTCTGACATTCAATACTGACACCTCTTCCTTCTCCATCAAGTCACAATTCTAAATCCATATTAATCAGTTTGTTCAGATGTATCATGAGACACCTCTGTGGGATTTACACCGAGTCCTTTGTGCCCGGAGGTAGGGACACTAGCACCACTCGGCAATATCCATAGAGCTGTAACAGGATTCTCCTGTGTGTTTGCTCATCAGCCTGTTCTGACACGCTGTGACATACCTCTGCAACAGGCAGGATTTGAATCCAGTCCTACCAGTCCAGAGCTAGGAACACGACCACACGAGAGCTCTGGCTCAGAGGCAGAGTCACTACCACTACACTACCATACCCACACATTGGGTCATATTTTAAGTGCCAGCTTTCAGATTGGTGTGGATTTATTATAATCAGGTTATCATTTCTGAGCTACACAAAATACCTTGTATTGTTAAACAAATACAAAATATTTGTCTGAACTGTAGGATGTTGAGTGCACATGCTGCGCCACCGAAATTAACTATGAACGTCTTTAATCGCTATTATCTGTAGTCTGCAATATTAGGGAAAGAAATCCTGCAGACACACTCTGCCCAATGAAGGGTCTCGAATAGATTTTTATCACTGAAAACCACAGACGAAGAGAAAGCATAATTTCTGGCTCCATAACACTGATCTGTATTACCCAACTCTCACGTGTGACTGCCCTCTTCCTAAAATCATGGAATGATACCAAGTCGCTGATTACTGTCCAGAGTCTCCTCCTCACTGACTGTGTCTGCAATCTGTCCCTCCTCCCCCTAACCACACAAGGCAAACTAAGCTCAGAGTCTTTGTGAAAATCAAGGCCGGAGTGTGCACGCCTTCTAGAAACGGGGAGGATATTTTAAAGGGGGAGAGTGAGGATGTAGCAATATCCCACACTGGGCTGAGGGGTGGCAGATGGAGTTTAGTTTGGATTAATGCGAGGTATTGGATTTGGTAAATCAAACAAGAGAAGGACCTACACGATTAAAAGCAGGGCCTTTGGCAGTGTTGTAGAAGGCCGTCAGGTATAATTCTTTAAAATTTTGCATCTCATATAGATAGTATGGTTAAGAAAGTGTTTAATACACTTGCCTTC
Source organism: Hemiscyllium ocellatum (assembly GCF_020745735.1). Classification (NCBI taxonomy): domain Eukaryota; kingdom Metazoa; phylum Chordata; class Chondrichthyes; order Orectolobiformes; family Hemiscylliidae; genus Hemiscyllium; species Hemiscyllium ocellatum. Next base: position 8,062,950 of record NC_083409.1, read on the forward strand.
ATTGGTCAGACCTTTGAGTATCGGAATTGGGATGTCATGTTGAGGTGGTACAGGACAATGGTGAGGCCTTTCTGGAATACCGTGTCTAGCCTGGTCAACCTGCCCGCTCACTCCATAGGCACACCACCCTCTGGATGAAAAAGCTGTCCCTTAGGTCACTTGTAAATTTTTCCCCTCTCACCTTAAACCTGTTCAGTTTAGTTTTGGTCTCCCCTACTCTTAGAAAATGCCCTGACTATTCACTTTGATATTACTGACCTTGATATTATTAAGCTGTTGAGGATTGAGCAGACATTAACTTGGATGTTGTTGTGAATGGAGGGATGGAGGAATGAAGGAAGTGAGCTATAAGGAGAGGCTGGATAGTCTGGGGCTCTTTTCACTGGACAGTATGAGATTAACGGGTAACTTTACAGAGGTTTATAAAAGCATGAAGGGTATAGATGAGCTGAAGGGCTGATATAATTTTCCTAGAGTTAGGGATTCAAAACTGAGGAATATTTTCAGGTGCGAGGAAAAAGATTTACAAAAGTCATGAGAGATAATTATTTTGGACAGAATATGGCTTGGGTGTGGAATGAACTTCCAGAGGAAGTGGTGAAAGCAGGGACAGTTACAACATTTAATGGACATTTAGATCAGTACATGGATAAGACATCAGTTTGGATGGTGCTGTGAGCTGCTGCCCTCTCCCTCCCGCTCTCTGAATGAATCCCTGTTGGTTTACAACAAATCCGAAGCCTCCAGCAACAGACCTCCCTCCGGATCCTCCGCTCCACCCTTGCAGCCATGCGTCGCCACTTACACTCCCTGCAATCAGCCCTACCCCAGCTCAGGACAGCACTCTCACAGACCTGCAAAGGACCCCTGCTGTTCTTCATCTACAGAAGAATCCACAAACTCAACAAACAGTTCTTCCTAGCCCTATCAGAGATTAAAGACAGTAAGTACCAAAAACTTTCATGTACTTACCCCCACACTCGTGGCCCCTCAACTATTCCAGAATCTTCCACAGGCCTGTCGGACGCCATTACACATGTGGCCTCCACAGCGCCCGCGGCACCAAAGGCCGCCGCCGACCGTGACGTCACTTCCGCCCCCACCGACCTCGGAGCCCCCGCGATCGCCGCCCCTACAACTGCCCCGGTGACCACCACACACACAACCGCTTCCACAATCGCCGACGGACCCGCGACCCACGCGGCCACCGGGAATGACCACCACTCCTCCGTCGCCGCAACCATTTCCGCCCCTCCGGTTGCCGTCGACGCAGCCACTTCCGCCCCCACTGACATCACTAACCTGCAGGAGCACAAATCCTCAGGTTTCCCCGCCCCCACGCCGTCTTTCGTCACTACCCATAACCCCGCCCATAACCCCGCCCCCACGCCATCTCCCGTCGCTTCACGTAACCCCGCCCCCACGCTTATTTCCGTCACGACGCATGACCCCGCCCCCACGTCGAGCAACGTCACCACGTCTAACCCCGCCCCTACTTCGATCTCTGTCCCCGCCCCCAGCTCCAGCTCCAGCTCCAGTCCCACACCAGGTCCTAGCTCCCAGCCTTGCCGGATTTTCACCATCCCTCCAGATCTCCCCCTCTCTGAGGATGAAAGATCAGTCCTCAGCAGGGGCCTCACCTTCGTTCCCCTACGCCCTCGGATTAATGAGTTCAACACGCGGCGAGATATTGAACAATTCTTCCGCCGCCTTCGCCTCCGTGCCTACTTTCACAACCAAGATTCCCGCCCACCCTCTGACGACCCCTTCTCCCGCCTCCAACACACCCCATCCACCTGGACACCCCGTGCAGGCCTCCTACCCGCCCTCGACCTCTTTATAGCCAACTGCCGCCGTGACATCAACCGACTCAACCTGTCCACCCCTCTCACCCACTCCAACCTCTCACCCTCAGAACGTGCAGCCCTCCACTCCCTCCGCTCCAATCCCAACCTCACCATCAAACCCGCAGACAAGGGAGGCGCGGTGGTAGTTTGGCGCACTGACCTGTACACCGCTGAAGCCAAACGCCAGCTCGCGGACGCCTCCTCTTATCGCCCCCTTGACCACGACCCCACCTCCCACCACCAAACCATCATCTCACAGACCATCCAGGACCTCATCACCTCAGGGGATCTCCCATCCACCGCCTCCAACCTCATAGTCCCACAACCCCGCACCGCCCGTTTCTACCTCCTGCCCAAAATCCACAAACCTGCCTGCCCCGGCCGACCCATTGTCTCAGCCTGCTCCTGCCCCACCGAACTCATCTCCCAATACCTCGACACGGTCCTGTCCCCTTTAGTCCAAGAACTCCCCACCTACGTTCGGGACACCACCCACGCCCTCCACCTCCTCCAGGATTTTCGCTTCCCCGGTCCCCAACGCCTTATTTTCACTATGGACATCCAGTCCCTGTACACCTCCATCCCCCATCACGAAGGACTCAAAGCCCTCCGCTTCTTCCTTTCCCGCCGCACTAACCAGTACCCTTCCACTGACACCCTCCTTCGACTGACTGAACTGGTCCTCACCCTGAATAACTTCTCTTTTCAATCCTCCCACTTCCTCCAAACTAAAGGAGTTGCCATGGGCACCCGCATGGGCCCCAGCTATGCCTGCCTCTTTGTAGGATATGTGGAACAGTCCATCTTCCGCAACTACACTGGCACCACCCCCCACCTTTTCCTCCGCTACATCGATGACTGTATCGGCGCTGCCTCGTGCTCCCACGAGGAGGTTGAACAGTTCATCAACTTTACTAACACCTTCCATCCCGACCTGAAATTCACCTGGACTGTCTCAGACTCCTCCCTCCCCTTCCTAGACCTTTCCATTTCTATCTCGGGCGACCGACTCAACACAGACATCTATTATAAACCGACTGACTCCCACAGCTACCTGGACTACACCTCCTCCCACCCTGCCCCCTGTAAAAACGCCATCCCATATTCCCAATTCCTTCGTCTCCGCCGCATCTGCTCCCAGGAGGACCAATTCCAACACCGCACAACCCAGATGGCCTCCTTCTTCAAGGACCGCAGATTCCCCCCAGACGTGATCGACGATGCCCTCCACCGCATCTCCTCCACTTCCCGCTCCTCCGCCCTTGAGCCCCGCTCCTCCAACCGCCACCAAGACAGAACCCCACTGGTTCTCACCTACCACCCCACCAACCTGCGCATACAACGTATTATCCGCCGCCATTTCCGCCACCTCCAAACGGACCCCACCACCAAGGATATATTTCCCTCCCCTCCCCTATCAGCGTTCCGCAAGGACCACTCCCTTCGTGACTCCCTTGTCAGATCCACACCCCCCACCAACCCAACCTCCACCCCCGGCACCTTCCCCTGCAACCGCAGGAAATGTAAAACTTGCGCCCACACCTCCACACTCACTTCCCTCCAAGGCCCCAAGGGATCCTTCCATATCCGCCACAAGTTCACCTGTACCTCCACACACATCATCTATTGCATCCGCTGCACCCGATGTGGCCTCCTCTATATTGGTGAGACAGGCCGCTTACTTGCGGAACGCTTCAGAGAACACCTCTGGGCCGCCCGAACCAACCAACCCAATCACCCCGTGGCTCAACACTTTAACTCCCCCTCCCACTCCACCGAGGACATGCAGGTCCTTGGACTCCTCCACCGGCAGAACACAACTACACGACGGCTGGAGGAGGAGCGCCTCATCTTCCGCCTGGGAACCCTCCAACCACAAGGTATGAATTCAGATTTCTCCAGCTTCCTCATTTCCCCTCCCCCCACCTTGTCTCAGTCGGTTCCCTCAACTCAGCACCGCCCTCCTAACCTGCAATCCTCTTCCTGACCTCTCCGCCCCCACCCCACTCCGGCCTATCACCCTCACCTTGACCTCCTTCCACCTATCCCACCTCCATCGCCCCTCCCCCTAGTCCCTCCTCCCTACCTTTTATCTCAGCCGGCTTGGCTCTCTCTCTCTTATTCCTGATGAAGGGCTTATGCTCGAAACGTCGAATTCTCTATTCCTGAGATGCTGCCTAACCTGCTGTGCTTTGACCAGCAACACATTTGCAGCGGTTTTCACCCTCTGCCAATGACTGTGCAGTGACATGGGGAGGCCAGCAGAGGGTGGCATTGCATCATTTTAAACACCAGAGAGCCTGCCAGACCTGCCCCACACAGAGAAACAGAAGATATAGACATGGGAATTGTTAGGGCACGGCGTGAAGCTCATCTGGTAATTTAAACTAAACATAAAGAAATGTTCAATTCACCTTGTAAACTGTCAAAATATGAGTGACAGCGAAATTCCAAATTCCACTGTTTAAATAACAATGTCAATTTATTATTTTAGCTCTAAAAGTGAACATTTTACATCAAGAATTCTGAACTCTGAGACCCCCTTTCTCTCAACTGCTTATTATCCGACTCCAGTTCTGTAGCGAGAAACGCTTTCAATAAGACACTTATTACAATTACATAAACTTAATTTCAAAACCACACAGCAGCTGTTGTCTTTGTGTCTTCTTCAGCTTGTAGGTCTCCCTGGGTTATCTTCTTTCTGTTTACTACGGATATGCTTCATATGAAAAGGTACCGTTGACAGAGAGTGTTTTACAGTTCTTGCATATGTGTTGATCACATTTGCTCTGTCTGCAATACTCAAAACGCCTGCATTTTGGATATCCACAACATCGGATCATCTCATTGGTTTGGTTTTCCAACTTTATTTGATTTTAGTATCCAGGGGCATAAATTAAACTGATTGGTAAAATTTGAATTGTTCTTCCAAGAGCAACCATCTCAGGGATCTATTTCACAGCCAAATGTGACGTATTTTCTGTTGTCCTTGACACTCTGCGTCTGCCATCCTCTCATATACACAGGTGCTTGGAAGCCCTCAGTTCAGAACAGCATGCCTTCGCTCTTAAAGCTACAGTACACACTTTCAATTCAACACATTACTACCATGATGTCAATATAGATAAGTGGAGTCTATCCGGATTTCTCTTGATCCGTCGTTTCTCAATATTTCATTGACTCCATCTGGTGTGTGTATGGTTTTTTGTACCTCTCTTGACAACATCTCATTATTCGACACACTCAGTGGGAATATAGCAGTATTTCACTTGCTCACACTCGTGAGAATGACAGGATTTCAGTTGTTTCGTGGGGATTTTGATGCTATGACAATCTCAATGTTTGTAGATGCCACCAAACCTGGAAGAACTCTGAAGTCTATGGAGGACAGCGTGGAACTCTAACAAGACAATCACACATTTGTGTAGTGTTCAAACTTAAGGCAGGTGGGGATAAATACAGAACAGTGTGAGGTGATGCACTTTGGTTGGAAGAACATTAAAAGACATTTTAAAACAGGCTGTACCGTTATAAAGGGGGTGCAGGAGCAAATAGCCCGAAGTGTATATGAGCACAGATTATTGAAGATGTCAGGACAAGTGCAGAGAATAGTAACTATCACAGATTAATTTCTGTATCTGAGCTGTTCACAGGAAGAGGTGTAGGAGGGAGTCTCGGTGCTCTCTTCCTTGGAGGTGGTGGTGACGATGTGTTGTGAGCCCACCCTCCTGCCCACCGAGACCATGGGGATTCCATTTGTACCAGCTCGGCACAAAAGGGAGATGGCATCAGTGTCAAGGCTTCTAAGTTGTGCCGGGGTGGGGGGGGGGGTGTAAAGTGAGAATTGCCCTTCACTAAACATTGCTCCTTACTCGGTCGGTGGGACGTGGATGTTTCAGAATCTCACACGAGGTGTCCCGGTCCTCTCAGCTCGTACCAGGGTCGTCCCCACATAGCGGGGGGAGGGGGTGAGGGAACAGATATCGGACACTCCACCACTGGCTTGGCCCTTTCTGTTCTATTCTAAACTGTTTCTCCTGGAATGGGAGAAAGGGAGGCAGGTGATGGGTGGCCCTGTAGTTAGTGCTGTTGTAAGTGGATCGGAGACATGGTGAGGTATCCAGAAGGCATCAGTCGACAGTGTTGTATCTATGCAGAGTTATTAGTGTGGGTATGTAGTGGAGGGAGAGAGAGAGACAGAGAGAAAGAGGAAGGTGCTGCATGCTGTAGTGAGAGCGAGGGAGCACATTCGGGGGTCAGTGCTATAACAGATATACAGTGAGTGTGCGGGAGCAGGGAGAATACGGTGACCCTTATCCTGACAGAGTGGGGAAGGTTATTAATGCTTGTCCTGTATTTCTGGACATTTCTTCAGACCGTAGATACTGCACTGAGCTGGGGTTGAGCTCAGATCATGCTCGGTGAGTCTGGTGGTGTGACCCACTCTGGGAAGAGAATGGTCCCCCTCTGTACTAGCCCATCCACCAGGTCCTCCGTGCCTCTGTCGACAAACAGTGGTGTAATTGCCCCTTATCTACCGTGCTCGGGAAAAACTGCGCAGGGCAGCTCCAAACTGAGAAAGCTCAACTGTGTGCCCATTGGCCTTTTAAAGATGGCACCAGTGCCAGGGATCACAGAAATCCAGGCGTACCCGGGTGATGGTGTGTACCTCCAGCCATGACGGGTGGGAGAATCTGGCTGGAATTGAATGGGAGGAACACCATGGGGTGGGGTAGGTAGTTAATGAGGTGAGTCTGATAAGATAGCACCAGGAAATCTGCTCAGCCTCGTGCGGACCATCCCTCTGTCACACTCAATGAAATTACCACTGAGACAAATTATTGTGAGAATCTGCCCAATGAGCCATCGATTCTGTTGAAACCAGTCCCATTTACAAAGCTGTAGAACAAATGCTCATCCAAAACTCTCCACCATCTGTCCTCACTGCAATATTCCTTTTTCCCAACTTTCCTGGGAAGACTGGCTCATGTTACAGGAAGCTATCGAAGTGTCTACATTTCAGCATTCTGTAACCTGTGAACACATCCTTCCATGACACTGTCTCTCAGTCTCCCCCTCTCTGTCCATTTCCCAAACCCCTCCCATGTGATGATATTTAAACTGATTTCCCTGCCATATCTCTCTGGCAGTGATGTTCGCACTCACAGCAAACCGTTGCCATGGCATAGTGTAGATATGGAGCTAGAAATGGATGGGAGCTGCGCATCTTGTCACTTCCAGCATGGGCTGCAAGTTTCCCCACACTAGGCAGAGATCCAATACAGTGTTACTGAGCAATGTACTGGGGTGTGATACACAGTCCTACATGCTGGGAGGGTAACTGCTTTTGGTTTACAGATCAATGCACTGGGTGGGGCACACAGTCCCACATGCTGGGAAGGTTACTGCTCCTGGTTGACAAATCAATCCATTGGGGTGGGGTACACAGTCCTACATGCTGGGAGGGTAACTGCTCCTGGTTTACAGATCAATGCACTGAGGTGGTGTACACAGTCCTACACGCTGGAAGGGTAACTGTTCCTGGTTTACAGATCAATGCACTGGGATGGTGAAAACAGTCTGACATGTTGGGAGGGTAACTGCCCTGCGTTTACAGATTAATTCACAGGTGATCACTGCACAGGTCGCTGTGCTGGTCAAACTATCTGATTGATCTATATACATCATGCAATGATGTGGTTTGTGTAGCTCCTTATGCTGGATGGATATTTGTTTCAGGTTTCCACGTCAGTGCTCAGCTGTGGTCTCCACAGTTCCCCGTGCTGGACAAATATCTAGTCTGGGTTTATGGATCAATGCCCTGTTATGGTCAGTATAGCTCCCGGTGTTGGACAGATATCTAGTCCGGGATTATAAATCAGTGCACGGGTGTGGACTGCACAGATCACCGCGCTGGACAGATGTATCGTCTGGGTTTATAGACCAATGACCTGATCTGATCTGTGCAGTGTTCCACTCTGGGCAGATTGCTGGATTACATTGACCAGTGCAATGGATAAATCTGGACAGATTGCTGGGTTGTACTGAGCATTACACTGGCCTGGTCTGCTCAGTGTTCCACGATGACTAGATATCTCCTCTAGGCTGACGGTGTTTTGGTTGGTTCTGTGAGGTGGATTGAGAATATGGTATATCTAACCATTTCAGCTGATCTGGCAATGCCTTTGTTTCCCATTCCTGTGATTGGACTCTCTGTCTCTCACCGCATCAATGTTACAGTGTGCACAAGCACACTATTTCATGTTGGTGGGGTGGGTCGGGGGGAAAGGTGATGGACAGGTCAAAGATTTCCCCGGAACGTTCTGTCCCCAACATTCTATAATTGGCATTGCCTGGAACGTTCTGTCCCTGACATTCTATAACTGACATTCCCCGAAATGTTCTATCACTGACATTCTATAACTGACATTCCCCAGAACGTTCTTTCCCTGGCATTGTTTGTGAACTGCCAGACGTCAGTGAATTAAACAAACAATAAGATCCCGAGGGAACAGATCTCGTTCCAGGGAGAAGGAGACACTGTTCCGAAGGCCCCTCAGTAGTTAAAGGGATGAATACGTTTTCCGTGCGCTTACATTTCTTCACAACACAGGATCGAAGACAATTTAGACCAAAATACAGAAATTTCCGAACTGTTTGTCTTCAGGTTACGGGGAGAGAATACTTCAGGACAACATCGTTTCCACCCTCCGTATTTGGAACTGGGGAGGAGTGCCTGTGTCTGCTATCGAGTGATCGATTGTGTGGGAATGTTCTGGAAAACATCTGTACTTATGTGTGTTTGGGGAAGGAGGGTTTCTTGTGGTTTATGTCACATCTTTGTCAGTAATTCAGACCTTCCCAGTTGTTAATCCAGCTCCAATTATTTTAATAAATCCCTGAATACAGGGACATATTTGAAATATGTTTGTTTTCTTTCCTCACAGTTAACGTAGTGACCATCTACGTCCTGCTTTATAAAGATTGTGGATTGTCTCCATGTGTAAGACGTTACCTGGGGGCCATGGCAGCGGCGGATCTCCTGGTCATTATCCTCGATCTGATACTGAGACACATTCCCATTGTTTATGAGGAACAGTTTTATTTCCTGAAGGACTCCGTCCCCGTGTGTAATATCCACGCCGTCCTGCTTTATGCAGCCACTGACTGCTCTGTCTGGTTCACCGTCACTTTCACCGTTGATCGGTTTGTGGCCATTTGTTGCCAGAAGCTGAAAAGTAAATATTGCAGTGAGAAAACGGCGGCTGTGGTTCTGGGAGCAGTGACTGTGCTGAGCTGTTTAAAGAACATTTCCTGGTATTTTATGTTCACGGCTCGGTATTGGCTGGTGAACCGCCCCTGGTTTTGTGATGTAACTGACGCTGTTCGATTCTCCATTGTCTGGGTTACAATCGAGTTCCTCCACCACATTCTAACCCCGTGTGTCCCATTTCTCTTGATTGTGCTGCTCAATGTTCTCACCATCAGACACATTTTAGTGACCAGCAGAGCCCGCAGGAGACTCCGTGCTCACGCCAATGCGGACGCTCAGTCTGACACAGAAATGAGAAACCGAAAAAAATCCATCATTTTACTGTTTGTGATCTCGGCCAATTTCATCCTATTATGGTCAGCTTTAATGCTGTATTCCCTATGGAGACGGATGTTGTATATTGGGTATCGGTCTGTGATTCTCCATGGCTTTGTGCTGGAATTGGGCTTCATGCTGCAGCTCCTCAGTTGCTGCACAAACACCGCGATTTATGCCGTGACCCAGACTAAGTTCAGGCAGCAGCTGAAGAATGTGCTGATATCGCCCTTCTCCCAAATCCATCAATCAATCAAATTCCCTCATTAAACAACTCATTCGGGATTTTCTCATTTCAGTTCAGTGTTTCAGCAATGGAGCAGACTGTCTCTATGGTAAGAGATTGAGAGTAGCCCTGGTTTGTCCATGCTTATCCCACAGCGGGGTGACAGGGAAACATTTCAATGTTTCTCACAACTCAGGGGCCAGTGAGAAAAGGCACCATCCTACTGACTGTATCCAACACTTCCATTTGTAAACAATAAAAATATTTATTAAAGCGTGCGGAGCAGCAGAGTGACCAAAAGTTTTGTGTGTCTTTGTGCTGGAGAATCTGAGCTGCAGAGAGACAGACTCAGTCCCAAGTCCTGATCCTCATGGAAGGGGATGGAACTGCGCCCTGAGCTCAGGAGCTGGGTTTAACTCCCTCTATCACCCCCCGCCCCCCACTGCAGCCTGGCCTCCCCATTTCCTCTCCCCTACTCTTTCTCATCACTTCTCTCCCTGTCCCTCTCTTTCTGCACACTGTCTCTTTCTCACCTCCTCTTCCTTTCACACTCTCTCGTCCCCTCTCAGACACACACCAACCCCGGTTTCTCCACCTGCCTCCAGCATACTTTCTCCTTCCCCCTCCCCTGCTCTCTCCTGCGGTCTCTGTCTCCCTCCTGCAATTCCGTCCACACCCCAATTTCCCCTCCTCCCACTTTCCATAACTCTCTATCATCTCACCCCCACCCCCGACACGCAGCGTCACAACCAAACCCCAGTCTCTGGGTCAGAGAGAGAGGGAAGGACCAGGGAGAGAGAGTGTGTCAGAGAGAGAATAAGGGACGGACAGAGGGGAGAGAGATTCCGTCTGAGAGAAACGGATGGGGTGGGGGGAGAGAGAGATACTGAGGGAGGGGGGTCGAGAGTGAGAGAACAGGGAGAGAGAGTGAAAGAGCAGGGAGAGAGCAGGAGGCAAGAGAGAGAGAAGGTGAGGTATGGAGAGAGAGAGGCGAAGAGATAATGAGAGACAAAGGCGAGAGAGAGGTGCGAGGGAGTGGCGAGAGAGAAAGGGGCAAGTCTAAGAGAGAGAGAGGGACAAGGAGAGAGAAAGTGGATGAGAGACATGGGGAGGCGAGATAGAGAGAAAGAGAGAGAGAAGAGGACAGAGGGGCGAGAGAGAGAATGAGGGGGCGAGAGAGTGAGTGAGCGAGACAGAGAGGCAGGAGTAAGAGATAGAGGAAGGGGCAAAAAAGCGGGATGTCAAGAAAGAAATAAAGGCGGCAAGAGAGACAGAGTGTTGAGAGAGAGAGGTGGGGTTGAGAGTGAGAGAGAGAGATGTCGAAAGAGAGAGGGGCAAAGAAGAGGGCGAGAGAGTGAGTGAGAGTGAGTGTGTGAGGGCGAGAGAGATTGGGCGAGAGAGTTAGAGTGGGTGAGAGAGTGATAAGGTTAGTGAGAGAGAGAAAGACGGGACGAGAGAGACATAGAGGTGAGAGAGAGGGAGTGAGACAGAGGAGAGCAAGAGAGAGAAGGAGGCGTTATGAGAGCAAGGAAGTTAGATAGGCAAGAGAGATTGAGGGGGAATGAGAGGGAGAGTGCGCGGGCGAGATAGAGGGAGAGGGTGCAATAGAGACAAAAGGAGAAAGAGAGAGAGAAACAGGGTTCGAGAGAGGGGGAGGCAAAAGAGAGATAGAGGGGGTGAGAGAGAGAGTTGTCGAAAGAAAGGGGGCGAAGGAGAGAGAAAGGGGACGAGAGGTAGAGGTGCGAAGAGAGACAGCGTGAGGTCAAGAAAGAGAGTGAGGGCAAGAAAGAGAGCCAGGGCGAGAGAGAGAGAGGACGAGAGAGAGAGAGAGAGAAAGGTCAAGGAGAGAGGGGTCAGTGAGAGGGTGTTGACAGAAAGGGGGAGGGAGAGAGAAAGTGTGACAGCGAGAACGCAGGGGCAAGAGAGGGCGAGACAGAAAGAGAGAGAGACAAAGACAGAGTGAGAGGGAGGGAGAAAAAACAAGTGATAATAAGGGGGCAGAACAGAGTCGGCGAGAGCAAGGTAGAGAGACAGATAGGTTCAGAGGTGCGAGTGCATGTGTGAAAGAGAGAGAGAGACGAGGAGGGAGAGAGACAGGGCGAGTGGGAGAGAGAGAGATGGAGAGACGGTGAGAGAGAGGAAAGAGAGAGGACGGGTGAGAAGGAGAGGAGGGTGCAAGAGGATTGCCGAGAGAGAGAGAGGCGACGAGGGGGGCAGTGGAAGAGAGAGGATAGCGAGGGAGGGAAAGAGTGGGGCGAGAGAGAAGGGGTGGGAGGGGGAGATAGCGAGAGAGGGAGATATACGAGGAGAGAGAGAGAGAAGGACAGAAAGAGGGCGAGCAGCAGAGAAAGAGAGAGAGACAGAAAGAGAGAGAGGATGAGAGAGAGAGTGAGAGAGGTTGAGAGAGAGGGGGAGGGGGAGAGAGGGAGAGATTGAGAGAGAGGGAGCGAGAGAAAGAGAGGAGCTGAGCAAAACAGAGAGAGAGTAGAGAGGGATGGAGTCGAGAAAGGGAGCAAGAGAGAGAGAGAGACGGGGCGAGAACGAGAAGAGAACGGGTAAAGAGAGAGGGCGATGAGACGATAGTGACTTGAGCTAAAGAGAGAGAATGAGCAAATGGGCGGGGGGGGATGTGCACAGAGAAAGAGAGAGAGAGTGACAGAGAGAGACAGACAGACAGACAGAGAGACAGGCAGACAGAGGAACGAGATGGTGGGGAGAGAGCGATAGAGCGAGCGTGGGTGAAAGAGAGAGAATGCGCTGGGAGAGTGAATGAGCAGGGCGAGATAGGGTGGGTGGGAGAGAGAGGGACGCGGTTTTGGGCAAGATTGGAAGGGGAGGTGCTGGACAGGGTTGAGGGAGGGGGCGGTGTTGGATGGGATTGGGGAGGGGACGGTGTTGTCCGGGGTTGGGGAGGGGGTAATGTTGGACGGTTTTGGGGAGGGGACGGTTTTGAATGGGTTTGGGGGAAGGGTCGGTTTTGGATGGGGTTGTGGGAGGGTGCGGTGTTGGACGGGGTTCGGGAGGGGACGTGTTGGACAGAGTTTGGGTCAGGGGGCGGTGTGGGATGGGTTCGTGGAAGGGTCGGTGGTGGACGGTGTTGGGATGAGGGGGCAGTCCTGGTCGGGGTTGGGGGAGAGGGCGGAGTTGGACAGCGATGGGGTGGGGCAGTGCTGGACAGAGTTGAGGGAGGGGGCAGTGCTGGACAGGGTTTGGGAGTGGTTTCGTGGTGGGGGAGCAGGGTTGAGTGGGATCAGCGGACATTGGTTTGGGTGTGGGGTGTGATGTTGAGTGCGGTAGACAGGATCCGTGTTTGACAACAGTGAGAGACAGGCTGGGGGCGTGGTGGAGACATCGGTGGGGGTGAGGCTTGGGGGCGGTGTGGGGTGGGGACGGCAGTGGGGCTTAGGCTAGGGGAGGTGTGTGGATGGTGGTAAGTGTCAGTTTTTGGGTGCTGCTAGATGGCATTGAGGGTGAGGCTGGGAGTGGTGTGTGGACGGCGTTGAGGGTTAGGGTGTGGACAGTGTGTGGACGATGGTGAGGGTAGGGATGGGGGTGGCGTGTAGACGGTGGTGATCATCAGGCTGGGGCCGGTGTGAGGAAGGTGGCATGGGTCTTGCTGGGGCAGTGTGTTAAATGCAGTTGGTTTCAGGCTGGGGACAGCGTGTGGATGGCGGTGAGGGTGAGGCAGGTGTCCGTGTTCGACGGTGAGGTCAGGCTGAGGGTGGTGTGTGGACGGCTGTGGGGGTCATTCTGGGGGTGGTGTGTGGAAAGCAGTGGGGGGGTCAGTCTGGGGGTGGTGTCTGGATGGCGGTGAGTGGACGGCAGTGAGGGTCAGTCTGAGGGCAGTGTTGAATGGCAGTGAGGTTCAGGCTGGTGGCGGTGTTTAGATGGCGGTGAGGGTCAGGATGGGGGTGGTTTGTGGATTACGCTGAGGGTCTGCCTGAGGGCGGTGTGTGGATGTTGGTGGCGTTCAGGCTGGGGGCAGTGTGTAGGCGGCGGTTGGGGTCAGTCTGGGGGCAGTGTGTGGACATCAGATAGGGTCAGGCTGTGGGCAGTGTTGAATGGCAGTGAGGTTCAGGCTGGTGGCGGAGTTTAGATGGCGGTCAGGTACAGGATGGGGGTGGTTTGTGGATGGTGCTGAGGGTCTGCCTGATGGCGGCGTGTGGATGTTGGTGGTGTTCAGGCTGGGGGCAGTGTGAAGGCGGCGGTTGGGGTCAGTCTGGGGGCGGTGTGTGGACAGCAGTGAGGATCAGGTTGTGGGCAGCATTGTACGGTGGTGAGGGTCAGTCTGGGGGCGGTGTGTGGTTGGCGGTGAGGGTCAGGCTTTGAGCGTTCTCTGGATGGTGGTGAGGGTCTGACTGTGGGTGGTGCGTGCATCGCGCTGAGTGTCAGGCTGGGATAGGTGCTGGATGGCGGACAGGGTCAGGCTGGGGGCAGTGTGTGAATGATGGTGAAGATCAGGCTGGGGGTGTTGAGTGGATGGAGGTGAGTTACAGTTTGGGGTCGTGTGTGGACGGTGGTGAGGGTCAGGCTGGGGGCAGTGTGTGGAGGTAGTGAGAGTCAGGCTGAGGGCAGTGTGTGGACTGCGATGGAGTTCCGGCTGGGGCAGTGTGTAGACGGCGGTGGGAGTCAGTCTGGGGGCGGTGAGTGGCCGGCGGTGAAGGTCTGGCTGGTGGCGGTTTTGGACGGCAGTGAGGGTTTGCCTAGTGGTGGTGTGTGAATGGCAATGTGGTTCAGGCGGGAGGCAGTGTGTGGACGGTGGTGGGTGTCAGACTGGGGGAGGTGTGTGGCCGGCAGTGAGGGTCAGGCTGGGGGAGCTGTTGGACAGCGCTTAAGGTCAGGCTGGGGGCAGTGTGTGGTTGGCAGTGAGGGTCTTCCTGGGCCTGGTGGGTGGGCAGCATTGTGGATCAGGATGGGCTTGGTGTGTGGACGGCAGTGAGGGTTTGGCTGACAGCAGTGTGTGGACGGTAGTGGGGTCAAGCTTGGGGAAAGGGTGGACTGGCAGTGAAGGTCAGGTTGGGTGCGGTTGTGGACGGCGTGAGAGTCTGGCTGTGGGTGGTGTGTGGATGGTCGTGGCATTCAGGCTGGCGGGCGGGGTGTGGACGATGGTGAGGATCAGGCTGGGTGTGGTGTTTGGATGGTGGTGAGGGTCAGACTGGGGGTGGTGCTGGACAGCGGTGAGGGCCAGGCTGGGGGCAGTGTGTGTACGGCAGTGAGCATCAGGGTGAGGACCGTGCTGGAAGGCCGTTAGCACCAGGCTGTGGCAGTGTATGGACGGTAGTGAGGGTCAGGCTGGGGGTGTTGTTGGATGGCGGTGAGGGTCTTCCTTGGCCTGGTGGGTGGGCAGCATTGTGGGTCAGGATGGGCTTGGTGTGTGGACAGCAGTGGGTTCAGTGTGTGGACGGCGATGGGGTCAGTCTGGGTCGGTGTGTGGTCGGCTGTGAGAGTCAGGCTGGGGGCAGTGTGTGATTGCCAGTGAGGGTAGTGCTGTGGGTGGTGTGTGGGCAGCATTGTGGGTCAACTTAGGTTCGGTGTTTGGCTGCTGGTGAGGGTCTGTCTGGTGGTGCTGTGTGGACAGTGATGGGGTTCAAGCTGGGGGTGGTGTGTGGACGGCGGTAAGGGTCAGGCTGGGTGTGGTGTTTCGATGGTGGTGAGGATCAGACTGGGGGCGGTGCTGGCCAGCGGTGAGGGTCAGGCTGGGGCAGTGTGTGGACTGCAGTGAGGGTCGGGCTGGAGGTGTTGAGTGGACGGTGGTGAGTTTCAGTCTGGGAGTGGTGTGTGGCCGGCAGTGCGGTTCAGGCTGGGGTGGTGTTGGACGGCAGTGAGGGTTTGCCTGGTGGCGGTGTGTGGACGGCAGTGGGGTTCAGGCTGGGGGCAGTGTGTGGATGGCAGTGGGGCTCAGTCTCGTGGAGCAGTGTGACCGGCAGTGAGGGTCAGGCTGAGGGCGGTGTTGGACGACAGGGAGGGTCAGGCTTCGGGCAGTGTGTGGTTGGTGGTGAGCGAAGTGCTTGTGGCAGTGTATGACCAGCATTGTGGGTCAGGTTGGGTTCGGTGTGTGAATGGCGGTGAGGTTCAGGCTGGGGGCGGTGTGTGGATGGCGTTGGGGGTAAGGCTTGGGGCAGTGTGTGGACGGCGGTGAGTGTGAGGCTGGGGGCGGTGTGTGGATCAGAGTAAGGGTCTGGCAAGGTCAGTGTATGGACGGTGGTGGACTTCAGGCTGGGGGCGTGTGTGGACAGGCAGTGGGGATATAGCTGAGGGTAGTGTGTGGACGGTGCTGGGGGTCAGTGGTGTGTGGACGGCAGTGTGTCGACAGCAGTGAGGCCACGCTGGGGTTGGTGATGGATGGCAGTGAGGTTCAGGCTGAGGGCAGTGTTTGGATGGAGGTGAGAGTGAGGCAGGGTTCCGTGTTCAACGGGGGTGTGGTCAGGCTGAGGGTGGCGTGTGGAACGCTGTGGTGGTCAGTCTGGGGGCGGTGTGTGGACAGCAATGTGGGTCAGTCTGTAGGCGTTGTGTGGATGGCAGTGTGTGGACGGCAGTGAGGGTCAGGCTGGGGCAGTTTTGGTTGGCAGTGATGTTCAGGCTGGGGGTGGTGTGTGGGCAGCGATGTGTAGACGGCAGTGAGGGTCAGGCTGGGGGCGGTTTTGGATGGCAGTGAGGGTCAGGATGGGGGTGGTTTGTGGATTGGTCTGCCTGAGGGCGGTGTGTGGATAGTGGTGATGTTCAGACTGGGGGCAGTGTGCAGGCAGCGGTCGGGATCAGTCTGGGGACGGTGTGTGGACAGCGGTGAGGATTAGGCTGTGGGCAGCTTTGTGCGGTGGTGAGGGTCAGACTGGGGGCGGTGTGTGGATGGTGATGAGGGTCTGACTGGGGGTGGTGTGTGCATGGCGCTAAGTGTCAGGCTGGGGGAGGTGCTGGATGGCGGACAAGGTCAGACTGGAGGCGGTGTGTGAACGACGGTGGAGATCAGGCTGATGGTGATGATTTACAGTCTGGGGTGGTATGTGATCGGTGGTGAGGGTCAGGCTGGGGGCAGTGTGTGGACAGTAGTGAGGGTAAGGCTAAGGGCAGTGTGTGAACTGCGGTGAAGTTCCAGCTGGGGGCAGTGTGTGGATGGTGGTGGGGGTCAGTCTGGGGCAGTGAGTGGCCGGCGGTGAGGGTCTGGCTGGAGGTGGTGTTGGACGGCAGTGAGGGTTTGCCTGTTGGCGATGTGTGGACGGCAGTGAGGTTCAGGCTGGGGGCAGTGTGTGGATGGCAGTGGGGCTCAGTCTGTGGGCGCTGTGTGGCCGGCGGTGAGGGTCAGGCTGGGGGCGGTGTTGGATGACGGGGAGGGTCAGGCTTGGGGCAGTGTGTGGTGTGAGCGAAGTGCTTGTGGCGGTGTGTGGGCAGCATTGTGGGTCAGGTTGGGTTTGGTGTGTGGATGGCGGTGAGGGTCAGGCTCGGGGCAGTGTGTGGATGGCGGTGGGTTACAGCCTGGGGGCAGTGTGTGGACTGCGGTGAGGGTCAGGCTGAGGGCGGTGTGCAGACAGCGGTGAGGATCAGGCTGGGGGTGGAGTGTGGACGGCGGTGAGGGACAGGCTTGTGGTAGGGTTTGACAGGGGGGAGTGTCAGGCTTGGGTCAGTGTGTGGCTCGCGGTGGGTTTCAGGTTGGGAGCAGTGTGTGGACTGTGGTGAGGGTCAGGCTGAGGGCGTTGTACAGGTGGCGATGAGGATCAGGCTGTGGCCGGTGTGTGCAAAGCAATGTGGATAAGGCTGGGGTTGGTATGTGGACGGCGGTGAGGGTGAGGCTGGGGGCGGTATGTGGATCAGAGTAAGGGTCTGGCAAGGTCAGTGTATGGACGGTGGTGGTGTTCAGGCTGGGGGTGGTGTATGGACAGCAGTGGGGATATAGCTGGGGGCAGTGTGTGGACGGTGCAGGGGGTCAGTCTGGAGGTGGTGTGTGGACGGCATGTGTGGAAGGCAGTGAGGTCAGGCTGGGGGCGGTGTTGGATGGCAGTGAAGTTCAGGCTGGGTGTGTGTGGTTGGTGGTTAGCATCGTTCTGGGGTGGTTTGTGGGCAGCATTGTGGGTCAGTTTGTGTTCGGTGTGTGGAACATGGTGAGGGTCAGGTTCGGGACAGTGTGTGGATGGTGGTGGGTTTCAGGCTGAGTGCGGTGTGTGGACTGCGGTGAGGGTCAGGCCTGGGACAGTGTGCAGACAGCAGTGGGGATAAGGCTGGGGGTGGTATGTGGACGGAGGTGAGCGTCAGGCTTGGGGCAGTGTGTGGACGGCGCTGATGGTGACGCTGGGGACGGTGTGTGGATAGGAGTAAGGGTCTGACAAGGTCACTGTCTGGACGGTGGTGGGGTTCAAGCTGGGGGCAAGTCTGGAAGTTTTGTGTGGACGGCAGTGTGTGGAGAGCAGCGAGATCACGCTGTTGTTGGATGGCAGTGAGGTTCAGGCTGGGGGCAGTGTGTGGACAGTGGTGAGATTTTGACAGTGATAAGGGTCAGTCTGGGACGGTGTGAGGATGGCAGTGAGGGTCTGGCTGGGGCCGGTGTTGATGGCAGTGAGGGTCAGGCGGGGGCAGTGTGTGGACCACTGACGGGGCCAGGCTTAGGGCAGGGTTGGACAGTGGTCAGGGTCAGGCCCAGGGCAGTGTGTGGATGGCAGTGGGTTTTAGGCTGGGGGCGGTGTGTGGACAGCGGAGAGGATCAGGCTGGGGGCAGTGTGCAGACAGCGGTGAGCATCAGGCTGGGGATGGAGTGTGGGCGGCGGTGAGGATCAGGCTTGCGGCAGGGTTGGACAGCGGGAAGGGGGGTCAGGCTTGGGTCAGTGTGTGGATGGCGGTGGATTTCAGGCTGCAGGCGCTGAGTGGACAGCGGTGAGGGTCAGGCTGGGGGCGGTGTGCAGATGGCAGTGAGGATCTGACAGTGGGCAGTGTGTGGACAGCAGTGGGGATAAGGATGGTGTGGTATGTCGACGGCGGTGAGGGTCAGGCTGGGGGAAGTGTGTCGACGGTGGTGAGGGTGAGGCTGGGGGTGGTGTGTGGATGGGAGTGAGGGTCTGACAGGTCCGTGTATGGATGGTGGTGGGGTTCAGTCTGGGGGCGGTGTGTGGACAGCAGTGGGGATAAGGCTGCGGGTAGTGTGTGATTGGCTGTGAAGGTCATGCTCTGGGTGGTGAGTGGGCAGCATTTTCGGTCAGGTTGGGCTCGGTGTTTGGCCGCCAGTGAGGGTGTGGCTGTGGGTGGTGTGTGGACGGTGGTGGTGTTCAAGATGGGGCCGGTGTGTGGACGGTGGTGAGCATCAGGCTGGGGATGGAGTGTGGTAAGAGTCGGGCTGGGTGTGGTGTTTCGACCGCGGTGATGGTCAGACTGGGTTCGGTGCTGGCCAGAGGTGAAGGTCAGGCTGGGGATGGTGCTGGACAGCCGTGAGTGTCAGGCTGGGGGCAGTGTATGGACAGCAGTGAGAGTCGGGCTGGGGGTGGTGAGTGGACAGTGGTGAGTTACAGTCTGGGGGTGGTGTGTAGACTGTGGTGGGGGTCAGGCTGGGGGCGGTGTGTGGACGGCGGTGCGGTTCCAGCTGGGGCGGTTTTGAACAGAAGTGAGGGTTTGGCTGCTGGCAGTGTGTAGACGACAGTGGGGCGCAGACTGGGGGCGCTGTGTTGCCGGTAGCGAGGGTCAGGCTGGAGGTGGTGTTGGCCGGCGGGGAGGGTCAGGCTTGGGGCGGTGTGTGGTTGGTGGTGAGCGTCGTGCTGGGGGCAGTGTGTGGGCAGCATTGTGGGTCAGGTTGAGTTCGGTGTGTGGACGGCTGTGAGGGTCAGGGTCGGGGCAGTGTGTGGATGGCGGTGGGTTTCAGGCTGTGGGTTCTGTGTGGACTGCTGTGAGGGTCAAGCTGGGGCAGTGTGCAGACAGCGGTGAGGGTCAGGCTGAGGTTGGAGTGTGGACGGCGGTGAGGGTCAGGCTTGGGGAGGGTTGGACAGCGGGGAGTGTCAGGCTTGGGTCAGTGTGTGGATGGCGGTGGGTTTCAGGCTGGTGGAGGTGTGTGGACTGTGGTGAGGGTCAGGCTGGGGGCGGTGTGCAGACAGCAGTGAGGATCAGGCTGTGGGCAGTGTGTGGACAGCATTGGGCTCAGGCTGGGGGTGGTATGTGGACGGTGGTGAGGGTCAGGTTCGGGACAGTGTGTGGACGGTGGTGAGGGTGAGGCTGGGTGCGGTGTGTGGATGGGAGTGACGGTCTTGCAAGGTTAGTGTATGAACGGTGGTGGGGATAAGGCTGGGGGCAGTGTGTGGATGGTGCTGGGGGTCAAGCTGGAGGTGGTGTGTGGGCGGCAGTGTGTAGATAGCAGTGAGGTCAGTCTGGGGGCAGTGTGAGGATGGCAGTGATGGTCTGGCTGGGGCCGGTGCTGGACGGCAGTGAGGGTCAGGCGGGGGCGGTGTGAGGACGGCTGAGAGGGTCAGGCTTAGGGCAGGGTTGGACACCGGTCAGGGGCAGGCCCGGGACAGTGTATGGATTGTGGTGGGGTTCAGGCTGGGTGTGGTTTGTGGACAGCAGTGGAGATAAGGCTAGGGGCAGTGTGTGGTTGGCAGTGAGGGCCATGCTGTTGGTGGTGTGTGGGCATCATTTTGGATCAGGTTGGATTCAGTGTTTGGCCGCCGGTGAGGGTATGGCTGGGGGTGGTGTGTGGACGACGGTGGGCTTCAAGCTGGGAGCGGTGTGCGGACAGTGGTAAGGGTCAGAATAGGTGTGGTGTTTCGACCGTGGTGAGGATCAGACTGGGTTCGGTGCTGGCCAGAGGTGAAGGTCAAGCTGGGGCAGTGTGTGGACTGTGGTGAGCGTCAGGCTGGGGACGGTGCTGGACGGCCTTGAATGTCAGGCTGGGAGCAGTGTATGGACGGTGGTGAGAGTCGGGTTGGGGGCGGTGAGTGGATGGTGGTGAGTTACAGTTTTGGGGTGGCGTGTTGACTGTGGTGGGGGTCACGCTGGGGTAGGTGTTGGATGGCAGTGAGATTCAGGCTGGGGGCAGTGTGTGGACTGTGGTGAGTTTTTGACAGTGGTGAGGGTCAGTCTGGGGGCGGTGTGTGGATGGCAGTGAGGGTCTGGCTGGGGCCAGTATTGGACGGTAGTGAGGGTCAGGCAGGAGCGGTGTGTTGACGGCTGAGAGGGAAAGGCTTAGGGCAGGGTTGGACAGCGGTCAGGGTCAGGCACGGGACAGTGTGTGAATGGCGGCAGGTTTCAGTCTGGGGTCAGTGTGTGGACTGCCAGACTGGGGGTGGTGTGCAGACAGCAGTGGGGATAAGGCTGGGGGTGGTACGTGGACAGCGGTGAAGGTCAGGCTTGGTGCAGTTCGTGGACGGCGGTGAGGGTGAGGCTGGGGGCGGTGTGTGGATAGGGGTGAGGGTCTGGCAAGGTCAGTGTATGGATGGTGGTAGTGCTCAGGCTGCGGGTGTTGTGTGGACAGCAGTGGGGATAAGGCAGGGGGCAGTGTGTGGACGGTGCTGGGGGTCAGTCTGGAGGTGGTGTGTGGACGGCGGTGTATGGACAGCAGTGTGGTCACACTGGACGTGGTGTTGGATGGCAGTGAGGTTCAGGCTGAGGGCGGTGTTTGGATGGAGGTGAGGATCGGGCTGGGGGCGGTGTGTGAACGACGGAGACGGTCAGGTTGGGGGTGGTAGGTGGATGGCAGTGAGGGTCTGGCTAGGTCAGTGTATGGACAGTGGTGGGGTTCAGGCTGGGAGCATTCTGTGGACAGTAGTGGTGTGAGTCTGGGGGTGGTGTGTGGATGGCGTGTGTGGATGGCAGTGAAGATAGGCTGGGGGTGGTGTTGGATGGCAGTGAGGTTCAGGGTGGGGGCGATGTTTGGATGGTGGTGAGGATCGAGCTGCGGGCGGTGTGTGGATGGCAGTAATGGTCTGGCAAGGTCAGTGTATGGACGGTGGTGGGGTTCAGGCTAGGGCCGGTATGTGGACGGTGGTGGGGGTCAGTCTGGAGGTGGTGTGTGGACGGCAGTGTGTGGACAGCAGTGAGGTCACGCTTGGGGGTGGTGTTGGATGGCAGAGAGGTCCAGGCTGGTGGCGGGGTTTGGATGGTGGTGAGGGTCGTGCTTGGGCAGTGGGTGGACGGTGGTGAAGGTCAGGTTTGGGCGGTGTGTGGACGGCGGTGTGGGTCAGTCTGGGGGCGGTGTGTGGATGGCAGTTATGGTCTGGCTAGGTTAGTGTATGGACAGTCGTGGGGTTCAGTCTGTGGGCATTGTGTGGACGGTGGTGGGGGTGAGTCTAGAGGTGATGTGTGGTCGGCCGTGAGGGTCAGGCTGGGGGGTGATGTGGGGACGGCAGTGAGGGTCTGACAAGGTCAGCTTATGGACGGTGGTCGGGTTCAGGATGGGGGCGGTGTGTGGCCGGTGGTGGGGGTCAGTCTGGAGGTGGTGTGAGGACGACGGTGTGGGAACAGGAGTGAGGTCACGCTGGGGTTGGTGTTGGATGACAGAGAGGTTCAGGCTGGGGGCGGCGTTTGGATGGTGGTGAGGGTCGTGCTTGGGCAGTGGGTGGATGGTGGTGAAGGTCAGGATGGGGGCGGTGTGTGGACGGCGGTGTGGGTCAGTCTGGGGGCAGTGTATGGATGGCAGTTATGGTCTGGCTAGGTCAGTGTATGGACAGTGGTGGGGTTCAAGCTGGAGTCATTGTGTGGACGGTGGCGGGGGTGAGTCTAGGGGTGGTGTGTGGACGGCAGTGAGGGTCAGGGTGGGGGCGCTGTTTGGATGGTGGTGAGGGTCGAGCTGGGGGCGATGTGTGGACGGCAGTGAGGGTCTGACATGGTCAGTTTATGGACGGTGGTCGGGTTCAGGCTGGGGGCGGTGTGTGGACGGTGGTGGGGGTCAGTCTGGAGGTGGTGTGTGGACGACGGTGTGGGGACAGCAGTGAGGTCACGCTGGGGGTTGTGTTGGATGACAAAGAGGATTAGGCTGGGGCGGTGTTTGGATGGTGGTGAGGGTCAGGTTGGGCGTGGTGTGTGGATGGCAGTGAGCGTCTGGCTTTGTGAGTGTATGGACAGTGGTGGGGTTATTGTGTGGACGGTGGTGGGAGTGAGTCTGGGAGTGGTGTGTGGATGGCGGCGTGTGGACAGCAGTGAGGTCATGCCAGGGGCAGTGTTGGACGTCAGTGAAGTTCAGGCTGGGGGCAATGTTTGGATCGTGGTGAGGGTCGAGCTGGGGGTGGTGTGTGGGCAGTGTTGATGGTCAGGTGATGGGTGGTGTGTGGATGGCGGCGATGGTCTACCTGCAGGCGGTGTGTGAATGACAGTTCATGTTGGGGGCGGTGTATAGGCGGTGGTGGGGGTCAGCCTGGAAGCAGTGATACACGGTAGTGAGGTTCAGGCTGGGGGTGGTGTGTGGACGGCTGTGAGGGTCAAGCTTGCGGCAGGGTTCGAGACCGGTGAGAGTCAGGCTCGGGGCAGTGTGTGGATGACAGTGGGTTTCAGGCTGGTGGCAGTGTGTTGGACTGTGGTGAGGGTCAGGCTGGGGGCAGAATATGGACGGTGGTGAGCATGAGGCTGTGGGCAGTGTGTGGACAGCAGTGGGCATAAGACTGGGGTTGGTGTGTGGAGTGCGGTGTGGGTCTGCCTGGGGGCGGTGTGTCGGCTGCGGTGGGTTCAGTCTGGGGACGATGTGTGGATGGCAGTGAGGCTCAGGCTTGGGACATTCTGTGAACGGCGGTGAGGGTCTGGCTGGGTGTGGTGAGGACACAGCGATGAGTTTCAGACCGGGAGCAATGCTGGACGGTGAGGAGGCTCAGCTTGGACGTGGTGTGTGGACAGCGGTGAGGATCAGGCTGGTGGCGGGGAGTTGGCAGCAGTGAGTGACAATCTGTGTGTGGCATGTGGACAGCAGTGAGGGTTTGGCTGTTGGCAGTGTGTAGGCGGCAGTGGACTTCAGGCTGAGGGCTTTGTGTGGACGGCTGTGAGGGTCAGGCTTGGGACAGGGTTGGAGACCGCTGAGGGGCAGGTACGGGGCAGTGTGTGGATGGTGGTGGGTTTCAGACTGGGAGTGGAGTGTGGACGGCGGTGAGGGTCTGGCAGGGTCAGGGTATGGACGTTGGTGGGTTTCAGGCTGGGGGCAGTGTGTGGACAGCGGTGGGGGTGAGCCTGGGGGTGGTGTGTGGACGGCGGTATGTGGATGGCAGTGAGGTTCAGGCTTGGATGGCAGTGAGGTCGGGCTGAGCGCGGGGTGTGTGGATGAAGGTGAGGGTCAGGCTAGGGGCTGGTGTGTGGGCAGCTTTGATGTTCATGTTGGGGGTGGTGTGGGGACGGCGGTGTTGGTCTGCCTGGGGGCGGTGTGCGGATGACGGTGTTGTTCTGGCTGCGAGCGGTATGTAGGCGGCGGTGGAGGTCAGTCTGAGGGCGGTGTGTGGACGGCGGTGAGGGTCAGACTGGGGGAAGCGTGTGGATGGCAGTGAGGGTCAAGCTTGGGGTGTCCTGTGAACGGCGGTGAGGTTCTGGCTGGATGTGGTGAATGCACGGCGCTGGGTTTCAGGCTGGGAGTGGTGCTGGACAGTGAGGAGGTTCAGCTTGGAGGTAGTGTTTGGACGGCAGTGAGGATCAGGCTTGGGGTGGAGTGTGGACGGCATTGATGGTGAGGCTGGGGGCGGTGTGTGGATGGGATTTGGGGTCTGACAAGGTCCGTGTATGGACGGTGGTGGGGGAGGTGGGGACAGCTGTGGTGATAAGGCTGGGGGCAGTGTGTGAACGGTAATGAGGGTCAGTCTGGTGGTGTGTGGACGGCGGTGTGTGGACAGCAGTGAGGTCAGGCTCGGGGTGGTGTTGGATGGCAGTGAGGCTCAGGCTCGGGGCGGTGTTTGGATGGAGGGAAGGGTCGGGCTGGGGGCGGTGTGTGGACGGTGGTGAGGGTCAGGTTGGGGTGGTGTGTGGATGGCAGTGAGGGTCTGGCTAGGTCAGTGTATGGACAGTGGTGGGGTTCAGGCTGGGGGTGGTGTGTGGATGGCATGTGTGGATGGCAGTGAGGTCAGGCTGGGGGTGGTGTTGGATAACAGTGAGATTCAGGCTGGGGGCGACGTTTGGATGGTCGTGAGGTTCGAGCTGGGGTCGGTGTGTTGATGGCAGTGAGGGTTTGGCAAGGTCAGTGTATGGACGGTGGTGGGGTTCAGGCTGGGAGCGGTGTATGGACGGTGTTGGGGGTCAGTCTGGAGATGTTGTGTAGACGGCGGTGTGTGGACAGCAGTGAGGTCACGCTGGGGGTGGTTTTGGATGCCAGAGAAGTTCAGGCTAGGGGCGGTGTTTGGATGGTGGTGAGCGTCGGCCTGGGGGCGGCGGGTGGCTGGTGGAGAAGTCAGGTTGGGGGCGGTGAGTGGACGGCGGTGAGCGTCATGCTGGGGTGGTGTGTGAATGGCAGTGAGGGTCTGGCTAGGTTAGTGTATGTGTAGTGGTGGGGTTCAGGGTGGGGGCGTTTTGTGGACGGTGGTGGGGGTCATCTGAAGGTGGTGTGTGGACAGCGTTGTGAGGACAGCAGTGAGGTCACGCTGGGGGTGGTGTTGGATGGCAGAGCGGTTCAGGCTGGGGGCGGTGTTTGGATGGTGGTGAGGTTCAGTCTGGGGGCGGTGTGTGGACGGTCGTGAAGGTCTGGTTGGGTGCGGTGTGTGGACGGCGGTGACGTTCAAGTAGGGGGTGGTATGTGAATGACATTGAGGGTCTGGAAAGGTCAGTGTATGGACAGTGGTGGGGTTCAGGCTGTGGTCATTGTGTGTACGTTGGTGGACGTGAGTCTGGGGGTGCTGTGTGGATGGCGGTGTTTGGACAGCAGTGAGGTCAGACTGGGGGCGGTGTTGGATGTCAATGAGGTTCAGGCTGGGGGCGATGATTAGATGGTGGTGAGTGTCGAGCTGGGGGTGGTATATTGTCAGCGTTGATGGTCAGGTGACAGGTTTTGTGTGGATGGCGGTGAGGGTCTGCCTGCAGGCGGTGTGTGAATGACAGTATCATTCATGCTGGGGGCGGTGTGTAGGCGGTGGTGTGGGTCAGTCTGGAGGCAGTGTGTGGACGAGGGTGAGGTTCACGCTGGAGGTAGTGTTATACGGTGGTGAGGTTCAGGCTGGGGGCGGTGTATGGACGGCTGTGAGGGTCAGGCTTGGGCAGAGTTGGAGACCGGTGAGGGTCAGGCTCGGGGCAGTGTGTGAATGGCAGTGGGTTTCAGGCTGGGGACGGTGTGTGGACTGCGGTGAGGGTCAGGCTGGGGGCAGATTAAGAATGGTGGTGAGCATCAGGCTGTGGGCGGTGTTGACAGCAGTGGGGATAAGACTGGGTTCGGTGTGTGGATGGCGTTGTGGGTCTGCCTGAGGGCGGTGTGTGGACGATGGTGTCGTTCAGGCTGGGGGCGGTGTGTAGGCGGCAGTGGGGTTCAATCTGGGAGCGTGTGTGGATGGCAGTGAGGATCAGTCTTGGGGCATTCTGTGAATGGCAGTGAGGGTCTGGCTGGGTGTGGTGAGTGCACGGCGATGAGTTTCAGGCTGGGAGCGATGCTGGACGGTGAGGAGGCTCATCTTGGAGGTGGTGTGTAGACGGCGGTGAGGATCAGGCTGTTGGCGGGGAGTTGGCCGCAGTGAGTGGCGTATGGACAGTGGTGAGGGTCAGGCTGGCGGCGATGTGTGGATGGCAGAGAGGATCAGGCTGGGGATGTTGGGTGGACGGCAGTGAGTGTTTGGATGGTGGCAGTGTGTGGACAGCGCTGTGGTTCAGGCTGGGGTTGATGTGTGGATGGCAGTGGGGGTCAGTGTGGGGGTGGTGTGTGGCTGGTGGTGAGAGTCAGGCTGCGGGCTTTGTTGGATGGTGGTGAGTCTCTGGCTGGGCGCAGTTTGCAGACGACAGTGAGGATCAGGTTGGGTGCGCAGTATGGGCAGCGTTGTGGGTCTGGTTGGGTTTGTCTGACTGTGTCGTTCATGCGGGGGTCAGTCTGGGCGTGGTGTGTGGACGGGAGTGAGAGTCAGGCTTGGGGCAGGGTTGGAGAACGGTGAGGGTCAGGCTTGGGGCAGTGTGTGGATGGCAGTGAGGATAAGGCTGGGCTTGATGTGTGGACGGCAGTGAGGGTCAAGTTGGGGGCGGTATGTGGACGGCAGTGAGGTCAGGCTGGGGGCAGTGTGTGGACTGCGGTGAGGGTCAGGCCTGGGTCGGAGTGTGGACTGCGGTGAGCATCAGGCTGTGGGCGGTGTGTGGACAACAGTGGGGATATGGTTGGGGTTGGTGTGTGGATGGCAGTGAGAGTCTGGCAGGGTCAGTGTATGGATGGTGGTGGGGTTCAGGCTGGGGGTGGTGTGTGGACAGCAGGGTGGATAAGGATGTGGGCGGTATGTGAATGGTGGTGAGGATCAGGCTGGGGGCGGTGTATGGATGGTGGTGAAGGTGAGCCTGGGGGTAGTGTGTGGATGACAGTGAGGGTCTGGCACGATCAGTGTATGGGCCGTGGTGGGGTTCAGGCTGGGGCTGGTGTGTGTACGGTGGTGAGTGTCAGTCTGGAGATGGTGTGTGGACGGCCGTGTGTGGACAGCAGTGAGGTCACCCTGGGGGTGGTTTTGGATGGCAGAGACGTTCAGGCTCGGGGTGGCGTTTGGATAGTGGTGAGGGTCGTGCTGGGGACGGTGTGTGGACGGAGGTGAGCATCAGCTTGGGAATGTTGTGTGGATGACAGTGAGGGTCTGGCTAGGTCAGTGTATGGACAGTGGTGGGGTTCAGGCTGGGGGCGTTGTGTGGACGGTGATGGGGTGAGTCTGGTGGTGGTGTGTGGGTGGCGGTGTGTGGATGGCAGTGAGGTCAGGCTGGGGGCAGTGTTGGATGGCAGTGAGGTTCAGGTTCGGGGCGATATTTGGATGGTGATGAGGCTCGAGCTGGGAGCGATGTGTGGACTTCGCTGAGGGTCAGGATGGGGGTGGTATGTGGGCAGCGTTGATGGTCAGGTTGTGGGTGGTGTGTGGACTGTGGTGAGGGTCTGCCTGCGGGTGGTGTGTGAATGACAGTGTCGTTCATGCTGGGGGCGGTGGGTAGGCGGCTGTGAGGGTCAGGTTTGGGGCAGGGTTGGAGACCGGTGAGGATCAGGTTCGGGGCAGGCTCGGGGCAGTGTGTGGATGGCAGTGCATTTCAGCCTGGGGGCGGTGTGTGGACTGCGGTGATGGTCAGGCTGTGGGTGGTGTGTGGACATAAGTGGGGATAAGACTGCGGTGTGGGTCTGCCTGGGGGCGGTGTGTGGTTGGTGCTGTCGCTCAGGCTGGGGGCGGTGTATAGGCGGCGGTGGGGTTCAGTCTGGGGGTGGTGTGTGGATGGCAGAGAGGATCAGGCTTGGGGCATTCTGGGAATGGCGGTAAGGGTCTGGTAGGGTGTGGTGAGTGCACGGCGATTAGCTTAAGGCTGGGAGAGGTGCTGGACGGTGAGGAGGCTCAGCTTGGGCGTGGTGTGTGGACAGTGGTGAGAATCAGGCTGGGGCGGGGAGTTGACGGCAGTGAGTGACAGTCTATGTGTGGCGTGTAGACAGTGGTGAGAGTCAGGCTGGTGGCGATATGTGGACGGCAGTGAGGATCAGGCTGTGGGTGGTGGGTGGACGGCGGTGAGTGTTTAGATGTGGCAGAGTGTGAATGGTAGTGGGATTCAGGTTGAGGTTGGGGTGTGGATGGTAGTGGGGGTCAGTCTGGGGTCGGTGTCTGGGCAGCGTTGTGAGTCTGGTTGCGTTTGGTGTGTGGACGGAGGTGACGGTCTGGCTGTGAGCGGTGTGTGGACAGCAGTGGGGTACAAGCTGAGTGCAGTGTGTTGACAGCTGCGAGGGTCAGGCTGGGGGCTGAGTGTGGACGACAGTGAGGATCAGGCTGGGGGCAGTGTGTGGACAGTGGTGAGGGTCAGGCGGGGGCAGTGTGTGAACGGCAGTGAGAGCCAGGCTAGTGGCGGTGTGTGGCTGGCGATGAGTGTCTGGCTGGGGGCGGTGTTGGACGGCGGTGAGGGTTTGGCTGGTGGCAGTGTGTAAGTGGTAGTGGACTTCAGGCTGAGGGCGTTGCGTGGACGGCTATGAGGGTCAGGCTTGGGGCAGGGTTGGAGACTGCTGAGGGTCAGGCTCGGGGCAGTGTGTGGATGGCAGTGGGTTTCAGGCTGGGGGTGGTGTGTATGCACTGCGGTGAGGGTCAGGCTGGGGGCCGTGTGTAGATGCCGGTGAGGATAAGGCTGGGGGTGGAGTGTGGACAGCGGTGAGCATCAGGCTGTGGGCAATGTGGGGACAGCAGTGGGGATAAGCCAGGGGGTGGATTGTGGACGGCGGTGAGATCAGGTTGGTGGTGGTGAGTGAATGGCGGTAAGTGTCAGGCTGGGGGCGGTGTGTGGACGGCGGTGAGGGTCTGCCAGGGTCAGTGTATGGACGTTGGTGGGTTTCAGGCTGAGGGCAGTGTGTGGACAGCGGTGGGGGTGAGTCTGGGGGTGGTGAGTGGATGGCGGTATGTGGATGGCAGTGAGGTCAGGCTCGTGGCGGTGTTGGACGGCGGTGAGCATCAGGCTGTATGTGGTGTGGGGACAGCAGTGGGGATAAGCCTGTGGGTCCTGTGTGGACGGCGATGAGATCAGATTGGGGGCGGTGAGTGGACGGCGGTTAAGGTCAGGCCGGGGGTGGTGTGTGGATGGCAGTGAGGGTCTGGCAGGGTCAGCGTATGGACAGTGGTGGGGTTCACGCTGGGGGCAGTGCGTGGACAGCGGTGGGGGTGAGTCTGGGGAGGTGTGTGGACGATGGTATGTGGACGGCAGTGAGGTCAAGCTGGTGGCAGTGTTGGATGGGAGTGAGGTTCAGGCTAGGGGCAGTGTTTGGATTGTGGTGAATGTCGGGCTGATCACGGTGTGTTGGATGGAGGTTAGGGTCAGGCTGGGGGCTGGTGTGTGGACAGCATTGTTGGTCAGGTTGGGAGTGGTGTGGGGACGGCGGTGTGGGTCTGCCTGGGGGCGTTGTGTGGAAGACGGTGTCGTTCTGGCTGGAGGACGTGTGTAGGCGGCGGTGGGGGTCAGTCTGGTAGTGGTTGGGGACGGCGGTGACTGTCAGACTGGGGGAAGTGTGTGGATGGCAGTGAGGGTCAGTCTTGGGGTGTTCTGTGGACGGCAGTGAGGGTCTTTTTGTGTGAGGTGAGTGCACGGTGCTGCGTTTCAGGCTGGGAAGTGTGCTGGACGGTGAGGAGGTTCAGCTTGGAGTTGGTGTGTGGACGGTGGTGAGGATCAGGCTGGGGGCAGAGTGTGGACGGCAGTGAGCATCAGGCTGTTGGTGGTGTGTGGACAACACTGGGCATAAGGCTGGGGATGGTGTGTGGATAGCAGTGAGGGTCTGGCAGGGTCAGTGTATGGACGGTGGTGGAGTTTAGGCTGGGGGCGGTGGGTGGACGGCGGTGGGGGTCAGTCTAGGGGTGGTGTGTGGACGGCAGTGATGTCAGGCTGGGGGCGGCATTGGATGGCCGTGGGGTTCAGGGGTTCAGGGTGGGGGCGGTGTTTGGCTGGTGGTGAGGTGTGGGCTGTGATGAGGTTCAGACTGGGGTGGTGTGCAGATGGCAGTGTGGATCAGGTTGGGTTTGGTGTGTGAACAGCGGTGAGGGTCTGGCTGTGGCGGTGTGTGGACGGCAGTGGGGTTCAAAATGAGGGCGATGTGTGGATGGCAGCGAGGGTCAGGCTGGGGGCGTGGTGTGGACGATGGTGAGGATCAGGCTAGGAGCAGTGTGAGGACGGCGGTGAGGGTCAGGCTGGGGGCAGTGTGTGACTGGTGGTAAGGGTCAGGCTTGCGGTGAATGTCAGAGTGCGGGCAGTGTTGGATGGTGGTGAGGCCTTGGCTGGTGGCAGTGTGTAGGTGGCAGTGGAGTTCAGCTGGGAGCGGTGTGTGGACGGCTGGGGGCGATGTTGGATGGCAGTGAGGTTCAGTCTGCGGGTAGTGTTTGGATGGCACTGAGGGTCTGGCTGGGGCCGTTGTTGAGTGACGGTGAGTGTCAGGCTGGGGCAGCGTGTGGACGTCTGTGATTGTCAGGCTTGGGGCTGGGTTAGACAGAGGTGAAGATCAGGCTTGGGGCAGTGTGTGGATCGCGGTGAGTTTCAGGCTGAGGGCGATGTGTGGACTGCGGTGAGGGTCAGGCTGGGGGCGGTGTGCAAATGGTGATGAGGATCAGGCTGAGGGCGGAGTGTGGATGCCAGTGGGAGTCACGCTGTGGGCAGTATGTGGACAGCAGTGGGGATAAGGCTAGGGGTGGTGTGGGGATGGCGATGAGGGTCAGGATGGGGGCGGTGTGTGGGCGGCGGTGAGTGTCAGGCTGAGGGTGGTGTGTGGACAGCGATGGGGTTCCGGCTGGGAAGCGGTGTCTGGGCGGTGGTGGGGGTCAGTCTGGGGTCGTTGTGTGGCCAGCGGTGCGGCCAGACTGGGGGCAGTGTTGGACGGCAATGAGGGTATGGCTGGTGGGTGGGTGTGAACGGTAGTGGGGTTCAGGCTGGGTGCAGTGTGCAGACAGCAGTGGGGCTAAGTCTGGGGCGGTGTGAGGCCGGCAGTGTGGGTCAGGCTGTGGGCAGTGTTGGATGTTGGGGAGGGTCAGACTCGGGGCGGTGTGTGGATGGCGGTGGGGTTCAGGCTGAGTGCGGTGTGTGGACTGCAGTGATGGTCAGGCTGGGGCGTTGTGCAGATGGTTATGAGTGCCAGGCTGTGGGCGGTGAGTAGGCAGCAGTGGGGATAAGGCATGGGGTTGGTGTGTGGATGGCGGTGAGGGTCAGGTTGGGGGTGGTGTGCGGACGATGGTGAGGACCTGGCTGGGGGAGGTATGTGGATGGCAGTGAGGGTCTGGCAGGGTTGGTGTATGGGCAGTGGTGGGGCTCAGGCTGGGGCGGTGCAATGATGGCGGTGAGACTCAGGCTGGGGGCTTTGTTGGACTGCGGTGAATGTCAGGCTAGCGACGGTGTGTGGATTGCGGTGAGGGTCGTGCTGGGGGCGGTGTGTGAGCAGCGTTGTGGGTCAGGTTGTGTTTGGTGTGTGGACGGCGGTGAGGGTCAGGCTGTGGGCGGTGTGTGGACGGTGGTGGGATTCAAGCTGAGGGTGGAATGTGGATGGCATTGAGGGTGAGTCTGGTGGCGGGTTGTGGACGATAGTGAGGATCAGGCTGGGAGTGATGTCTGACTGGCAGTGAGTGTCAGGCTGGGGACAGTGTGAGAACTGCGATGAGGGTCAGACTGGTGGCTGGCGGTGAATGTCAGGCTGGAGGCGGTGTTGGACAGCAGTGAGTGTTTGGGTGGTGGCGATGTGTGGGCGGCAGTGGAGTTCAGGCTAGGGTCGGTGTGTGGATGGCTGTGAAGGTCAGGCTTGGGGCAGGGTTGGAGACCTATGAGGGTCAGGTTCAGGGTAGTGTGTGGACTGCGGTGGGTTTCAGGCTGGGGGCGTGTGTGGATTGTGGTGAGGGTCAGACTGGGGTCAGTGTGCAGATGGCAGTGAGAATCAGGCTGGGAGTGGAGTGTAGACGGCGGTGAGTGTCGTGCTGGGGGCGGGGTGTTGTCAGCGTTGTGGTTCAGGTTGGGTTCAGTGTGTGGACGGCAATGAGGGTCTGGCTGTGGGCGGTGTGTGGACGAAAGTGTGGTTCAAGCTGAGGGCGGTGCGTGGACGACAGCGACGTTCGGGCTGGGGTGGGGAGTGGTCGGCGGTGAGGATGAGGCTGGGGGCGGTGTGTGGATGGCAGTGTGGATAAGGGTGGGGAGGATGTGGACGGCGGTGATGGTCAGGATCGGAGCAGTGTGTGGACTGTGGTGAGGGTCAGGTTGGGGGCAGTGTGTGGACGACGGTGAGAGTGAGGCTGGGGGCGGTGTGTGGATGGCAATGAGGGTCTGGCAGGGTTGGTGTATGGAAGGTGTTGGGTTCAGAATTTGGTGGTGTGTGGACAGTGGTGGGGGTCAGTCTGGGGGTGGTGTTTGGTCGGCAGTGATACCAGGCTTGGGGCGGTTTTGAATGGCTGTGAGGTTCAGGCTGGGTGTGATGAGTGCACGGCGCTGAGTGTCAGGTTGGGAGCCGTGCTGGATGGCAGTGACGGTCTGGCTGGGTGCGGTATGTGGAAGGAAGTGGGCTTCAGGCTGGGGGCAGTGTGTGACTGCAGTGGGGATCAGTCTGGGGTCGGTGTGTTGCCGGCAGTGACGGTCAGGCTGGGGGTGGTGTGTGGATGGCAGTGAGGGTCTGACAGGGTCAGTGTATGGACAGTGGTGGGGTTCAAGCTGGGAGCGGAGTTTGGATGGTGGTGAGGGTCAGGCTGGGGGCGGTGTGTGGATAGCTGTGAGGGTCAGGCTTGGGGCTTTCTGTGAACGATGGTGAGGGTCTGGCTGGGTGTGTTGAGAGCTTGGCGCTGAGTGTCAGACTGGGAGCAGTGCTGGATGGCTGGGGGCCAGGTTAGAGTTTTGTTGGACTGCAATGAGGGTCAGGCTCGTGGCAGTGTGTGGTTGACGGTGACGGTCGTGCTGGGGACGATGTGTGGGCAGCGTTGGGGGTCTGGTTGTGTACGGTGTGTGGACGGCGGTGAGAGTCAGGTTGGGGGCAGCATGTGCCCGGCAGTGGGGCTCAGCCTGGAAGCGGTGTAGCCTGGCGGGGAGGGTCAGACTCGGGGCGGTGACGGCGTGCTGGGGGGCGGGGTGTGGACGACGGTGAGGATCAGTCTGGGGGCTGTATGTGGCCGGCGGTGAGGGTCAGGCTGGGAGCGGCGTTGGATGGCGGTGAGGGTCAGTCTCGGGGCGGTGTGTGGTTCACTGTGAGGGTCATGCTGAGGGCGGTGTATGGGCAGCGTTGTGGGTCAGATTGCGTTTGGTGTGTGGATGGCGGTGAGGGTCTGGCTGGAGGCGGTGTGTGGACTGTAGTGTGGTTCAGGCTGGGGGTGATAGGTGTATGGTGGGGAGGGTCAGGGTAGGAACGGGATGTGGACGATGGTGAAGATCAGGCTGGGGCGGTGTGTGTACAGCAGTGAGGGTCTGGCTGAGGGCGGTGTGTGGACAGCATTGTGGGTCAGTCTGGTGGAGCTGCAGGATGGCAGTGAGGGTTAGGCTGGGGATGTGTGTGGACGGCAGTGAGGGTCAGACTGGGGGCAATGAGCGTCAGGCTGTGGGCAGTGTTGGACAGCGTTGTGGTTCAGACTGGGGGCGTTGAGTGGATGGCAGTGAGGGTTAGGCTTGGAGAGTTCTGTGGGTGGTGGTGAGGGTCTCGCTGGGTGTAATGAGTGCACGGCGCTCAGTGCCAGGCTGGGAGCGGTGCTGGATGGTGGTGAGGATTAGGATGGTGGTGGTGTGTGGACTGTGGTGAGGATCATGCTTGGGGCGGTGAGTGGACGGCAGTGAATGACAGTCTTGGGGCAGCGTGAGTACGGAGGTGAGGGTCAGGCTGGAGGTGGTGTGTGGCCTGCCGTGAGAGTCAGGCTGCTGGATTTGTTGGATAGCGGTGAGTGTCCGGCTGGGGACGGAGTGTGAATGGCAATGAGGTTCGTGCTCTGGGTGGTGTGTGGGCAGCGTTGTGGGTCAGGTTGGGTTAGGTCTGTGGATGGCGGTAAGGGTCTGGCTGGGGGTGGTGTGTGGACGGCGATGGGGTTCAGGCTGGGGGCGGTGTGAGAATGACGGTGAGGGTTAGACTCGGGGCGGGGTGTGGACGATAGTGAGGATCAGGCTGGGAGCGGTGTGTGGACGTGGTGAGGGTCAGGCTGGGTGCAGTGTGTGCCCAGCAGCTGGGCTCAACCTGGAGGCAGTGTAGACCGGCGGGGAGGGTGAGGCTCAGGGCGGTGTACGTTTGGCGGTGAGGGCCGTTCTGGCGGTCGGGGTGTGGCCGACGGTGAGGATCAGTCTGGGGGCTGTGTGTGGCTGGTGGTGAGGGTCAGGTTGGGAGCGGTGTTGGACGGCGGTGAGGGTCAGTCTCGGGGCAGTGTGTGGTTCATGGTGATGGTCATGCTGAGGGTGGTGTATGGGCAGCGTTGTGGATCAGATTGCGTTTGGTGTGTGGATGGCGGTGAGGGTCTGGCTGGGGACAGTGTGTGCCCAGCAGTGGAGCTCAGCCTGAAGGCGGTGTAGCCCGGCGGGGGAGGGTCAGGCTCGGGGCGGTGTTGGAAGGTGGTGAGGGTCAGTATCGGGGTGGTGTCTGGTTCATGGTGAGGGTCATGCTGAGGGTGGTGTATGGGTCGTGTTGTGGGTCAGATTGCGTTTGGTGTGTGGATGGCGGTGAGGGTCTGGCTGGGGGCGGTGTGTGGACTGTAGTGGGGTTCAGGCTGGAGGTGATAGGTGTACGGAGGTGAGGGTCAGGCTAGGGATGGGATGTGGACGATGGTGAAGATCAGGCTGGAGGCGGTGTGTGTACGGCAGTGAGGGTCTGGCTGAGGGCGGTGTGTGGACAGCATTGTGGGTCAGTCTGGTGATGCTGCAGAATGGCGGTGAGGGTCAGGCTGGGGATGTGTGTGGACAGCAGTGAGGGTCAGACTGGGGGCGATGAGGGTCAGGCTAGGGGCCGGGTGTGGACGATGGTGAGGCTCAGGCTGGGAACAATGTGTGGACGGTGGTGAGAGTCAGGCTGGGGCAGTGTGTGGATGGCAGTGAGGGTCAGGCTGGGGGCGGGGTTTGGACGGTGGTGAGGGTCAGGATGGGACCGGTGTGCGGAAGGCAGTGAGGTTCATGCTGGGGGTGGTGTGTGGACGGCGGGGAGGGTCAGGCCTGGGGCGGCGTTGTACAGCGTAGTGAGCGTCAGGCTGGGTGCAGTGTTGGACAGCGTTGTGGTTCAGATTGGGAGTGTTGAGTGGACGGCAGTGTCAGGTTTGGGGAGTTCTGTGGATGATGGTGAGGGTCTCACTGGGTGTGACGAGTGCACAGCGCTGAGTGCTGGGCTCGGAGCGGTGCTGGATGGTGGTGAGGGTTAGGATGGACGGCGGTGGGCGTCAGGCCGGGGGTGGTGTGTGGATAGCAGTGAGGGTGAGCGTGGGCACGATGTTGACCATCGGTGATGGTCAGGCTGGCGGCGGTGTGTGGATGGTGGTGTGTGTTAAGCTGGGAGCAGTGTGTGGACGGCAGTGTGGGTCAGGCTGGGGGCGGGGCGTGGATGGAAGTGGGTTAAGGCTGTGGGCAGAGTGTGGATGATAGTGAGGGTTAGGCTGGGGGCGGTGTGTGGACGGCAGTGAGGGTCAGGTTGGGGTCGGTGTTGGACGGTGGTGTGGGTCAGGCTGGAGGTGGTATGTGGACGGCAGTGTGGGTCAGGCTGCGGGCGGATGTTGAATGACAGCGAGGGTCAGGCTGGGGGCGGTGTGTGGACTGCGGTGAGTGTTAAGTTGGAGGCAGTGTGTGGATGACGGTGTGGGTCAGGCTGGAGGCATTAAGTGGACGGCAGTGTGGTTCAGGCTGGAGGCAGTGTGTGGACGGCAGTGAGGGTAGTCTGGGGGCAGTGTGTGGATGGCGGTGAGGGTCAGGCCGGGGGTGGTGCGTTTAGCAGTGAGGGTCAGGGTGGGGGCGATGTTGAGCACCGGTGAGGGTCAGGCTGGCGGCAGTGTGTGGATGATGTTGAGGGTTAGGCTGGGGGCGGTGTGTGGACGGCAGTGAGCGTCAGGATGGGGACGGTGTTGGATGGGGGAGTGGGTCAGGCTGGAGGTGGTATGTGGATGGCAGTGTGGGTCAGGCTGCGGGCGTATTTTGAATGGCAGTGATGGTCAGGCTGGGGGCGGTGTGTGGACTGCGGTGAGTATTAAGTTGGGGGCAGTGTGTGGACGGTGGTGTGGGTCAGGCTGGGGGCGGTGTGTGTCAGGCTGGGGACGGTGCTGGACGGATGTTTGGGTCTGGCTGGCGGCGATGTGTGGATGGTGGTGAGAGTCAGGCTGGTGATGGTGTTTAACGGTGGTGAGGGTCAGGCTGGGGGCGGAGAGGGTCAGGTTGGGTGTGGTGATGGTCAAGCGCTGGGCGGTGTGTGGACAGCAGTGAGTGTCAGGCTGGGATGGTGGGTGGACGGTGGTGAGGGTCAAGCTGGAGGCAGTGTGTGGATGGCGGTGAGGGTCAGGCTGAGGGTGGTGTGTGGACAGCAATGGGGTTCCGGCGGGGGGCGGTGTTGGTCTGCGGTAAGGGTCAGACTGGGGGTGATGTTTGGACAGCGGTGTGGGTCAAGATGGGGGCGGTGTGTGGACGGCAGTGGGGGTCAGGCTGGTGGTGGTGTGTGAACGGCGGTGGGGTTCAGGCTGGGAGCGGTGTGTGGACGGGGGAGTGTGCCAGGCGGGAGACGGTGTTGAACAGCAGCGTGGGTCATGCTGGGGATGGAGAGTGTTAGGCTGGGGGTGATGTGTGGGCGGTGGTGAGGTTTCGGCAGCGGGTGGTGTGTGGGCGGTGGTGAGAGTCAGGCTGGGGAAGGTGTTGAGCGGTGGTGAGGGTCAGGTTGGGGTAGTGAGGGTCAGGCTGGGGTCAGTGTGGGTCAGACTGAGGGCGTTGTTGTACTGCAGTGAGGGTCAGGCTGGGGGCGGTGTGTGGACAGCCGTGAGGTGCATGCAGGGGGCGGTGTTCTATGGTGGTGAGGGTCAGGCTGGGGGCATGTGTGGACGGTAGTGAGTGTCAGCCCGGAGGCGGTGTGTGGACGGCAGTGAAGGTCAGGCTGGGCGGTGGTGTGTGGATGGTGGTGAGCGTCAGTGTGGGGGAGTTGTGTGCACGGTGGTTTGGATCAGGCTGGGGGAAGAGTGTAGGCGGCTGTGAGTGTCAGGCTGGGGTGGTGTGTGGACAGCAGCGAGTGTCAGGATGTGATGGTTGTTGGACGGTGGTGAGGGTCAAGCTGGGGGTGGTGTGTGGATGGCAGTGATGGTCATGCTGGGCGCGGTGTGTGGACGGGGTTGGGTGTCAGGCTGGGGGCGGTGTGTGGACGGCGGTGAGGTTCAGGCTGTAGGCGGTGTGTGGGCAGTGGTGAGGTTAGGGATGGGGGAGGTGTGTGGAAGACAATGATGGTCAGGCTTGGTGCAGTGTGTGGATGACAGTGAGGGTCAGGCTGGAGGCAGTGCGTGGACGGTCTTGAGGGTCAGGCTGTGGGTGGTCTGTGGATGGCAGTGAGGGTCAGACAGGGG
The DNA here is from genome assembly GCF_020745735.1 of Hemiscyllium ocellatum. Taxonomy (NCBI): domain Eukaryota; kingdom Metazoa; phylum Chordata; class Chondrichthyes; order Orectolobiformes; family Hemiscylliidae; genus Hemiscyllium; species Hemiscyllium ocellatum. The sequence goes on from NC_083409.1 coordinate 8,100,651, forward strand.
GCGGTGTGTGCACAGTGGTGAGAGTCAGGTTGGGAGCAGTGTGTGGGCAGCTGTGACGTTTAGGCTGGGGGCGGTGTGTGGACAGCGGTGAGTATCAGTCTGTGTGCAGTGTGTGGATGGCGGTCAGGGTCAGGCTGTAGGCGGTATGTGACAGTGGTGAGTTTCAGGATTGGGGCGGTGTGTGGGTGGCAGTGAGGGTCAGGCTGGGGTCGGTGTGTGGACGACAGTGAGGTTCAGTTTGGGGATTGTGTGTAGACGGTAGTGAGGGTCAGTCTGGGGGCGGTGTTGGATGGCGGAGAGAGTCAGGCTAGGGTTGGTACTGGATGGTGGTGAGGGCCAGGCTGGGGCGGTGCTGGATGGTGGTGACTGTGTGGTTGGGGGCAGTGTATGGAAGGCAGTGAAGGTCAGGGGGGAGGCGATGTCTGGACGGTGGTGTGTGTCAGGCTGGGAGTAGAGTATGGGGGCAATATGGGTCAGGTTGGGGGCATTGTGTGGACAGCGGTGAGTGTCAGGATGTGTGTGGTGTGTGGATGGCAGTTAGAGTCAGGCTGTGGGCGGTGTGTGGACGGCGGTGAGGGGCAGGCTGAGGACGGTGTGTGGACTGTGGTGAGGGTCAGGCTGTAGGCGGTATGTGAGCAGTGGTGAGTTTCAGGATTGGGTCAGTGAGTGGGTGGTTGTGAGGGTCAGGCTGGGGTGGGTTGTGGAGGGCAGTGAGGGTCAGGCTGTGGGCGGTGTGTGGGCGACAGTGAGAGTCAGGCTGGGGTCAATGTGTGTGGACGGCAGTGAGAGTCAGGCTTGGGGTGATGTTGGATGGCAGTGAGGGTCAGGTTGGTGTTGGTGATGGACGGCATTGATGGTCAGGCTTGGGGCAGTGTTTGGACTGTGGTGAAGATCAGGCTGGGAGCGGTGTGTGGGCAGTGGTGAGGGTTCGACTGAGTTGGTGTTGGACGGGGGTGAGTGTCAGACTGAGGGCAGTGTGTGGACGGCGGTGAGGGTCAAACTGTGGGTGCTGTGAGCACGGTGGGGTGGGTCAGGCTGGGTGCAGGGTGTGGGTGGCTGTGAGGGTCAGGCTGGGGACAGAGTGTGTGTGGCAGTGATGGTCAAGCTGGGAGCGGTGTTGAATGGTGGTGAGTGTCAGGATGGGCTGGTTTTGGACGGGGTGAGTGTCAGGTTGGGGGCAGTTTTGGATGGTGGTGAGGTGCATGCTGGGTGCAGTGTGTGGACAACAGTGAGAGTCAGGCTTGGGTGGCGCTGGACGGCAGTGAGTGTCAAGTTGGGGATAGTGTGTGGAGGGCAGTAACGGTCAGGCTAAGAGCAGTGTGTGTGTACCCGTGTGGGTCAGGCTGGGTTTGGGGTGTGGAGGGCGGTGAGGGTCAGGCTGTGAGTTGTGTTGGACGTCTATGAGTGTCAGGCTGCGGGCAGTGTGTGGACTGGTGGTGAGGGTCAGGCTGGGGGCGGTGTGTGGGCAGTGATGAGGGTCAGGCTGTCCTGCTGTGTGGAAGGCGGTGAGGGCCAGGCTAGCTATGGTGTTGGACGGCTGTGAGTGTCAGTGTCTGGGCAGTGTGTGGACGTGCAGTGAGGGTCAGGCTGGGGGCGGTGTGTGACTGCGATGAGGATCAGTCTGGGGGCGGTTTGTGGATGGTGGTGAGGGTCAGGCTGGGGGCAATGAGTGCACTGTGGCGAGGGTCAGTTTGAGGGCGATGTGTGGACTATGGTGAGGGTCAGTCTGGTGGCGGTGTGTGTGACAGCGATGAGGGTCTGGCTGGGTGCGCTGTGTTTGATGGCGGTGAGGGTCAGTTTGAGGGCCCTGTGTGGAGGGAAGTGAGGGTGAGGATGGGAACGGTGTGTGGGTGATGGTGGATGTCAGGCTGGGAGCGCTGTGTGGACGATGGTGGGAGTCAGGCTGGGGCTTTGTGTGGGTGCCAGTGAGAGTCAGGCTGGGGGCGATGTTGAATGGTGATGAGCGTCTGTCTGGGAGTGGTGTGTGGATGGCAGTGAGGGTGAGGCTGGTGGTGGTGTGTGAATGCTGGTAAGGGAGAGGATGGGGGCGGTGTGTGGATTCCGGTGAGGTTCAGGCTAGGGGCGGTGTGTGAACTACAGTGAGGGTCAGTCGGGCCCGTGTGTTGAGGCTGGTGAGGCTTAGGCTTAGGACAGTGTGTGGATGTCAGTGTGCATCAGACGGGGATGGTGTGTGGGCAGTGGTGGGGATCAGGCTGTGGGCAGTGCGTGGACGGCGGGGACGGTGGTGAAGGTCAGGCTGGTGCCAGTGTTTGTAAGGTGGTGAGGTTCAGGCTAGCGGCGGTTGGCAGTGAGGATCAGGCTGGTAGCGGTGTGTGGATGCTGGTGAGGGAGAGGTTGGGGACGGTGTGTAGATTCCAGTGAGGGTCAGGCTGTGGGCATTGTGTCGACAGCCTTAAGTGTCAGGCTTGGTGTGGTGTGTGGATGGCAGTGAGGGGCAGCATGGGGTTGTGTGTGGAGGACAGTGAGGGTTAGGCTGGAGGCGGTGTGTGGACAGGGGTGAGGATCATGCTGGGGATGGTGTGTGGGCAGCGGTGAGGGTCAAGCTGTTGGCTGTGTGTGGAAGACATTGAGGGTCAGGCTGTGGGCGGTGTGTGGACGGCAGAGAGGGTCAGGCTGTGGCGATGTTGGATGGCGGTGAGTGTCAGGCTGGGAGCAGTGTTGGATGGCAGTGATTGTCAGGCTGGGGGCGGTGTCCTGACGGAGGTGAGGATCAGGCTTTGGGCGGTGTTGGACGGCGGTGGGGGTCAGACTGGGCGGTGTTTGGGCAGTGGGAGTGTCAGGCTGGGAGCAGTGTGAGGCCGGCAGTGAGGGTCAGGCTGGAGACGATGTTTAATGCCAGTAAGGGTCAGGCTGGGGGCGGTATGTGGGCAGGGGTGAGGATCAGGCTGGGGATGGTGTGTGGGCAGCGGTGAGGGTCAAGCTGTTGGCGGTGTGTGGAAGACATTGAGTGTCAGGCTGTGGGCGGTGTGTGGACGGCAGAGAGGATCAGGCGGTGGCGATGTTGGATGGCGGTGAGTGTCAGGCTGGGAGTGGTGTTGGATGGCAGTGATTATCAGGCTGGGGGCGGTGTTGGACGGCAGTGAGGGTCCGGCTGGTGGTGGTGTGTTGACGGAGGTGAGGATCAGGCTTTGGGCGGTGTTGGACGGCGGTGGGGGTCAGGCTGGGCGGTGTTGGACGGCGGTGGGTGTCAGACTGTGGGCTGTGTGTGGGTGGTGGTGAGGGCCAGGCTGGGGGTGGTGTGCGGATGGGCGGTGATGGTCAAGCTGGGAATAGTGTATGGGGGTGTGGTGAGGGTCAGACTGGGGGTGGTTTGTGGACGGCAATGAGGGTCAGGCTGGGGGCATTGTGTGGACGGTGGTTAGTGTATGTCTGCGGCGTTATGTGGAATGTGGTGAGGGTCCAGGCTGAGCACACTGAGCTCCAGGCTGTATACTTTCCATCTGCTATCATCTTCTGTCTTCTATGGGCCAGCCACGCCTGTATTGGGACAGCCAAATGACCCTGCGCTCCATGCTTCCGTACATTCTGAATGAACCTACAATGGGGAACCTTACCAAACGGTTTGGTAAAATTCTTGTTGACCACAGCTACTGGTCGACCTTCATCAACATGTTTTTTACATCTTCAAAGAATTCCATAATGTTTCTGAGGGATGAATTGCCCCTCACAAAGCCATGCTGACTATTTCTAATCAAACTATCGTTTTCTAAGTAATTGTAAATACTGTCTATCAGAAACGTCTGCAATAATTTGACAACCACTGATGTAAGATCGACTGTTCCCAGAGTTATCCCTATTCCATTTCCTGAACAAGGGAATAACATTTGTCACCCTCCAATCATCTGGCTTGCACTGCTCCTGTGGAAAATTAGGACGCAAAGATCATCGCCAAACGTACACCAATCTCTCCCGTCACTTCTTGCAGTAATCCAGGGTAACCACATCTGGCCCAGGGGATTTACCTATCCTTATGTTTGTAATTCATTCAATCAGTGTATACTTCCCTTCAACTTTTCTATACCCTGACGAAACAACTGTTTGTCTGCTTTCCACTTCAGTGTAATATACAGTGCTGCATTCCTAAGTAAGTACAGTTCACAACATTCTGTAAATCATGGAATAAAAAGAAAATAAAACAATGCACCAATGCCTTCCTGATGAAGAGTTTATAACCGAAACATTGACTCTCCTGCCCCTCGGATGATGCCTGACCTGCTGTACTTTTCCAGCACCACACGGTTTGACTATGATCTCCATCAAATGCAGTCCTCACTTTGGGTTGGACTAGCCATACGACCATACATCAAGAGCATTTCCGACCTGACAGCCAGACTACTGCGACCACTAGGACTCATAACAGCACACAAACCAACAGCCACTCTCAGACAACAACTCACCACAACGAAGGACCCGATACCCAGCATGAGCAAAACCAAAGTAGTTTACAAACTCCCATGCAAGGACTGCACAAATCACTACATAGGACAAACAGGAAGACAGCTAATGATCCGCATCCATGAACACCAACTAGCCAGGAAACGACACGACCAGCTATCCTTAGTAGCCACACACGCAGATGACAAGCAACATGAATTCGACTGGGACAACACTACTATTATAGGACAAGCCAAACAGAAAACAGCCAGGGAACTCCTAGACGCATGGCACTCATCTACAGATTCAATCAATAAGCACATCGACCTGGACCCAATATAACGACCACTGCAAATGACAGCTGAAACTGACAACCAGAAGCTTCAGATTCAAACCACTATAAATGCCGGAGGAAACATCACTGAAACGCTTCACAGGAGGCTCCCAAACACTGAGGATGTCACTTTAGACAGGGGACGAAACGTCTGCAACATAAATTCCCAGCTCGGCGAACATAACCACAACAATATTCATTCAGTGCCAAAGTTAGAGTTATGGTTCATGGTTTGAGCAGCTTGATAACAAACAGGAAATGACTGAAGAACTCCGAGGTACAGGGTATTCCAGGTATTATATTCCACCTTACGTTAATGCTGGGAGTATTATCAGACAGGCTGATAGATGTGATAAGTGAATCAGTTAGCATGTGGAGGTGTGACATTTTCACCATCACAGAAGTGCATTTGAGGGAGGTCAGGGCCAACAACTCAATACTCTGTTGTACTGGAACTATAGGCAGGACAGGTCGGGGTGTTAAAGATGAGGTGGCGTTGCATTATTAAATAACAAGTCAATTGCTGCTGAAAGGATGGACAATATCTTGGAAGGGTCTTCAAATGAGGCTTTGTGGGTCGATGTTTGAATCAAAATGATGACAGACACATTGCTTTTTTTAAGCACATTTTAGCTTACAGTGTAGAAACAGGCGCTTTGGCCCAACAAGTCCACACAAACACTCTGAACAGCAACATTAAGATTGACAAGTGACCAGGCCCGGACCAGATTTGTCATCGGCTTCTTTGGGAAATGAGAAATATGATTGTTTCACAGCTTGCGCATATCTTTGCAACGCCGCTCTCCACTGGAGTCGTACCTGAGGACTGGAGAGAGGCAAATGTAATTCCTCTCTTCAAGAAAGGAAATAGGGAAATTACAGACCCGTAAGTCTCACGTCTCTCGTGTGCAAGGTGTGAGAAAGGATTCCGAGGGATAGTATTTACGACCATCTGGAAGACCATGGCTTGATTAAATGCAGTCAGTTGGGCTTTGTGAGGGACAGGCCATGACGTGGGTCGAGCTGTGAATGTGGTGTATATGGACGTTGGCAAGGCATTTGATAAGGTTCCCCATGATAGGCTCATTCAGAAGGTCAGGAAGAATGGGACACCGAGGAAATTAGGTGTCTGGATAGAGATTTGGCTGGCCTACAGAAGGCAGCGAGTGGTAGCAGAAGAAACATATTGTGCATGGAAGTCAGTGGTGAGAGGTGTTCTACAGGGCTCTGTCCTTGGACCTCTACTGTTTGTAATTTTTATGAATGACTTGGATGAGTGGATTGAAGGATGGGTCAGCAAGTTTGCAGACGACACAAAGGGTGGAGGTGTTGTTGACAGGAGAGAGAGCTGTTGTAGGCTGCAGCGGGACATTGACAGGATGGAGAGATGGGCTGAGAGGTGGCAGATGGAGTTCAACCTGGATAAATGTGAGATGAAGCATTTTGGAACGTCGAATTTGAAATCTTGATCCAGGAGTAAGGATATGATTCTTGGCAGTGCGGAGGAACCGAGGGGTCCTGTTGTGCAGGTACATAGATCCCCTAAAATGGCCACCCAAGTGGACAGGGTTGTTCATAAAGCTTACGGTGTTTTGGCTTTCATTAACAGGGGGATTGAGTTTAAGAGACATGAGATCTTGTTGCAGCTCTAAGAAACTTTGGTTAGACCGCACTTGGAATACTGTGTTCAGTTCTGGACGCCCTATTATTGGAAAGATGTGGATGCTTTGGAGAGGGTTCAGAGAAGTATTACCAGGATGCTGCCTGGACTGGAGGGCTTACCTTATGAAGAGAGCTTGACTGAGCTCGGACTTTTTTCATTGGAGAAAAGAAGGAGGAGAGGGGACCTAACTGAGATATACAAGATAATGGCAGGTATAGATAGAGATGAAATCCAAAGACTATTTCCCAGGGCAGAAATGGCTAACACGAAGGTCATAGTTTTCAGCTGGTTGGAGGAAAGCATAGTGGGGATGTTAGAGGCGGGTTCTTTACACATAGAGTTGGGAGAGCGTGGAATGCGTTGCCAGCAGCAGTTGTGGAAGCAATGCCATTGGAGACATTTAAGAGACTGCTGAACATGCATATGGTCACAGACATTTGAGGGTGCATACATGAGGGTCAATGGTCGGCACAACATCGTGGGCTGAAGGGCCTGTTCTGTGCTGTACTATTCTATGTTCGATTTTCAAAGTTTTGCACTTAATATTAACTTGGTCTTGGGTATGAAAATGAGACCCATTATTTCATGCTCCATGCTGTGAGTTTTGATCGTATTGTTATAAAAATGAACTGAATAAACACTGGTTGTGTTTATTCGACAATCTGAAAGTTGGTATTACGAAAGAATGTCGGACCTTCGGTAAAAAGACTCTGCTGTTAATGGTTAGAACAATGCAGCAAACATTTACACAGAGATTTCCAGTTCAAGTCATACACAAGGATGTTGGGCTGGGCTGATGCTGGCCATCAATGGAGCTGCACAATTCTGTTTGTATACTGACATTGTGGAGATAACAAAAATTTGGATATGGTTTATGAGTGATTCAATGTAAGAAGCTATGTGCTGCAAGAACCCTTCACATTTATAACGCATTCATTCAGGATTGAGTCCAAGGTACAGAATTAGTGACTTTAGGTGGCACACCAGAAGGGATTATCCGTGGAAGACATGGCTGTTTACAGGTCATTGTTATAAATGTTGAACTGCATCTGGACCAGCGTCATGTGCTAGTCCATTGACCGGTCTGCCCCACACACATCTCCCTGTTGTTCAGGTTTGTCTCTAACCAGTCTATTGTGAGGGATTGTGTGAGTAACTGTCCAGCTCAAGTTAGGAAACTTTCTGAACAGATTTTGGAAATGACCAGTGTTTTGGAGGTTGTGGTGAGGACCAGCAAAACTGTGTCTGAATGTTCATTTCCAACAGCATTGCTGCCTGCTAATGGTGTGTTCACTAAACTGAACATCAGTTGGCTGTTTACGACAGTAATAGTTAGGTTACGCTCTGGTAAATCAATTATTTCTCACTTCAATTGCTGTCAACTGAAAAACAATGATGTTTGTTTTTTTTAAATATGTAAGAAATAAAGTGATATTAGCTCTTCATTATGCAGAATGTTAAAGTGACCTGTTATATATTTCCCACAGACTAATCAAGCAACAATCAGACATTGTCTGGAAAGGAAAATTATGTGAACAAAACTATGTGCCAGGCAACATCAGCATCCTCTCTGGTAGGTTCTGTCCCACTGAAAGGACACAGCCAGGCAGAAGAGGGAAACTCCTTGGCATATAGTCAGTATAGGGTGGCATGGTGGCTCAGTGGTTAGCACTGCTGCCTCACAGCACCAGGGACCCAGGTTTGATTCCTTGGGCAACTGCCATTGTGGAGTTTGCACATTCTCCCGTGTCTGCGTGGTTTTCCTTCCACAGTCCCAACAAATGCAGCACAGGTGAATTTGCCATGATAGTGTGTTGCTCTTCGGAAGGTTGATGTGTACTGGTTGGGCCGAAGGGTCTGTTCACACACTGCAGGGAATCTAATATAATGATAGTGCTCAGCACTGATGCTGGATCCTGTGGTAGCTGGACTGCTCTGCGGGAGTTTATGGGGAACGAATAAAAGGGCAGCCTATAATTGACCACATCATCAACGACCTGCCTGCTGCAGATACACTGCTCCATTTCATTTATCGGTAAGAATGTTCACTGCACCGTCCTTATGGGGAGCAAGGGCTAACTTAACATTTTGCAGACCCTCCTCACCATGACATGTACTGTATGGTACAGAATTTTAATATATTAAGCAAACAATGACAATGCATCCATGAGGTACAATGGCCCATCGAGAGCAGCAGAATCATATTCTGTACAACTCATACAGTTTGCAACGTCACACCCGACATACCTCCCACTGTACAGCAATTATCACGCCCGAACATAACCCCAACTATACAGGAACCATCACGGCCCGACATACCTCCCACTGTACAGTAACCATCACAGCCAGCCATACCTCTCACTGTACAGTAACCATCACAGCCCGACATACCTCCCACTGTACAGTAACCATCACGGCCAGACATACCTCCCACTGTACAGTAACCATCACGGCCAGACATACCTCCACTGTACAATAACCATCATGGCCCGACACGCCTCCCACTACACAGTAACATTCACGGCCAGACATACCTGCCACCGTACAGTAACCATCACGGCCCGACATACATCCCACTGTACAGTAAGCGTCACATCTCGACATACCTCCCACTGTTCAGTAACCGTCACATCTTGACATACCTCCCATTGTACAGTAACAATCACGGCCCGTCATACCTCCCACCGTACAGTAACCACCACTGTCCAACATTTCTCCTTCTCTACGTAACCATGAAGAGCGTCATGGTGGTTCAATGGTTCGCACTGCTGCCTCACAGCACCACGGACCTAGGGTGAATGTGTGGAGTTTGAACGTTCACCCCGTGTCTTCGAGGGTTTCCTCCCAAAGTCAGAAGATGTGCAAGTCAGGTTAATTGGCCATGCTAAATTGCCCATGGTGTTAGGTGCTTTAGTCAGAGGGAAATGGGTCTGGGTGGGTTACTCTTCGGAAGGTTGGAGTGAACTGGTTGGACCGAAGGCCCTGTTTCCGCACTGTAGGGAATCTAATCTACTACCCAAGGTTGAAGTCAGGAATATGATGGAATAATCAATTATCTGAACGAGTGCAGCTCCACCAGTACTCTAGTATGTACTTACTAGCAACAGGCAACGCAGTTGTGCGCGGAAGATGCTGTCTCAAAAACTTGATTGAATATTTTGAGGAAGTGAGAAAATTGATTGATGAGGACATGGAGGTGAACGTTGGCCGTTTGGATCTTATCAAGACCTTTGATATGGTTCCTTATGGAAGGTTCATATAGAAGGTGCAGTAAAATGGGATCAACGGTCAGTTAGTAAGATGGATAGAGAACTGCTTGGCCATAGAAGACAGAGTAGTGGTGGAACAGTGACTGGAGATCTGAAAATAGATTGACAGAGTTGCAGATTGGGAGGATGATTGCCAGAAAATGCAGCAGGATATAGGTCAGCTGCAGACTTGGACAGAAAAAACACAGATGTAACTTTATTTGGACAACTGTGATGTGATGTGTTTCAGAAGTTCTAATGCAGGAGAGAAGTATGCAGTCGATGGAAAAACTACTGAGTGCATCAACATCCGAAGGGATTTAGGTGTATAGCTCCACAGTTCCCTGAACGTGGCAACGCGGGTAGATAGGATGATGAAGAAGACTAATGGCAAACTTGCAGACATGCATCAGAGCATGCAGTATGAAAATTAGCAGGTCATATTGCAGCTGCAGAGAAAATTAGTTCGGGCACATTTGTAATATTCTGTCCAGTACTGTTCGCCACACGATGTGGAAGTGTTGGAGAGGATATGGAAAAGTTTAACCAGCGTGTTTGCTGGTCTGCATGAGCCAGAAGGAGAAATTGATCAAACATGGTTTGTTTGGCTCTGGGCATCATTGACTATGGGGCCACCTGGTAGACATTTACAAAACTTTCAGAGGCATAGACAAAAAGGCAGTTAGAGTTATGTTTTCCCAGAGGAGAAATATCAATTACTAGGGACCATTGATTTTCGGTTAAAAGGGAGAAAGATCATGAGACATGATAGGTGAGTTTTTTTTTGCTTTTCCAGACAGAATGTGCAAGTTACTGGAATGCACTGATACAGGGGAAGGAGCTCATATAGCAAGGATTAGGAGGTATCTTGGCACAGAGAAAGCAGCGAAAAGAATGACATAGAATGTGTAGAAGCAAAACTTCATTTGAACTTTCGAAGGGCATCATGTGTCAGTGTGTGCTTGCTGGACTGAAGGGCCTGTTCCTGTGCTGGACTATTCTTTAAGTCAAGAGTTGAGTGAAGCAGTGGCGAGGTGCTGACTGAATGATGACTGATGATCAACAGCCACATTTATGCAGATCGCTACTCATCAATTTTCACCTTCATATCCTCCCTCCCACTGTGGGCAAGCTCAATATGAAGAATTTGACATGAATGTCAGAGGTGGTAACTGGTGACTCCATCTTTCCCCTCGCTCCTGCGGCCTTCTATCTCGGAAACCAACGTCTCGGTGACAATGCACGAACATACATCACATGTACTCCACACCCACCAATGCTGGCATGTCACATGCCAGCCTCACCATGCCATCCCAGCACATCTCCGACCCACTGACAGTGCACTTCTGTACTTCAGTGCTGCACTCAGGGTGCACTGACAACTCTAATTGTAAGGACAATGCTCAGGGATAAACACACAACTCATGGCTTGTCCGTCTGGGCTGCTCACTGTGTGCTTGTACACACTCAATGCTGCCACACGTTCAATGTGCTCAGCGACACGCACCCAGCTTATGGACTGTCCCACTGGGCTGCTCAGTTCTTGTTCACACACTTACTTTGAGCTAAATTGAATCCTTACATAATTATTGCCTTGCCTTACCCTGCCCTCAGCAGCGTTTCCCCTCTGCCAGAGCTACCAATCTCACCCGCCTGCTGTATTGTCTTGGTGTTTAGCACAGAAACAAACCCAGGAGGCTTTATATCATTGTCCACAGTCAATCAAGGGGAGTCAAGGGGAGTCTCAGATCCCAGTCCGAGAGCTTGGACACAATTAATCAGCCTGTCGTAGTTGTTAGGGTCAAGATCCCTCCCGTGTGAGGGGGTGAGGAGCTGAATGTTGGGAAACCCATTCTTGGGTCTTTCTCTCCTATTGTGGGCTGGTTCCTTCTGGAATGTAAAAATTAGCAAGAAGCATTAATGGAGATGGAAAAGGTTGGTGCAGCTTTTAGTGCTGGTACAGCTCGGGGAAAGCTGGTGAGGTGTCCTGAGTGAGTGATTAGGCAGCACAGACACCAGGCAGAGTTAGGAAGAGGGGTAGAGATGATATTGGAGAGACTGAGAGAAGATGCTGCATTCAGTGAGATTGGGAGAACATGAGCCTTGGTGGGAGGTGGGTGCGGTAACAGAGATAGAGTGAGGTCAAGGTCATAAAGTGCAGATGGTGCTACTCACTTACGTTTTTCCTATTCTGCGGGGCATTCACCCAGAAGGCTGGCACCTCACTGACACAGGGGTCAACCTCGTACCAAGCTGGCAGGTCTGGTGTCATAGTTTCCCCTGCCAGTCCTGGAGGAAGATAATGTCCCTCTCTTACACCATGTCATTCACCAGAACCTCAGGGGCTTCTCCACAATGTGAAACCCCAGTTTTACCCCCTCTGCTATGTCCAGGGCATTTTCAGATTGAGAATCTAAGAATGTAATGGCTTTTACTAATGGCACCTGGAACAGGGAGGCCAGTGCATTCTGGGATATTAGGCAGTGGGCAGCTGGTGTGACGAAGGGGAAAAATCATCGTGTTAGTATCAGATGATAAGACAACCACGTGGGCAGGGAGGGTAGTTCATGAGACAGATTGAGGATGGTATCATGAGAAAAATGCACTTCACTTTGTGGAGAGAAACCTCCTCCATAAACCTGGCTGAAATGAGATTTGACCAAATCATAAATTGGTTTCGGCCGCTGTTTGTCTGAATAAAAATAGGGATGCAGTGTGAAAACTTGGGAACAACAAACTTGGAGAGACTTTTGGCATAGTGGTGCCAGAAAGGCACAGCAGTTCAGGCAGCATCCGAGGAGCAGTAAAATCGACGTTTCGGGCAAAGTCCCTTCATCAGGAATACATGTACAGTGCCTGAAGGGTGGAGAGAATAATTAGAGGAGGGTGTGGGTGAGGAGAAATTAGCATTGAGTACAATAGGTGAGTGGGGGAGGGGATGAAGGTGACAGGTCTGGGGCTGGGGGGAGGGTGGAGTGGATAGGTGGAAAAGAAGATAGGCAGGTAGGACAAGTCATGGGGACAGTGCTGAGTTGGAAGTGGGGTGAGGTGGGGAAAGGGGAAATGAGTATTTCTTTTCCTCTCCACTATCCACTCCACCCTCCTCCCTGGCCTGTCACTTTCATCCCCTCCCCCACTCACTTATTGTACACTATGCTACTTTCTCCCCACTCCGCCCTCCTCTCATTTACCTCTCCACCCTTCAGGCACTCTGTATTGCTGATGAAGGGCTTTTGCCCGAAACGTCGATTTAACTGCTCCTCAGATGCTACCTGAACTGCTGTGCTTTTCCAGCACCACCAATCCAGAATCTGTTTTCCAGCATCTGCAGTCAGATCTTTTTTTAACCTAAACTTGGAGCGGTGAGTTATGAAGGAGATTCAAATCCTTAAAAAGGGATGACAAAATGCTCCAAATTGTTAAAAGGAGCCGGGGGAAATCCCCTGCCTTCTCGTTACCTACATTATTCAATCCTCCCTGGATGCAGGGATGGTGTTGGAGACCTGGAGAACAACTTACACTGCAGCTTTGTTTAATGTGAAGCAAGGGACTGACTGCTTAAGTCGAGTCTGGAATTCTGAGACAGTAGTTAATCGGTCACTGAGGAAGTCCTAGGGACTCCAGGACAGTTGGTCTTGATTTGTTCAAGGAAGATCGTGTGTAATTAATTTCACTGTATCTCTTTGAGGCAGTAACTTGGAACTGCATGTGAGTTACTTGGATTTGACAGAAACTATAGGATCCAGGTGAATGGAGAAGTGCAAGGCAAGGCATTTGAGGACATCAACAATAGAGAGGAATGTACAATAAATGAAATCATAGTCAGTATGGGCGGATAAATGATGGTGGCTGGTAATACCAATAATCTCGTTAATGTAGCAAATGGCACAATTTCCTCTATCAAACGAAATACAGAACATCAGAGCAGGACGCTTATGCAGGTACTGTATAAATAATGAGCTCAATCACAGCTGGGGACTGTGTGCAGTTCTGGTCACTCCATCACATGGAAGAATGGAATTGGACTGGAGAGGGTACAGAGCAGATTCTTCACCCTGTGACAGTGGAAGTTCAGATATGAAGATAGATTGGAACGGAGGTTGCTGAGAGGAGATTTGATTGGAGTGCACATATTGTCAGGAGCCTGGGTGGAGAGAGAGTGAACACCTTGTTCCTGTTGGAAAGCTCAGTTACCGTTGGTGAATATTTAATATAATTGGTTGAAGTATTAGAGAAGTGGTGAGGAAGGTAATTATTTCATCCAGAGTATGGTCGGGATCGTGGAGTCACACATGGAAGCGGAGTAGAGGCAGAAATTCTCAAACCATTTTAAAAAGTTGCCGGGATCTGCACCTGAAGTCCTGTAGTGTCCCTCATCATCCTGAACGTTACAATAAAATGATCGCTGAGCCCCAAAACTTTCCCCCACTGACACTGGATCCACTTGCCCCACCTATTTCCTAATGACCAGGTCCAACAGTGCATGCTCTCTTGGACTGGACACATACTCCTGCAGTGAGCTCTCCTTCATGTAATTCAGGAACACTCGCCCCTCAGGACCCTGCACCACCAGTAACCCATTCAGTATCTGGATAAATTAAGGTTCTCATTATAACTAATCTGTACTATTGTCCCTGCATATTTATTTTCTCCATCCTTTCCAATGGTAGCTGGCCAACAGACTGTACCTCACAGTATAATTGTACACTTTCTGTTCTGCAGCTCCAGCCACATTCATTCTGTCCGTGGACGGATCCTCTTTCTCTTGGACTCCTTAACTAACTCTTATCTAAAGCAATATTTCTACCTTCATCTTTTCCATTCCCTTCTATCATTTTGGAACATTTTATACTCATCAATATTTAACAGCCCGACTTGCCATTCCTTGAGCCAGCTGTCGGTGATCAGTACATCAGATTTCCATCACCAATCTGTATCTGTAACTACGCACACTCCCAGTATTCAGGTCCATGCAGAATACTTCAGATTAAGGTTAACTTTCTCACTCCGTCTTCCACTATGAAACATGTTGTTGTAAATTAGTACCAACTGTATCTATTATTATTTTGAGAATCCAGGTAGTCACCCCCAGTCTTCTTTTTTGTATCCTAAGCACACACCAAGTTATTTTCAATCCCTCCCAAACACCCGTAAGAAATTCAGTCCCAGCTCTGTCACGTTAGCCCATCCAGCTTGTACAGTTGCTGCCTTCCCCAGAACAAGTCCCAGTGTCCCAGGAATCTGAAACAATTCCTGCTGCACCATCGTTCCAGTCACACTCTCATCTATCTAAAACTCGGTGTCCTGTTCTCAATTCGACACGGCACTGGGAGTATTCCAGGGATTGTTCCACTTGCGGCCCGGCTTGCCAATCATCCACCTAGCTCCAGAAATTCTGACTCCCAGACTATTTCACCCTTCCTATCCAGGGCATTTCTACTAATATGGGCATGACGTTTGACTTCTCATTGTCCCCCAGACGAATGTCCTGCAGACACAGTGACATCCCTAACCCCACTATCCTGGAAGTACAGACACACTGACATCTTCTTCACTTTCCTGTCTCCCCTGTAACTATTGCTCCTCGTTCCTTCTCCCTCCCCTCCTGTACAGTCAGGCTGCTTGTGGCGACACAGACATGGCTCTTACTGCCCTCCCTTGAAAAGCCTACACCTTCATCAGCTTCTTAGCTTGGAAACTGAATTGGGAGGGAGACAGCAGGGTATTCTTGTATTCCCTGACTGTTTCTCTCAGATTGCTTAGTCCCCCAGACCCTTCCTTCTTCCAGGCCGTCATGTCTGCAGGGTGACCTGCTCTGTGTGTGTGCTATCCACCTAACTCTCAGCATCACAGCTGTCTGATAGTGTCTCTAGTCACTGTTTGAGCTCCATGACCCATTGTCCATCTAGGACACGAGCAGGGGCTATGACTTCCCAAAGTAACAGAACACATTTTCCATCTGACAAACATGTGCTGCCATGTCCTAAAATGCAACATGTCCACAGTTACTTAATTAATTACTTAGAATGAAGTTAACATCCGGGAAATAAAAATATGGTTAACTCCCTTATTCAACAGTGGCTTACTGAGGTTAATTTATTATATAGGCTCACAATTTCACTTCTCCCTCTTATTTCTGTGTTCAATCCTTATTACAGAAGTTGAAAAAAAATTTGCTAAGTTATAACAATTAACTGACAGTCGCTAATAACGGTGTATTATCAGCCAATGAATTTACAGCAGTTTCTGTGATGGCTCTTTCACTTCTTTCAAACCCAGTGCAGACAGGTCCCAGCAGCAGAAAGTTATTTCTGTAACTCCCAGGTACGTGTAATCCTCCAGCTCTCACTGCACCCTGTTCTTTCACGGGTCACCATCACTGTGTCTCACAGGTAAGTGTAATCCACCAGCTCCCATTCCACTGTGCTCCCTCACAGGGTCACTGTCCCTGTGACTCCGAGGTACGTGTAATCATCCAGCTCCCACTCCACTCTGCTCCCTCAAAGGGTCAACGTCTCTATGACTGCCAGGTATGTGTAAGCCTCCAGCTCACACTGCACTCTGTTACCTCACAGGGTCACCATCTCTGTGTCTCCCGCATACATGTAATGCTCCAGCTCCCACTCCACTCCGCTACGCTCCCTCAGAGGGTTACCGTCTCTGTGACTCCCAGGTACTTGTAATCCTCCAGGTCCCAATACACTCTGGTCCCCCACAGGGTCACCATCTCAGTGACTCCCAGGTATGACTAGGCCTTGATCCTCAGTGCTGATTTATACCCTCCCACTTTGCTGCTTCTGTAACTCCCAGGTGTGAGTGAGGCTCATGCTCCTGGTCCAAGTTGTTCCCACACACTGTCTCTCCGTCTATGACTCGGTGCTGATGTCGAGCCTCCTGCTCTGCTGTTTCTCCAACTCCAAGTCCCAATCAGCCTCGATCCTCGCCGCTGATTAATATTGTCCCGAACTGTGCAGCTCACTCTCACGTTCACTCCCTTTGTGACTTCCAGGTAATGGTAGGCCTCAAGCCTCAGCTGAGATGTATAACATCCCATTCCACACTGCTCCCTCACACGACCGTCGTTGTGTCGGGAAGACAGTGGAAAAGGGATGGTTTAGACAGAACAGAGAGTGTTACAGTGATTAAGCGAGCTGTCGGGGATGGAACAGGTTCTCTGGAGAGATAGGCAGACCTGCAGTGTCGAAAGCAGGTTACTCGAAGGTACAGCGAGGGTTGTAGGTACTGAGGGAGGCAAAAGAAATAGAGAGGTAGTGGCTTGTTGGTGACGGAGCCTTGTAGAGTCTAAAGGGCATTTTGTGAGCTGCTTACTGATTTGTGAAGACTTCCACAAATTCAAATTGACAGTGTTGTGTGGTACTGGAGACTGTTGGATGTTACAGAGTTAGAAGAGTCGCAGTAACTGGGGTGGTTAGAGTTGTTTGAAGCACTCGTGGTGTTCAAGGACCCTCAGAACACAAGGAGGTACAAAGAATGGGAGCATTCCAAATAGTGGGATTGTAGGGTCTGTAAGAGCTAAGACGGATAAGGAAGATGAAAAGTACCAATTTCGCACAACCAGCCGCTATAGATCTAGAGGAAGGACTTGAAAGCTGGGTAAGCAAGTTTGCGGATGACACGAAAGTCGGTGGAGTTGTGGATAGTGAGGAAGGAAGTGGTAGGTTACAGCGGGATATAGATAAGTTGCAGAGCTGGGCGGAAATGTGGCAAATGGAATTCAATGTAGCTAAGTGCGAAGTCGTTCACTTTGGTAGGAATAACAAGATGATGGATTACTGGGCTAATGGTAGGCTACTTGGTAGTGTGGATGAGCAGAGGGATCTTGGTGTCTATGTACACAGATCTCTGAAAGTTGCCACCCAGGTAAATAGTGCTGTGAGGAAGGCATATGGTGTACTGGGCTTTATTGGCAGAGGAATTGAGTTCCGGAGTCCTGAGGTCATGTTGCAGTTGTATAAGACTCTGGTGAGGCCTCATCTGGAGTATTGTGTGCAGTTTTGGTCGCCATACTATAGGAAGGATGTGGAAGCTTTAGAACGAGTGCAGAGGAGGTTTACCAGGATGTTGCCTGGAATGGTAGGAAAATCTTATGAGGAAAGGCTGAGGCACTTGGGGCTGTTCTCATTGGAGAAGAGAAGGTTTAGGGGAGATCTGATAGAAGTGTATAAGATGATTAGGGGTTTAGATAGGGTAGATACTAAGAACCTTTTACCGCTAATGGAGTCAGGTGTTACTAGGGGACATAGCTTTAAATTAAGGGGTGGTAGGTATAGGACAGATGTTAGGGGTAGATTCTTCACACAGCGGGTTGTGAGTTCATGGAATGCCCTGCCCGTATCAGTGGTGAACTCTCCTTCTTTATGTTCATTTAAGCGGGCATTGGATAGGCATTTGGAAGTTATTGAGCTAGTATAGGTTAGGTAGGACTCGGTCGGCGCAACATCGAGGGCCGAAGGGCCTGTACTGCGCTGTATCCTTCTATGTTCTATGTTCTATGTTCTATAATTCACAGAGATTTAAGGAAGGGGACCTGTGCTGTCATTGGATACAGTTATATGGAGAGACACAGATACTAAGGGGTTACAAATTTAGAAAGGAAGACGTTAGAGGTGATCAGAAGGGTAAACAAGAATAAAGAAATTTGAGAGATCACTAGCACAGATGGGAATAGAAGTGGTGAGACATTCTGATGAACAATAAGTGTTGTCGGCAGAGGAGTATGTCACATGTACAGCAAGAGCTGCATTATCTGTATGCATTTACAGGCATGAGGAGAGTTGTAGCGCCTGCTGGAGGGTACACAGATAACAACAGTTCAAATGGCTGGTGCAGTGGCTCAGAAAGGCAGCTCACCACAACCTTCTCAGGGACAACTCCAAATCAACAATACATTCAGCAATGCTCATGATCACGAGTGAATAAATCAATACAATAACTACAAGCGGCACTGAGGTCGCTCAGGAAGTCTCTTTCAACAGCACTTCACACACCCGGAAACACTATACCCTGGAAGGACAGGAGTTTCAGGTGCACGGGAACACCAGCATTTACAAGGTGCCCTCCAAGCCACGCTCCATCCTCCCAGCATTGTGTCTGTCCCTACACCTAAAGGATTGCAGTGGGTGAGGAAAGCAGCTTGCCACCACCATCTCCAATGAATTACAAATGGGAAGATAATGATGGCCAAGCAAGTGATGGCCACATCCCATTAATTAACTTGTACAAGGGAAACTCATGGACTATTCATGTCTTGTTTCCTTCCTCCACACAATCCACATACTCATCTCCTTCTGTGTCAGCAACAAACATGGAACCAGTAGATTTTGTCCATCCATCAAATGCATCGAATCCCTATGTGAATAGTTAGTGGTCAAGCATTAATCCATTTATTCCCGTTAGTTTTCTGTTAAAGAATTCCTGATCCATTCCAGTACATTCCCCGCAATCCCACATTTGCCAGTATTGCTTATCCAACTCTTCAGTGGGACCTTGTTGAAAGGTTTCTGAAAATCCCGACAAATCACTCCTCCCTTTTATCTTCTCTGCTTGTTCACAGCCAGACAGGTAAACAAATCCAGCAGGGTTTGTGAAATGAAACCACAGTTTCAGAACAACATACTTGGCATGGGTAGAGGATTGGCTGATTAGCAGAAGACAGAGTAGTTATAAAGGGGGCGATTTTACGATGGGAACTGGTGGCGAGGGGAACTCAGCAGGGGTCAGTGTTGGGACCACGCTGTACATGTAGTACATTAAAAGTCTGGTAAAATGATGTGAGTAGGTACAAGAACTAGTTTTACGAGAAAGAGCCCAGGATGAAATGCTTGCCATATGAGGAGGAGGTGAATTCTCTGGGTCTGTACTTGAAGAATTTTCAGAGGTGGCGGTGGCAGGATCTCATTCAAACTTGCAGAATACTGAGAGGCCTGGATGGATTGGACTAGGGTGGGAGGGAGGAAGATTTTTCCTTTTGGCGGAGAGACTTGAGGCCAAGAGCACAGCCTCAGAATGAAGGAACGACAATTTAGAATGGAGATGTGGTGAAATTTATTCAGCCAGACGGTGATGAATCTTTGGAAAGGTTCCTGCCATAGGGCGGGTTATAGATGAGGGTGAGACTTACTCAAATAGGGCTACAAGAGCTGGAGAAGGTTATGGAGATGATTAGATGGATGGAGATACGACAGGAGCTTACATTGACACGGTGGGTGATAGTGACGGGAGAATGTTACACCGATAGTGACTTTTGTAGGAACTGGATTGAGAGAGTCACAGGCATTGGACTGGGTTCTACAGATCTGCAGTATTGCAGTGACCTGAGAGGATTACATAGATAGGGAGGATTGTGGGGTCTCCACATGTTGAGAGTGTTTCTGGAAGAGGTTACACCGATAAGGAGGGATGTTGGAGCTGTCGAAGTTTACTGAGATTGGGAGGTTTGGAGCTGTGTAATTGTTAGACGGATATTTTTAGGGTCAGTAATATGGAACGCCGAGGGAGAGTTTAGGTTTTATTAGATTCCCTACAGTATGGAAACGGCACTTCAGCCCAACAAGTCCACACCAACCCTCCAAAGAGTATTCCATCAAGACACATTTCCCTCAGACGACTGCACCTAATGCTATGGGCAGCTTTGAATGACCAATTCACCTGACATACACATCTTTGGACTGCGGGAGGAAAACGGGGCACCTGGAGGAAACCCATGCACAAACACAGAGAGAATGAACTAACTCCATGCAAACAGTCCCCGAAGACCGGAACTGAGCCTGGGTTTCTGGCGCTGGGAGGCAGCAGTGCTCACCACTCAACCGCCAAGACACCCGACACCGCAGAGCTGCACAAAGAGAGGGCTTTTTAGCTGCAGGGAGGAGCGCACAGTTATGGGGAGTGTTGCTGCCGCTGTAAAAGGGTCTGGAGGTGTTAACACAGATAAGAAGGTCACAGGCTTGGGAGATGGTTCCAGAAGTCGTGTCGTACTGTAAGCCAGGAGACAAGAATGTGATCTGGCCTGCAGAAGGTTACAGTGATATCATGTTGTCTTGGGGCTTAAGGAAGATACATAGGTGGG
The DNA here is from genome assembly GCF_020745735.1 of Hemiscyllium ocellatum. Lineage (NCBI taxonomy): Eukaryota > Metazoa > Chordata > Chondrichthyes > Orectolobiformes > Hemiscylliidae > Hemiscyllium > Hemiscyllium ocellatum. The sequence goes on from NC_083409.1 coordinate 8,121,380, forward strand.
TATTTTGGTCCGGGCTGGAGGATTTTCCAGAGGCAGGATAGACTGCAGTTATTGTGGAAAACGAAAGAAATAGAGATTATTGAGATGGGCATGTTATCGAGACTGGAGCAATTTACCAATAGGGAGAGTCATCAACATTGGAGTAGGTTTCAAATATACAACAGGGTAATGAGAGGGGTGGAGGTTACAGAAATTGGAACTTTTCTGGCAATTACAACCATTGAAGACATTGGTGCAGATGAATTGGACCAAAAGGTGTGTTTCCTTGATGTATGACTCTATCACATGACAAGAGACCGTGTGAGAGGGGGAATAGGGAACAGAAAAATCTTAGGTTTCAACACCACTTTCTTTAGGGAGGCTTTCTTTCCCCTCTGTTGTCCTGATGCTCACTAAGACAGTACAGGCTTGGATTGATAACTTTGAACTTCCTATATTGTCATCGGAAGGCTCACAACTGCAGTGATGAAAGTTAACAAGAGAGTGGAGATTGAGCATGGGGCCTTCATGCTCGGAGTTGAACCTTCAACACTGTATCTGTGTCATGTCTTCCAGACCAAACTTCGATCCCTTAAATTCGGTCTGCTCTGTTCACTGTGAGTGATCTTACCTCGCTGTAGGATTTATTGAAGATTCCAGATCTCCCTGCCCTCTGGCTGACCAATTGCAGTCAATGAGATGATGAATGAAACACCCAGCAGTTGGGAAGTTTGTTGAGTCAGGAACTTCCTGACTATCTGCAGGAGACAGAGAAATGAACAGAATCGGAAATTAGACTAATGTCGTGAGGGTTACACAAGGAGAATGTCAGTGTGTCCCACAGAGATCTGGAATATCCCAGTCTCCATCCCTGGCCTGTGCTGCTGCGTCTCTCTGGAGTGGAACATTCTGTTGGCTCAGGATCTGGAGTAGCTGCAAAAGGTGCAGTCACCGGCAACAATTAGACCCTCACGGTGACAGATATCTCATGGAGAGATACTGAATGATAGCACCAAAGTGCAGGAAGGTATCAGGATCAAAACCCGGTATAGAAGAAGGGGTTTGATTAATGGTGCACTAGGATCAGTACTCAGAGATGAGGGAGCTATTAGGGGGCAAGTGGGTGGCCTGATATTACTCTCACTAGACTGTTCATTCAGAATTTAATGCTGTTGGCAGGGATACCCATCTGAATGCTCAGAAGGAAATCTATGATAGACAGCTGGTCTGACCTGCATATGACTCCAGAGCCAGAGCAATGGAGTTGACACTAAACTGCCCTCTGTAATGTTCTAGCAAGGCACTCAACACAAGGGCAGTTTGGGGGTGGGCATGAAATGCTGGCCAGGCAGCGACAGCAGCATCCTACGACTGAATTAAAAACAACCTTGCTAGGAGCAGTGTCCTGGCCAATCATGTCGGTGGGTTTATGGACAGGGCTTTACACTGACGGAGAGGATGCAGGGACAGGGTTCAGGTGAAAGGAGCTTTCCAAATCCAAAGAGAAAATGTGAAACCTCGAAACAGTATGGGAATGTGGCTGAAGACAAACCCAAAGGAACAGGAAGGGACAGAGTTTAACTAAAACAGTAAATCAGCAAATCGGTTTGTGACAGAACATTATGGGAAAGAGTAAATTATAATGTTTTTATTTGGAATTGCCAAAGTATCTGCAGTAAGGTAATAAACTTGTGACACAGAGATAAATGGGATTTAGTCAGCAGAGAGATGTAGTTACAGGGTGAACAAAAGGTGGAACATAAATATTCAAAGGTTGACAACCTAGTGTGATCTCGAGCAGAATAGGAGTGCAGGATGGGTAACCCTGAGGATAATTGATAACAAAGGCATTACAGAGAAAGCATTTGGCCTCAGATGATGTGGCTGAATCAGCCTGAATGTGAATCCTGGGTCCCATGTGTCACAAACACAAGCAGAAGAGATTTTTTAGGCTGTTTGGTAGCATTTCAATGATCATCCCTGCATTCAACAGAAAGTCATTGGAATTTGTAACAAAGACATTATGATAATTTTGGGAAACTGCAATCTTTGCGGGATCTGGGACAGTCATACTGGCAAGAGTCATGTTTTCCGAGCTTCTCTTTGAATGATTTGTCAGTATTTCTTTGAATAACATATTGTGCAAATGGCTAGGGGTGTCACAATCTCTGATCGACCGTTGGGTAATGAAGCTGATTGAAGGAGTGATGTCACACAGAGATCCTCCAGGAGATTGCAATAAAGTGGAATTCAAAGAGATTATCAAGATTTCAATTGACCATAAAGCACACCCGAGTATCAGAGGCAAAGCCAATTACGTGAGTTTGAGAAGAGAACTGACCAAGGTAAACAGGGGAAATAGACTGAAATGTCAGGCTGTAAATGGATAGTGGAAAACAATTACAGTCATAGAGTGATAGAGATGTACAGCAGTGAAACAGACCCTTCGGTCAAATTCGTCCAGGCTGACAAGATATCATAACTATTCTCGTTCCATTTAACCGGCACATATCCCAATAAACCCTTCCTATTTATATACCCACCCAGATGCCTTTTAAATGCCGTAATTGTACCAGCCACCACCACTTCCTCTCTCAGTTCTTTCCATACACACAACACCCTCTGCATGAAAAAGTTGCCACTTAGGTCCCTTTCAAATCTTTCACCTCTCTGCCCTGATCTTATGCCCACTCGTTCTGGACTCCCCCATCCCATGGAAACGACCTTATCTGTTTATCCTATCCATAACCTTCCTGACTTTATAAACCTCTATCTTATTACTCCTTAGCCTCTGACACTCCAGCCCAGGTCGATTCAATCTCTCCTCGTTGGTCAAATCCTCCAACTCCGGCAACATCCTTGTAAATCTTTTACGAACCCTTTGAAGTTTCACAACACCCTTCCGATAAGAATGAGACCAGAATCGCAAGTAATATTCCAACATTGGCCGAACTAGTGTTCTGTACAGCCGCAAGATGACCTCCCAACTCTTATACTTGATACTCTGACCAATAAAGGAAAGCATACCAAACGCCTTCTTCTCTACCCTATCTACCTGCGACTCCATTATCAAGGAACTATGAACCTGCACTCCAACGTCTCTTTCCTCAGCCACACTCCCTACGAACTTACCATTAAGTGTATAAGTCCTGCAAAGACTTGCTTTTCCAAAATGAAGCGCTACACATTTATCTAAATTAAACTCCATCTACCATTCCTTACTCCATTGGCTCATCTGATAAAGAGGAGACAGTGAGTCTACAGATGCTGGAGTTCAGAATGGAGAGTGTGCTGCTGAAAAAGCACAGCAGGTCAGGCAGCATCCAAGGAACAGGAAAGTCGACGTTTCGGTCTGGAGCCCTTCATCAGGAACGAGGCTGGCAGCCTCGGGGGTGGAGCGATAAATGGGAGGGTGATGGTGCTGTGGGGAAGGTTGCTGAGAGTGCAATAGGTGTTTGGAGATGGGAGTAAGAGTGTTCGGTCGGAGAGGAGGGTGGAGCGGATAGGTGGGAAAGAAGATTGACAGGTAGGACAGGTCATGAGGGCAGTGCCGAGCTGGAAGGTAGGAACTGGGGTGAGGTAGGGGAAGGTGAAATGAGGAAACTGGTGAAGTACACATTGATGCCCTGTGGCTGAAGTGTTTCGAGGCAGAAGATGATGTGTTCTTCCTCCCGGCGTCGAGTGGTGAGGGAATGGCAGTGGAGGTGGCCTAGGACCTGCATGTCCTCAGCAGATTGAGAGGGAGTTGAAAGGTTCGGCAAATTGTCGGTGGGGTTGATTTTCAGGTGTCCTGGAGATGTTCTGTAAAGTGGTCTGTGAGAAGCCGTCTAATCTCTCCATCTCCTCTCCACTGGGGACAAGTTGATAGGGATGTTAAGGAGGCAAATGGTGTGTCGGCTTTCATTAGCAGCGGGATGATGTTTAAGAGCTGTGAGGTCATGCTACAGCTCCGTACAACCCTGGTTACACTACATTTGGAATATTGCGCTCAGTTCTGGTCGCCTCATTATCAGAAAGATGTGGGAGCTTTGGAGAGGGTGCACAGGAAATTTATCAGGGTGCTGCCTGGACTGGAGGGCAGGTGTAATGAAGAAAGGTGGAGGGAGTCAGGGCTTTTCTCTTTGCAATAAAAAAGGATGAGTAGTGACTTGATAGTGGCATACGAAATGATGAGACGCATACATAGAGTGGGTGGCCTGAGAATTTTCCCATTACGAAAATGACTACAACTAGGAGGCAACATTGTAATGTAATTGAAGAAAGGTTGAAGGGAGATATCAGAGGTAGCTTCGTTACACAGAATGTGGTGGTGAGTGGAATGTATTGCCAGTGTTGGTGGTAGAGTCAGATATAATAGGGACATTTAAGTAACTTTTGTATAGGCACATGAATGGTAGCAAAAAGAATTTCTCAAAATGGAGAGCTGTGACCAGTGATGTTCTACTGGGATCCATTCTGGGCCCACTGTTACTTGTGATACATACCAATGATTTGGAGGAAGTTATCGGTTCCTTGATTAGCAAGTTTGCAGACGACACCAAGATTAGTGGAGTGAAGGTGATTGTCAGGTAACACAGCCGAATATAAATAGATTGGAAAGGTGGGCAGAGAAATGGCAGATGGAGTTCAATCCGGGCAAATGCGAGGTGATCCATTCCGCAAGATCCTATTCAAAATTGCACTGCACGGTAAATGGAAAAGTCCAGGGGAAAATTGATGTACAGAGAAATCTGGGTATTCAGGCCCATTGTTCCCTGAAGGTGGCAACGCAGGTGAGTAAAGTGGTCAAGGCAGCATAGGGCATGCTTTCCTTCATTGAATGGCATATTAAGTACAAGAGTTGTCATATTGATATGGGAGGACATGACAACAGATCTTAGAGAGGATACTCTTTCGGGGTGATCAAATGAGGTTATTTGGTTAGAAGTTAGAAACAGAAAGGGGATGGTCAGTCTGCTGGGATGGTGTTCTGGATCCCCAAATAGCCAGCCAAAGTACAAGAGCCATTCCTCATTCCTGAAGAAGGGCTCATGCCCGAAACGTCGATTCTCCTGCTCCTTGGATGCTGCCTGACCTGCTGCGCTTTACCAGCAACACAATTTCAGTTCTGATCTCCAGCATCTGCAGTCCTCAGTTTCTCCTAGATGATTTTTAATTCACCCAATCGACCTCTGTTAGATTCTGCAAATTAGCATTAAACTGGCCCTGCTCCAGTTTCGCACCTTAATCTGTGAACCTCTCTGATCTTTTGTTCCACAACTGTGGTAAACGAAGACATTTGTTGTCACTGGATCCAAAGTGCTCTCCGACTTCCACTTCAGTCATTTGCCTGACATCGGTCTCTGAGGGGAGGTCCAGTGTAGCGCCCGTCTGAGTAGAGTGGGGCCGTCTCCATATAGATTTAGGAAACTTTCTAGGACACATTTGACAAATTTCACCCCCTTCTGGCTTTTTACACTTTGGGTGGTCCACTCAATACAGGGGAATTTGAAATCAGCAATGCTATTCTATTATTTATATCGGTACCTGCAATTTCTCTTCACATCTGCTTCTCTCGTACCCGCTGGCTATTGGGGATCCAGAACACCATCCCAGCAGACTGACCATCCCCTTTTTGTTTCTAACTTCTAACCAATTGACCTCAATTTATCACCCCGAAAGGGCATCCTCTCTAAGCACTGTTCTTATGTCCTCCCATATCAAAAGGAAAATGAGAGTTTGTTGAAGTGATACAGTGAGAATAATTGGCCAGTGTGTTCCTGGCAAAGGAATAGTGAAGACAGCAAGTACAGCAAATACTGATCAAGATATATCGTAGAGTCTGATAAAGAAAATACATCCCCTCCTCACTTACTTGTCCTTCTGTCATTCCTTTAGCTTCTGTATCCTGGAACACTGAGCTGCCAGTCCTGCCCTTCTCTCAGCTATGTTTCTATTAAGGCGATAATATCCTAGTCCACAGAGCCATTCCATCTGCCTTCCAGTCAGGCCTCGTACATTAAAACAAATGTCCTTTAAACCAGAAGTCTTTTCATTCCCTTGACTGTGCCCCGCGATATCGTGGATAGGAAACTTGTTCTCGATGGCTGATGCATTTTTCCCCTGACTGGTACATGGTATCTCGCTTACTCAGAATCCAAACCCCCTAGCAAACTAGTTTAAATCCACCCCATGGAACACGAGCAAATCTTTCCCCAGGGATACTGGTGCATCTCTGGTTCAAGTCAAACCTGCCCCCCTTGTTCAGACCACCTCTACCCGAGATGATATACCAATGATCCAAGAACTGAAAACCCTCCATCAGCTCCTCAGCCACGTAACTATCTGGCTGGTCTTTCTATTTTTATCCTCAGTGGCATGTGGCACTGGGAGTATTCCAGAGATTACAACCCTTGAGGTCCTGCTTTATAACTTTTTCCACCTTCCCTTTACATATTTCACAGGATCCCATCTCTTTGACTAACTGTGTCACGTGGACCGATGTGCACAATGCCATCTGAGTATTATCTTGCAACATCAGGATGTTTAAAAACCATTCGCAGACACCCATTACCTGGTTCCTGGGAGGCATCACACCATCCCTGGGTCTGTTCTGCAGCAAAGAATAGCCTGTCTGCCCCCCTCACAGATGAGTCTCCTATCAGTATCACGATCATGAGAGAGAATCTGGCGAACAGAGATTGGGAGGATTGCCTGCAGTTGGGTCTATATTTGGAAAATGAGAATTTGTTAAAGTGATACAGTGAGAATTATTGGCCAGTGTGTTCCTGACAAGGGAATAGTGAAGGCAGCAAGTACAGCAAATACTGATCAAGAGATATCGTTAAGTTTGATAAAGAAAATACAGTGCAATAAACACAGGTGAAGTCATTCGAACATATAGTGAGTGCAATGGGGGCTCCTTAAATATTAAGAACAAACAATAGTCATTACATATCCTTGGTAGATAGTGTTAAGGAAAAGCCACAAAGATATTTTAGCAGCATCGTTAGAATAAGAGAATTACTGGGGAAAGAGTGGGGCCCGTTAGAAATAAAGGAACAATTTGCGCATGAAGCCAGAGGAAGTAGGTGCGGTCGCCAATGAATATTTCCCATCTGTATTCACACAGGAGAAAGACATTGTAGCCAGAGATTTCAGATGGAATGGTAAGGTTTTTGAACATGTTAAGATCAATAAGGAGGAGGTATTAAATATTTTCACAGGCTTAAAGGTGGAGAAATCCCCAGTGCCCACTGAAATGTATCCCAGGCTGCTATGGGAGGTAAGGGAAGAGATTGCTGTGGCCCTGGCGGATATATTTAATATTTTGCTGGCCACAGTTGAAATGCCGAATGATTCGAGGATAGCTAATTTTGTTCCTTTGCTCAGGAAGGGCAGCAGGGATAGACCAGGTAATGACAGATCAGATCGTCTGACAGCGGTGGAGGTAAATTATTGGGAACAATTCTGAGGGACAGGATGAATCAACATTGAAAAGGCAGAGATTGATGAGGGATACTCATCATAGATTAGGTAGAGTAAGATCCTCTCCCAAATTCAGCTGGGATTTTTGTTCCAAATTACGATTGAGGATTTTGATGAGGGCCGTGCAGATGATATAGGTTACTTGAAGTTCATTACGTCGTTTGACAAGGTCCCATAGAAGGCTGATCCTACAGACCAATGGGATCCAAGGCAATTTGGCAAACTGGTTCCACAATTGGTGGAGGGCTGATTTTACGCTTGAAATTCTTTCACCAACAGTTGTACCACGGTGATCTGTGCAGGATCCATTGGTGTTTTTTATGTACATTAATGACTCGGATGTGAAAGCAGAATGTATCATTAGTAGGTTTGCAGATGACATGAAAGCTGAGGGTGTTGTCCATAGTGAGGTGGATGGTGTCAGGCTACAGGCTGATGGTAGAGACTGGGACAGAATTTCAAGACAGGAACTTAAGTGGATAAAGCAGGAAAGAGTGCAGCAAACAACGAAGGAAAACTGATCAATTAAAGTTTATTTATTTCAAAATAAAAAAACCTAACAATTAAGGCAAATAAACTCAGTGCATGGATGAGACCATGGGACTGGAATACCATAGATATGACAGAAACACAGCTGAGGATGTGGCAGGACTCGGAGCTCAATGTTCCGTTGTACAGATACCACAGGGAGGATAGAACAAGAGGTGAGAGAGCAGGGGATGGAATTTCTGATCAGTTAAAATCCACTTCGAGAGGATATTCCTGGGGAACGCCCAGCAAAGCTATAATAGTGCTACTGAGAAATGAAAATGGGCCATCACTTTGATATGATTGTACTACAGGCACCCAAAAATCAGCGAGAATTTAAGCAACAAATATGTCGGGAGATCTGAAATACCTGTAAGAATGATTGGGTTGGAATGGTCGGGGATTTTAATTATCCAAACCTAGTCTGGGACTGCCAGAGTGTTCAGAGCTTGGGGAGGAGGAATTTGTTAGGCACGTATAAGGAAAATGTCTCGGTCAGAATTTAAATGGTTGGACTACAGGAAGGGGTAAAACCTCACCTCCCCTTGGGAAACAAGGTAGGCAAAGGGATAGAGGTGTTCGTGAGCAACACTTTGAAAAGTGAGCACAATTGTTTAAGTTTGAAAATAGCGATGCAAAGGCGCAAGCCTGGTCCACAAGTTGAAGGTCAAATTTCGTCTAAACGCAGTCAAGAAGGCATTAGTAAAGAGCTTTTAGCCATTGATTGTGGAGGCTATTTGCAGGAAAAGAGACGTCAGGCAGGTGGGAATCTTTCAAAATCGAGATAAAATGAGAGTTCAGGGCCACCATATTCCTGTTAGTGTGCTGGACAATGCTGACACAAGTCGGATAAACTATATGACTGGGGGAATTGAGACTCTGGTCAACGAAAAGGGGGCATGTATCACAAAAAGCCATCTGGATTAAGGGAATCCATTGAAGAAAATAGGGGGTGGAGTAATTCACTTAAGAAAGAAATTGGGAGGGCACAAAGGGGATCACAAAAAGCGTGGGCAGATCTGTCTAAGGAAAATCATTAACAGCAGAAGATAAATTAGGAACAGATTATGGCTCCTTGAAGACGAATGGGGCCATCCAAGTGTGGAACCACGGGAGATGGGTGAGATCCTGAACAAAAATTATACATTTGAACTTACTTGGAGAAATGCAGTGGAATTCAGGGAAGTAAAAAACAATGATGTCTTTAAAAGACTCCACATAACAGAACAGGAGGTACTGTAGGTTCTAAAATGTATATAAGATGGACAAATCCTTGGGAGCTAATCAAGGATATCCCTGGATATTGTGAGAAGCTCAGGAAAAAATTGTGGAGTCCCATAAAGATACATGTCTGTCACTGACAGCCATGGATGATGAGCTGGAAACCCAGGTAATGTTGTGCCAGTGTTTAGGAAAGGCAGCAAGGGAAAGCCAGGGACATCAACACCAATTAACTTGATGTCAGTGATGCATACGTTGTTGGAAGTGACTCTGCGGGACAGGAATTACATGCACTTGCAACGGCAATGATTGAATAGAGATAGTCAGCACAGCTTTGGAGAACTACATAGAATTCTGATTACCCTGATTTACGAAGCATTCCCTGAAACTGTAAATGGAGCAAAGATTGACGAAGATGGTTTGATCCTGAAGAGTTTGCCAGAATTGGAGAAGCTGGATAAGGTGGAAAACAACATGGGGGTGGGGAATGAGATAGCTTAGGCAGATAGGTTAAGGAGAATCCTAACAATTTTCTACAGCAAACAAGTACAAAAAAACAACTGGAGCGACACGAGGGCTCCTCAAAGATCAGTGAGGCCATCCATGTGTAGAACCACTGGAGATGCACGAGAGTAGGAAACAAAGGGAAAGAAACAGTGATGTCTAGGAAAGAGTCCCCATTACAGAAGAGATGGTGCTGGAGGTCTTAGAGCAGAAATATAGAGAAAGCCCTAGCTCCTGAACAAGTGTATCCAAGAACATTGTGGCAGAGTATTGGCTGGGACACAAGCAGAAGTATTTGTATCATTGTCCTTCTCATTTCCACTGGGCATATGTGGCTGAGGGGTGACATTATGAAGGTTTATAGAATCATGAGGGCTACTGGTAAGTTGATTAAACAAAGCTTTTACCCCAGGGAAGCGGAGTACATAACTAGATGGGAATGAACTGCAGAAGGAGAAGTTAGCAATTCTGGAAAGTGTAAAAGAAATGTCCCCTGGGACAGTTGGGATTTATCCTTGGATTCTCTGGGAAGCCAGTAAGGAGATTGCTGATCCTTTGGCTTTGATCTTTATGTCGTTATTGCCTTCAGGAATAGTGTCAGACGTCTGGAGGATATCAAATGTTGTCCCCTTGCCCAAGATCGGGAATAGAGACAACCCTGGTAATTATAGAGCGATGAGCCTTACTTCGATTTTGGGCAAAGTGTTGAAATGTATTGTAAAAGTTAGCATTTATACTCAGCTGGAGATGAAGAAGTTGATGAGGGATAGTCAGCCCGGTTTTGTGAAAAGTAGGCCATGCCTCACAATCTTTGAGATGACCAAACAGGGGGATGTGTGTAAAACAGATATTGGTCGTGCAGATGAGCAGAGAGATCACTGTGTCCATGTACAAAGATGCTTCAAAGTTGTCACCCAGTTTGATAGGGTTGTTAAGAAGGCATTCAGCATGTGAGCTTTTGTTGGTACAAGGAATGAGTTTCGGAACCATGAGATAATGCTGCAGCTGTACTAAACTCTGGTGCGGCCACATTTGGAGTGTTGCGTATGGTTCAGATCACTGCATTAGAGGAAGCATGATAAAAGATTTGGAAAGGTTTCCGAGGAGATTTACAAGCACGTTACCTGGTACGGAGTGTAGGTGTTATTAGGAAGGCTGAGGGGCTTGAATCTGTTTTTGTTAGAGTGAAGAGTTTGAGGCCAATTAATTTAGACATAGAAGATAATGAGAGGGTGAGATGGGGTGGACAGTGAGGGCCTTCTCCCTCGGATGGAGATGCCTAGCACGAGGGCAAATAGCTTTAAATTGTGGTCGTAATTAATATTAATATTAATTAATAGATATGGGACAGATGCCAGGGTAGGGTCTTCACTCAGCATAGTAGGGCATGGAATGCATCGCCTGCAACAGTAGCAGACTCGCCAACTTTAAGGGTATTTAAATGTTCTTTGTCAAGGCATATGGATGAGAATGGAATAGGGAAGTTGAGATGGGCTTCAGATTGATTCCACAGGTTGGCGCAACATCGAGAGCCAAAGGGCCTGTACTGCACTTCCATGTTCTATATTCTGTGTACTAGAGGGCATAAGTAGGAGCTGGGAGATGAAAAACCTTAAAAAGGTTTGGAGGAGAAAGTGTTCCACACAGAGCATGCTGCAGGTGTGGAATGTGTTTCCGGGGAAGTGGTAGAGAAAGGTACAATGACAACATGTAAAAGACATTTGGGCAGAAGCATAGAGAGGGCAAGGTTTGAAGGTATATGGGTCAAATGCAGGGAAACCCAACTCGTTCAGGAACTCTGGTCAACAGGACTAGTTGGATCGAAGAAACCGTTTCCATGCGGCATGACCCTATCTCCTGTTATTGGAGGGGGTAGCTACTGAGATAAGGCATGTTTTAGACACTGAAGCAAGTTACAACGATAGGGACAGTAGTCTGGAATGCAGTCCATTTCAACTATGTGGAGGGACTACCGGGAAGGGAGGAGGTTAGTGTCAGGAACCGTTATAGGAGTTATACATTATTGAAGACACTAGTCACCAACACATGCCATAGATACAATATTGTAGAGTAGTGAGTCTTAGCACAACAGAACTTACAGTGGGGGCGTTGATTAAGCCTGGGGTGTGTCTGTACTGTGCACCCCCTCCAGAACTGTATCTGTGTCATGTTTTGTTAGCCGATGTTTGGAGACCTCTCATTGCTCTCTGCTCTGTTCACTGTGAGTGATCTTACCTCACTGCAGAATTTATTGAAGATTCCAGATTTTCCTTCCCTTTGTCTCTCTCGCTGGCCAACTATCTTCAATGTGGTGATGAACGAGACACACAGCAGTTGGGATTTCTACTGAGTCAAGAACTTTCTGAACGCATAGAGGAGACAGAGGAATAGACAAAATTGGAAACTAGACTGATCCAGTGAGGGAGACACATGGACAATGACACTGAGGTTAACAGAGACCTGAAAAATCCCAGTCTCCATCTTAGCCTGTGCTTTTGTGTCTCTCTGGAGTGGAGACTTCAGTTGGCTCATGATTTGGAGTAGCTGCAAGAGTGAGAGACGCTGACAGAGGCAGCAATTATACCCACACAGTGAGAGATACCATATTGATAGATACTGAGTGATATCACTAGAGGGCAGGAAGATTTGAGATTGAAACAATCATGTAGAAGGAACAGGTTTAGGTTCCTGATGCCCTAGTATCAGTGATCAGGAATGAGCAACTTTTGAGCAGGTGAAGTGATGGCCTAATGGTATTATTGCGAGAGCATGTATCCAAAACCTCACCCAAACTTCAGTGGAGTCAGTTTTGAATCCCACCATCAGAAATGGAGGAATTTGCAATTAAAATATTTTTTTAAAATTGCAATTAACAATTCATGAATAAGTACGTAACCATTGCTGATATCCAAAACAACGTTTGTTCATCAAAAAGACACTTGGGGACATCTGTCATCCTCACGTGATCTGCATGATATACCCACAGCAAAGTGTTTTTCTTTCAATTACCCTCTGAAATGGCCAAGCAAGCTGCTCAGTTCGCGGGCAGCTAGGGCTGGGCGGGCAAGAATGATCATTCAGAGACACACACATCCCATACCTGATTTTTAAAAAATCCAGTCGGATGGTCCCACTGGAACTGTGCTGGGACCAGTGACCTGGCCTATCATGTCGGTAGTTATAGGGACCGGGCTTTAATCTGACAAAGAGGATGCAGGGGCAGTATTTAGTTGAAAGGAGCTTTCCAAATCCAAACAGAAAGGGTGAAGCCTCGGAACAGCATGGGAATGTGACTGAAGACAAGCAGAAAGGAACAGGGTCCCAGTTTAATTAAAACTGTACGTCAGCGAATCGATTTGTGACAGAAAATTGAAGGAAACTGTAAATTAAGGTTTTTTTGGAATGCACGAAGTCCCTGCAATAAGATAGATGGCTTTGTGACACAGAGATAAAAGAGAGTTGGACACCAGGGAGACGTGGTTACAGTTTGAATAAACGGTTTAAACAAATATTCAATAGTCCACAACCTTGCGGAATCTCAGGCAAAATGGGTATCGCTAACAATAATGGATAACAAAGGTATTACAGAGAACGAATGTGGCCTCAGATCATGAAGTAGGGTCAGTCTGAATGTAAATTACGGCTACTACTTGCCAAGGACACAAGCAGCAGAACAGTTTTAGCCACTGAACAGTGTTTCATTGCTTATCGCTGCATTAAACAGGAACTCATTGGAATTTTTAATAAAGCTTTTATGATGATTCAACGAAACTTCAAAATTCGTATAATCTTGGGAATCAGACTGACGACATTGACATTGGAAGAGGAAGTCGGAGAACTTTTGTCAGTGTTTCTTTGTTAACAAATTGTGCAACTGGTTATGGATGTAACTATGTCAGATCGACTGTTGTGTGATGAAACTTAGTGAATGGGTCATGTTAGCTGGCGAGATCCTCTGGGAAGTTGTGAGAAAGAGCAGTTTAAAGGACTACAAAGTTTTAAAGTAAATCATAGAAAAGAAAATCTCTAATTACGAACAGAAATAGCCAATTATTGAGTGTGAGAGGAGAACTGACCAAGCTAAACAGGCTAAACAGAATGAAATGTGTGTGCGTAAATTAACATTGGAAAACATTTGAAGGAACAGTGTAAATCATTCAACAAAAAGGACACGCCATTGAAACAGGCAACAAGAAATTCCCACTCCTCCCTAAGTCAGGAGAAAATGGATCGTATGAGATTTTGAGGCTGAGAAGATCACCAAAAAAGTACTTAAAATGCCTGTTTCAATGGCATGTCCTTTTTGTTGAGTGATTTACACTGTTCCTTCAAATGTTTTCCAATGTTTATTTACGCACACACATTTCAGTCTGTTTAGCCTGTTTAGCTTGGTCAGTTCTCCTCTCACACTCATATAATTGGCTATTTTTGTTCGTAATTAGAGATTTCCTTTTCTATGATTTACTTTAAAACTTTATAGTCGTTTAAAGTACTTCAAATCCTGAAGTAAGAGAGTGTTTTAGGAGTAAGTGTTAAAAAGATTGCAATGGGTCTGCTCGCAGGAGGAGGGCAGTTGGAAGGGGAATCATTATCAGGTTTTATTTGTCATAATAGGAATAGGGAGAGGGGAAGGTGCTGGAGGTGGTGAGCGTGTTACAGAAAGTGGACAGGGCCTGAACTGTGTTACAAAGCCAGTACGAATTGCTGCGGCTGGAGGGTTTGCAGAAGTAGGGAGGAACCTGCGTATTTTTATTTATTCATTCATAGGATGTGGGTGTCACTGCCTGGACAAGCATCCTTTGCCCCCACTGCTAGTTACCCAGAGCGCAGCTGAAAGTCAGCCATATTGCTGTGGGTCTGGAGTCACATGATATCCAGAACTGGTTAGAGTGTCAGATGTGCTTCGCTAAAGGAGGTAAGTGAACCAGATAAGTTCTTCCGACTGAACAGCAAATGCTTTAATGGTGGCCCCTGCCAATGTTTTGTATGGATACATGACATGCCAACTCTTACTCTCAATACTTTGCCCAATGAAGGTAAACATCCGAAATGCCTGCTTCACCAGCCTGTAGACCTGTGACACCAAAATTATAAGCAACATGTACCTGCATCCCTGAGTCTCTGACTGACAACACTGCCCAGGGCCCGAACAAGCCCTGGGTTTGCTTCACAAAAATGGAACACTTCACATTTAACTAATTAAGCTCCATCTGTTATTCTTCATCCCACTATCCCAGCCGTACTGTTCATCTTGTTGCATCATAGATAACCTTCTTCACCGTCCACTTTACCACCAATGTCAGTGACACCACGAAGCTTACTAACCAGGAAACCAATATTCCCATCCAAACCATTTATCCAAATGACAAACAATAGTGGACCCACTCCACCGCTGGTCACATGCCCACAGTCAGAAAAACAACATTTCTCCCATCACCCTCTGTCTCCTCCAATCAAGCCAATTTTGTATCCAGATCACTAGCTCCTCCTAAATGCGATATAATTTTACACTGATTTGAGCTCATTACTCAGTTTATCATAGAGAATGTAGAACACAGAACAGAACAGCACAAGACCCTTCAGCTATGGTGCCATGCCAATCTTTTATCCCACTGTACGATCAAACTAATCTACATACCCTCCATTTTACTATCATCGATGTGGCTATCCAAGAGTCTATTAAATGTCCCAAAGGTATCTGGTTTTACTACCACCATTATCAGTGTATTCCAACCACCTACCATTCTCTACCCTCTTATCCAACCTCCATTCACCTTAAAATTATGCCGCTTTGTAATAGATATCAGTGAAGTAATTAAGTCGTGATAACCTCACTATTATAACCTCCTCCCAGCCTTACAGCACCGAGGATCTGTTGAAGCTCTTTCCAAATGGACATCCATCTCTGTGTCTGTAAACTCCCCTATTTCCCATAATACATCCTCTCTGAGCTCCTCTGTAGTCCATTCAACACTCCGTAACACTGTCTGTATCAGTGTAACCTTCACCAAAAGCATAACCATCCCTATCTGTGTAAATTCCTACAACAGTCCCTATCCCTCTCAGCTCAATCTAACAATACAACCTTCCATGTCTGTTTCTTCATCTTCAGTCCCTACACCCCTCCCTATCTGTGTAACCTTCTCCATGCATTTTTGCTTCAGTCTCTTCAAACGTCCCTGTCAGTGTAATCTCTTTCAGACCCGAAAACTCCCCTCTGTTTATTTACTCAGACCACACCACCTTCACTATCTGTAACTTACACATGTCGGAGAAACGTCCCTCCGTAAACTGCTCCAGCTCCTCAATTCTCCATTAGCTCCTGCAGCTCTTATAGCTCTCCCTATCTACAAAACCTCCTCCAGTCCCAAAACACCAACAGTCTGTGGAGACCCTAACGCCATCCCTATCATTGTAAACCTGTCAGGTCCCTGCAACTTTGCCGATCTGTAGAAAACATTCCAATGCCTGTGTCTCTCTCGATCCAGTTCCTACAAGACTCATTAACTATGTTACATCCTCCTGTCACTATCACCCAACTGTCAATGTAAGCTGCTCCTGTATCTCCATCCATTTACTCAGCTCTATAACCTTCTCCAGTTCTTACTCCCCTATCTGTGTAAACAACACCCTCCCCTACAACCCTCCCTACCCCAGAAACTTCATCCTGTTTGTGCGATGTTCCCTTATCTGTGAAACTGTCACCAACCAAACTTGCTGCCCCAATCTCTAAAGAAGGAATCCAGATTCCACAGCCTCCATCTCTAAATAACCCCCAGAACATAAGCCTTCCTCTATCTATAAAAATCTTCTGCCACGAATACCCTGCATATCTCTGTTTGTTCTTTCTTTCGATACAAATATCGTTATCTGCACAGTTGCCTAAAACGTTCCCTGTCTGTGATCTAGCCCTGTCCTACAAACATACTTATCCCTGGAAACTTCTCCATCACTCCCAACAATCTCATCTTCATGAACCCCTGTCAGCCCTATAACTCTCGACATTTCTGTAACACCCTGAGACTCTATGTGGAGAGGGAGAGGGACCCATATCCTGGTCGGGCAAATTGTTCGAGCTGCTTGAGATGATATAAAATAGTCTAGCAGGGTGTTGCTCCTTAAGCAGTCGTAAGGCCGGAAAGAAGATTGAGGCTGGTACAAGGTTTAAGAGAGTGATTTCAGAGGACAAGGCAGGCAAAACCATAGCAG
This sequence comes from Hemiscyllium ocellatum, assembly GCF_020745735.1. Taxonomy (NCBI): domain Eukaryota; kingdom Metazoa; phylum Chordata; class Chondrichthyes; order Orectolobiformes; family Hemiscylliidae; genus Hemiscyllium; species Hemiscyllium ocellatum. Next base: position 8,138,288 of record NC_083409.1, read on the forward strand.
AAAACGGAGGAAATTGGTGATTAAACTGCATTTATTTCAATGCAAGGGGCCTGACAAGCTAAGGAATATGACATCAGCACATGGACTGGAACATGGACTGGGAGATTATAGTTATTCCAGAACACAGCTGAGCAAAGGGCAGGGCTGGCAGCTCAATATTTCAAGGTAGAGTTGCTGCAGGAAGCATAAACGGGGAGGCCAGAGAGGACGTGTGGTGGTGGGTTTTAGAGAGGATAATCCCGTGGGATCGCAAAGCGAAGCTATTCTAGTGGAACTGAGAAATAAGAATGGGTCAACGCTTTGATACGATTGTCCTATGAACCCCGTATAATCCGTGGCAGACTGAGGAACAAATATGTCGGGAGGTCTCAAACATCGATCAAAACAATAGGTCTGTTATTGTTGGGGGGTTTCAAGTTTCAAAACGTAGACTGGGACTGCCAGTGCTCAGCATTTGCAAGGGTGGAATTTGGTAATTGCATTCCAGAAAACCCCCAATCAATATGTAAATGGCCTGAATAGGGAATGAGTCAAAAACTGACCTCACCTTGGAAAAGAAAGTAGGGAAAGGGACTGAGGAATTAGTAGGAAAACGTTTTGTCAAAGTAACCACAGTTCTATTAGTTTGAAAATAGTTCTGGATAAGGACAGGCATGGTCCACAAGTTCAAGCTATAAAATGGGGCCAGATCAAACTTGATAGTCTTAACCAGGAAATTTCAAAATATGACTGGGGAGTCTATTTGCAGGGAAAGTGAAGTTGGCAAATGAGAATATTTTAAAAGTGAGATAAATTGAGCGTTCAGCGCCAACGTGTTCCAATTAGTGTGCAGCTCAACGCTGACAGCGTTAGGAGACACTGGCTGTCTATTGAGGGTCTGGCCAAGGAAAAGGGAGATCACATGTCATGAATAGCCAGGATCACGGGAATCCCTAAGAAGCATATGGGCTGTAGGAATGCACTATCGGTGGAAATCAGCAATGCAGAAAGGGCATATGAAATAGCCTCAGCAGACAAGAATAAGAAGAATCCAGTAGTGATTGCGTAAATATATTAAGAGTAAACAAGAAACTCGAGACAAAAGAGGGGCCCTTAAAGACCACTGATGCCATCGATGTTTGGAACTGCAGGATATGTCTAAAACCCTAAACAATTTTTTCACTCCAGAACTTACTATGGAAAAAGACTGGGGAACTCAGAGAACAAGAGAAATACGTTAGATCACACTTGGAGGTCTCTGCAATTCCAGTCTCCCATCTATAGGAAGGATGTTGTGAAACTTGAAAGGGCTTAGAAACGATTTACTAAACGTTGCCAGAGTTGTTGCTGAATAAGCTTGGGTTATTTTTCACTGAAGCATCGGAATCTGAGGGCTGACCCTACAGAGGTTAATATAAACATGAGGGGCATGTATAGGATAAACATTCAAGGTCTTTTCCCAGGGGTTGGGGAGTCCAAATCTGGAGGGCATAGGTTTAAGAGTGCTCTAAGGCACAAGTTGATTTGTGAATGGAATGAGCAGAGAGAGAAAATAATGGCGACTGATGCTATGACAATTTTTAAAAGGTATCTGGATGGATATCTGAATTTTAATTTTTTGGAGGTCAATGAGCCAAATGCTAGTAAATGGGATGGATTTATTTAGATCTTCTGGTCAGCATAGATGAGTTGGATCGAAGGCTCTGTTTCCATGCTGTACATGTCTCTGACTTGAAAAGAGCGCATGTTACAGAAGAGATGGTGCAGGAGGTTTTTAAAACACTAAAGTATGGAAAGCCCCAGGACCACATTAAGTGTATCCACAGATAATGGTTCATAGATGGAACGGACTGCCAACAGTTGGAAAGTCTATTGAGTCAGGAACTTCCTGCGTACAGACAGATGATAGAGGGAGAGACAGAATGGGAAATTAGACTGTTGCAGTGAGGGTTACACAGGGAAATTTGCAATGAATCCAAAAGATATCTGGAAAATGCCAAACTCCATCCCTGGCCTGTGCTGCTGCGTCTCTCTGGAGAGGAGAATTACGTTGGCCCAGGATTTGGTGAAGCTGCAAGTGTGAGACGCGCTGACAGAAGCAGCAAGTAGACACACACAGTGAGGGATATCACATGGAGAGATACTGAGCGATACCACCAGAGTGCAGGAAGGTGCCAGGATCACACAATCATGTTGGAAGAATGGGTTCAAGCTTCATGATGCCCTGGTATGAGTGCTCAGGGATAAGCAACCAATGAGCAGATGAAGTGATGGCCTAGTGGTATTGTTGCCAGAGCATTTATCCAAAATCTCAGCTAATGTTCAGGGGAGGAAACTTTGAATCCCACCATCAGAAATGGTGGAATTTGAAATCAATAATTTTAAAAATAGTAATTAAACAATCCACAAATAAGTATAGGACCATTGCTGATGTACAAAAAAAAACACTTATCCTTTGGAGAAAGACATCTGCCCATCCTCACGTGGTCTGCACGACATACCCACAGCAAAGTGTTTGCCTCTCATTTATCTTCTGAAATGACCGAGCAAGTTACTCAGCTCAAGGGCAGCTAGGGATGGGCAAGAAAGGCTGGTCAGTCAGAGATACCCACATCCCATACCTGATTTACAAAATAATCCATTCGGATGGTCCCACTGGAACTAAGCTGGGACCGATGTCCTGGTCAATCATGTCGGTAGGTTTTGGGACCGGGCTTTAAACTGACAGAGAGGATGCAGGGGCAGGGTTCAGTTGAAAGGAGATTTCCAAATCCAAATAGAAAACGTGAAGCATCGGAACAGCATGGGACTGTGGCTGAAGACAAGCCTGAAAGGAACAGGATGGGGCAGAGATTAACTAAAACTGTACATCAACCAATAATTATGTGACAGGAAATAGTGGGAAAGAGCAAATTATGTGTTTTTTTGAGTGGACAAAGTCTCGCAATAAGGTAGATGGATTTGTGACACAGAGATAAAAGAGATTTAGGCACCATGGAGATGTGGTTACAGGGTGAACAAAAGATGAAACATAAATATTCAGTCGTTCTCAACCTTGTGGAAACTCAGGCAAAATGGGTAACGCTAACAATAATGGATAACAAAGGCCTTACAGAGAAAGCATTTGGCCTCATGAAGTAGAGTCAGTCTGAATGTAAATTCTGGCTATTACTTGTCAAGGACACAAGCAACAGAACAGTTTTATGCCACCGAACATCATTTCATCGCTCATCACTGCATTAAACAGGAACTCATTGGAATGTTTAATAAAGGCATTGCGATAATTTAGTGAAACTTCAATATTCATATAATCAGGACAATCACACTGACAAGAGTGATATTGGAAGAGGAGTTCAGAGAAGTGTTTTCAGCATTTCTTTGAATAACACATTGTAAAACTGGCTAGGGAATCACGACCTCAGACCGACCGTTGTGTGATGAAACTTAGTGAATGAGTCATGACACATGGAGAGATCCTCGGGAAATTGTGATAAAGTACAGTTTTAAGAAATATATGTTTTAAAGTGAATCACAGAAAGGACAAGTTACAGTGAGAAACAAAAACAGCCAAGGAAATGAGTTTGAGAGGAGAACTGACCAAGGTAAACAGGCTAAACAGACTGAAACATGTGTCTGTAAATGAACAGTGGAAAGCATTTGAAGGAACAGTATAAAACGCTCAACAAAATGACATTTCGTTGAATCAGACAAAACCTCAGCAAGAAATTCCCAACGGTCCTTCACTCAGGACAAAATGGATCATATTAGATAGTCAGGCTGAGAAGATCACCGAAAAGTACTTAAAATCCTGAAGTGAGAGAGTTTCTTAGGAGCGAGTTTTAAAACGATTGCAAAGCGTCTGCTCGCAGGAGGGGGTCAGTGGGAAGAGGAATCATTGTCAGATTAAATACATGACAGGAACAGAAGGAGGAGAAGGTACTGGAGGTGGTGAGAATGTTACAGAGAGTGGTCAGGGCCTGAACGGTGTTACAAAGCCAGTACGGATTGCTGCACCTGGAGGGGTTTGCAGAGGTAGGGAGGGACATATGTTTTTTTTTATTCATTCATGGGATGGACGAGATGAGATCTTCCTCCCGATCAACAATGATTTTATGGTGGCCCCACCAATGTCTTGTACAGCCTCAACCTGACAGCCCTGCTCCTACACTCAGTGCTCTGCCCAATGAACATAACCATCCCAAATGCCTGCTTAATCAGCCTATCTACTTGTGACACCACTTTCAAAGAACTGTGCACCTAAATCTCTGGGTCTCTGAAAGACAACACGACCCAGGGCCCGAACATTAACTGTACAAGTCCCTCCCTGATTTGTTTCACCAAAGTGGAGCAATTCACATTTATCTAAGTAAACTCCATCTGGTATTCTACAGCCTACTATCCCTGCAGCACGGTTCATCCTGATGTGTCATAGATGACCTTCTTCACCGTCCAATTTATCAACCAATTTCAGTGTCAACCCTTACAAGCTGGTGGGAATGATGTCTAGAATGTAGCTGTCCCTTGTCCAGCAGTGTGCCTGTGTATCTGTGACTGAATACAGAAGACCACTAACCCCTCCCTCTGCTGTTTACTGTGAGTGATCTTACGGGCTGCAGGATTTACTGAAGGCTCCAGATCTCCCTCTCCATCTCTGTCTGGCTGACCAACTGTCTTCATTGTGGTGATGGATGCGACATGAGTTAGGAATTCGGCTGAGTTCGGGACATCCTGATTACCTGCATGAGACAGAAATGGACACAATGGGAAGTTAGACTGATGCAGTGTGGGTAACACATGAATAGTAGCACTGTGTCCTGCAGGGATCATGAATATTCGAGACTCCATCCCTGGCCTGTCCTGTTGAGTCTCTCCTGTGGCAGGATACTGTTGGTTCAGGACCTGGAGAACGAGAGTCGCTGACAGAGGCAGCAATTAGACCCACACAGCGAGGGATACCACATGGAGAGATACAGAGTGATAGCACCAGAGTTTAAGAAGATTTCAGAATGAAACAGTGGTGTCAGAAGAAGTGATTCTGATGCACTGGGCACTGCTGCCAGTACTCAGGAGGAGTCAGGTATTTTATTGGGATGATGCTGTGCTGGGACCAGTGCACTGGTTTATCATAAGACCAGGGTTATGCAGAGTGCTTTAAATTGACACAGATGAGGGGGGGGGGGGGGGGTTGGGGAACAGGGCTCAGCTGAAAGGAAATTCCCAATTCCATAGAGAAAGTTTGAAATATTGAAAGTTGTTGTCGTTGCTGAGGATAAACAGAAAGAAACAGAAAGAGACTGAGTTTAACTAAAATTGTACATCAGCAAATAGTTTTGTGACAGGAACTTGTGGTAAAAAGGAAATTACTATTTCTTAATTTGAATGTACGAAGCATTTGCAATAAGTGATATGTACGTGTGACTTCTATGTAAGCCCCATCAGGGAGACATGGTCACAGGGTGAACAAAAAAGGTGGGATATCAATATTCACAGCTACACAACATTGTAGAAAGTCAGGCAGGTCAACTGTACCCCAGAAGAAATCCCAATGATCCAAAAACTAAAAACCCTTGCCCCCTATACCAGCTCCTCAGCCACACATCCATCTGACCTATCTTTCTATTTCTATCCTCACTGGCACGTGGCACTGGTAGTGATCTGGAGATCACTACCCTTGAGGTCCTACTTTATAATTTCTTACCTAACGCCGGATACCCATTTCACAGGGCACCTTCCCATTGTCTACCTCTGTCATGTGGATTCATGTGCACAATGACCTCTGGCTATTCACGCTCCCCTTCACAATGTTATGTAACTACTAAGAGACAACTGAGATCCTGGTACCCGGGAGTCAACACACGATCCGGAGGTCACTACTGCAGCCACACAGTCTCCAGTCTGTCCCACTCACAACTGAGTCTCCTATGATTAGACGGGATGTGGCAAACAGAGACTGGGATGAACTACCTGCAGACAGCACAACATTTGGAAAGCGGAGTATGTTAAAGTGATACAGTGAGAAACCATGGCCAGTGAATTAATAAAGTGGGAATGACAAAGGCAACAAGTCTAGTGAACACTGGTCAAATGATATTGTGAGTTTGATAAGAAAATACAGTGCAATATAAACAGATGAAGTCCTTCACAAGTATAGAGAGGGCAATGGGGTTTTAAAAATGAGGGTTAAACAATAGTCATGAAATATCCTTGGCAGATAGCATTAAGGAAAAGCCACAAGGTATTTTACCAGTACAGTTAAAGTCAGAAGATTACTGCAGCAAGAGTGAGGCCGATGAAAAACCAAAGGGAAATTCTGTGCATGGAGCCAGAGGAAGTAGGTGCTGACTTCAATGAACACTTCCCATCTGTATTCACACAGGAGAAATGCACTGTAGCTGGGGATTTTAGTCGGTATGGTGAGGTTCTAGAACATGGTAAGATCAATAAGGAGGAAGTATTAAATGTTTTCACAGGCATAAAAGTGGAGAAATCCCCAGTGCCAATGAAATATATCCCAGACTGATATGGGAGGTAAGGGAGGAGATTGCTGGTGCCCTGGTAGATATATTTAATAGTTTACTGGCCATAAGTGAAGTGTCGAATGACTGCAGGATAGCTAATGTGGTTCCTTTGTTCAAGAAGGAGAGCAGGGATAGGCCATGTAATTACAGAGCAGATAGTCTGACAGCAGTGGGAGGGAAATTATTGGGAACAATTCTGAGGGACACAATGAATCAATAATTGGGAAGGCAGGGATAGATTGGGATAATCAACAAGGATTTGATAAAGGAAGATTTTGGCTGAAGAATTTAGGTGAGCTTTTGAAATAGCATCGAAAATATTGATGAGAGTAGGGCAGATGATGTGGTTTACATGGAGTTCATTAAGGTCTTGGACAAGGTCCCACATGGAAGGCTGGTCCAAAAGGGAAGAGCCCATGGGTCCAAGGCAAGTTGGCAAATTGGATCCAAAATGGTTTGAGGGATGTTTTTGTGATGGGAAGCCTTTCACCAGAAGGTGCACCACAGAGATCTGTGTTGCTAGCGTTGCTGTTTATTATGTACATTAGTGAGTTGGATGTGAAAGCAGAACGTATCATTAGTAGGTTTGCAGATGACATGAAAGGTGAGGGTGTAGTCCACAGTGACGGGGATGGTCTAAGACTACATTCTGAAGGTTGAGGCTGGGACAGAATTTCAAGAGAGTGATTTAAATAGACAAGGCAGGCAAGAGCACAGCAGGCAATGAGGGAACACTGATCAATTAAACAAAGTTATTCCAGTGTAACATGTCGAACATGTAAGGCAGTTGAACTAGGTGCATGGACAGGAACATGGCACTCTGATACTGTAAGTATGACAGAAACACAGGTGAAGGAGGGACAGGACTGGAAGCTCAATGTCACAGGGTACAGATTCTACAAGGAGGACAGAACATGAGGTAAGGGAGGAGGGGGAGTGGAGTTTTTCACCAGTGAAACATCACTGCAGCAATTAGAGAGGATATTCCCGGGGAATCACCAGTGAAGCTATAATAGTGCAACTGAGAAATGAGAATGGGTCATCAGTTTGATATGACTGTACTACAGGCCGCAAAGGTCAAGGGGAATTTGAGCAGCAAATATGTCCGGACATCTCAGATATCTGTAAGAAGGATAGGGTTGTAATGGTTGGAAATTTTAACTTTCAAAATTTACACTCGGTGTGCCAGAGAGTTTGGATGGGAGGAATTTGTTAAGCGTGTCCAAGAAAACTCTCTCAGTCAGAATATAAATGATCAGACTGCAGGAAAAACTAACCTCCCCTTGTGAAACAAGGTAGGGTAACGGACTGTGGTGTTCGTAGGGCAACACGTTGGCAAAGTTACCACAATCGTATTAGTTTGAAAATGGTGAGGGAAATGTTTACAGCTGGTCCACAAGTTAATGATCAAAAATGGCCTTGCCTGAATACAGAAGCTATGAGTCAAGAGCTTTTAACAATTGATTGTGGAGGTTATTTACAAGTAAAGGGACGTCTGGCAGGTGGGAAGCTTTCAAAAGTGAGATAAAAGGGTAGTTCATGACCAGCATATTCCTAATAGTGTGAAGGATAATGCTGATGCAAATAAGAAACGCTGGATAACTGGGGATATTGAGGCTATGGTCAAGAGAAACGGAGCACGTGTCACATGTAGCCAGCCGGATTAAAGGGATCCCTTCAAGAACATTGCACATAAGTAGGAAATCAGGAAGCCACAAAGGGGATCACAGAATGCGTTGGCAGTTCAAACTGAGGAAAATACAAGTATATTAAGAACAGAAAATTAAATTCGGAGGGAATACGGCTCCTTAAAGATAATGTGGCCATCCAAACGTGGAAAAAGAGGAGATGGCTGAGATCCTAAATGAAACTTTCACGTTTCAACTTACTGTGGAAATAAACAGTGATGTCTTCAAAATGCTCCACATCACAGAACAGGAGGTACTGGAAGTTTTGAAAAGAATAAAAAGCAGACAAATCCCTGGGAACTAATCAAGTACATCCCTCGATATTGTGGGCAGCTCAGGAAGAAATTGTGGGGTCCTGTAAAGAGATTTTTCTATCACTGACAGCCACGGGTGATGAGCTGGAAGCCTGAAGGGTGGCTAATGTTGTGCCAGTGTTTAGGAAAGGCTGCGAGGGAAAGCCAGGGACATCTACACCAATTAGCTTGATGTCAGTGATGAATATGTTGTTGGAAGCGATTCTGCTGGACACGAGTTACATGCATTTGCAAAGGTAAGGATTAATTAGGGATAGTCAACATAGCGTTGAAGTGCTGCGTAGAATTCTGATCATCCTGATTAAGGAAGCATTTCCTGAAACTATGAATGGAGCAAAGATCGACAGAGATGTTACTGATACTGGATGGTTTGACAGCATTGGAGAGGCTAGATAAGCTGGAAAGCAACATGGGGAATGAGGTAGCTTTGGCAGATAGGCTGAAGGAGAATGCAAAGAATTCCCAGAGCACACAAGTACAAAAAAGCAACTGGAGAGACAACAGGGCCCCTCAAAGATCAGTGAGGCCATCCAAGTGTGGAAACACAGGAGATGAGCGAGACACTAAATGAACATTTCTTGTCAGAATGTATCATGGACAAAGACTAGAAAACAAAGGGAAAGAAGCAGCAATGTCTTGTAAAGAGCCCCCATTCCAGAAGACGTGTTGCTGCAGGTCTTAGAACACAATGTAGAGAAAGTCCCTGGTCCTGAACAACTGTATCCCAGAACATTGTGGCAAAGTAGTGGCGGGGACCCGAGCAGAGATATTTGTATCATTGTCGTTCATATTTACATTGGGGGTCGGTGGCTGAGGGGTGAACTTATAAAGGTTTACAAAATGATGAGGGGTACACATAAGATGATTTATCCACGTCTTTATCCCAGGGTAGAGGATTCCATAACTAGATAGGATTGAACTGCAGAGGGAGGAGGTAGCAATTCTGGAAAGTGTGAAAATAGGTATGTTCACGTGGCCGAATAGTACTTTTCCTCGGATTCTCTGGGAAGCCAGGAAGGAGCTTGCGGAGCATTTGGCTTGATTTTATGCAGTCATTGTCTACAGGGATAGTGCCAGAAGGCGAGAGGATAGCAAATGTTGTCCCCTTGTCCAAGAAGGGAAGTAGTGAAAACCCTGGTAATTATAGAGCTGTGAGCCTTACTTCAGTTCTGGGTAAAAGGTTGGAAATGCGTGTAAGGGATAGGATTTATAATCAACTGGAGATGAATAAAATAATTAGGGATAGTCAACACGGTTTTGTGAAGAGTAGGCCGGGGCTCACAAACCTTATTGAGTTCTTTAAGAAGGTGGATGAGGGTAAATCAGTTGATGTGGTGTATATGGATTACAGTAAGGCGTGTGTTAAGGTTCCTGATGGTAGGCTATTGTATATAATACGGAGGCATGGGATTGAGGATGACTTAGAAGTTTGGATCAGAACTTAGATCGCTGAAAGAAGACAGAGAGTAGTGTTTCATGAAAAATACTCATCCTGAAGTTCATTGCCTAATTGGTTACTTCAGAAACTGTTCTGGGTCTAATTTTGCATGTTAATTATATAAATGACGTGGATGAGGTCATTGAATGATGGGTTGGTAAATTTGGGGATGACACTAAGTTCGGAAAAGTTGTGGATAGTGACGAAGGATATGTCGGTGACAGGGTCATAGATAAGCTGAAGAGCTGGACTGAAAGTTCACAAATGGAGTTTCATGTGGAAAAGTGTGACGTTATTCATTTTGGAAGGAGTAACAGTAACATAAAGTACTAGGCTAGTGGTAATGTTCTTGGTAATGTAGATGAACAGAGAGATCTCTGTGTACATGTACATAGATCGTTGAAAGTTGCCACCCAGGCTGATAGGATTGTTAAGAAGGCATTCAGTGTGTGAGCTTTTATTGGTAGAGGGATTGAGTTTTGGAACCATGAGATCATGCTGCACAAAACTCTTGTTTCGGCCACATTTGGAGTGTTGTGTACAGTTTAGGTCACCACATTACAGAATGGATGTGTGAGCTTTGCAAATGATTCAGAGAAGATTTAATAGGATGTCACCTGGTATGGAAGGAGTGTCTTATGAGAAAGTCTGGGGAACTTTAAGCGGTTTTTGTTCAAGAGAAGACGTTTTCAGGCCGACTTATTGAGAAAATAAGATAATCAGAGGGTTATATGGGTTGGAGGATGAGAACTTTCCCTCGGATGGCGATGCCTAGCATCTAGGGAGATAGCTTTAAATTGATGAGTGATAGATATTGGACATATGCCAGAGGTAGTTGCTTTAATTAGAGTAGTAGGGGCGGGGAATGCATTGCCTGCAACAGCAGCGGACTCGCCAACTTTATATGCATGAAAATGGTCATTGGATAGAATTGGAATAGTGCTGGTTAGATGGGCTTCTGATTGGTTGCACAGTTCAGCGCATTATCGAGGGCCGAAGATCCTTACTGCACTGTCATGTTCTATGTTCTGGAGGGCATAAATATGAGTTAAGAGAGGAAAGACATAAACGGGATTGGAGGAGCATGTATTTCACACAGAGGATGGTGCACGTATGGAACGAGCTTCCAGGAGAAGTGGCCGAGAAAAAAACAATGACAACATTAAAAGACGTTTGGGAAGATACATGGAGAGGAGAAGGTTTGAAGGGATATGGGTTAAATGCAGTGAAACGCGACTCGTTCAGGGACTCCAAACAGCATGGACTCGTTGGATCGAAGGAACCGTCACCATGCTGTATGACTCTGTCTCCAGTTATTGGAGGAGGATACTACTGAGAAAAGGCATGTTGTAGACATGGAAGCAAGGTGCAGACATAGGGATGGCAATTTGGAAAGCAATAAATGTTAAATATATGGAGAGGTTAGAAGGAAAGGAGGAGGTTACAGAGATAAGACTTATTATAGCAATCAAAAATTATTGAAGACACTGATCCAAAAGACTTGCCATAGATACAATGTTGCAGAGTAGAAAGCCTGTACTCTGCTTCCCCTACAGCATTGTACCTATGTCATGTCTTGTTAGCCGACGTTTGGAGCCCTCTCATTGTTCTCTGCTCTTTGCACTGTGAGTGAACTTACCTCACTGCAGGATTTCTTGAAGGATCCAGGTCTCCCTGCCCTTTGTCACTCTGGCTTACCAACAATCTTCAGTGTGGTGATGGACGAGACATCCAGCAGCTGGGAAACCTATTACGTCAGGACCTTCCTAAGTACCTATACGTGACAGAGAAATAGACAGAATGGGAAATTAGAGTGATGCAGTGTGGGTTACACATGGAGAATGGTCCTGAGTATCACAGAGATGTGGAAAATCCCAGTCTCCTTTCCTGTTCCTTGCTATTTCGTCTCTCATGTATCAGGTGAAGAATTCTATTTGATTGGAATCTGGAGTCGCTCGAAGTGTGTGTGTGCGTGTGTGTATGTGTTGTGTGTGTGAGAGAGAGAGAAAGAAAGAGAGATAGATAGATAGAGAGAGCGAGAGAGAGAAGATAGAGAGGCAGCAATTAGACCCACACAGTGAGGGATATCACATGGAGAGACACCGATTGATATCACCAGAGTGCTGGAAGATATCAGGGTCACAGAATTGTGTCGGAAGTACAGGTTTAACTTCATGAAGTACTGGTACAACTGGTCAGGGATGAGCAACCAGTAAGCAGGCGAAATGTTGGCCTAGTGGTATTGTTGCTTGAACATGTATCCAAAGGCTTAGCTAATGTTCAGAGGAGGCGGGTTTGAATCCCACCATGAGGAATTGTAGAATTTGAAATCAATAATTCCAAAAATAGTAATTAACATTTCATAAATACGCATGAAACCGTTGCTGATGTACAAAAAACGCCAAACACTTGTCCTTGTGAGGACATCTGCCCATCCTCACGTGGTCTGCACGACATACCCACAGCAAAGTGTTTGTCTCTCATTCACCCTCTGAAAAGGGCAATCATGTTACTCAGTCCAAGGGCAGCTAGGGCTGGGCAAGAAAGGTTGGTCAGCCAGAGACTCTCACATCCGATACCTGATTTTAAAACAAATAATCCATTAGAATGGTCCCACTGGAACTGTGTTGGGACCTGTGTCCTGGACAATCATGTCGATAAGTTTATGGACAAGATTGTGAGGGTTTAAGATTGGAAGGATTTCACAGAATACCTTGAGAAGGTTAAACTGACAGAGAAAGGATGCAGAGACAGGGTTCAGGGGAAAGGAGTTTTCTAAATGTGGAGAGAAAAGGTGAAGCATTGGGACAGCAGGGGTAAGTGGCTGAAGACAAGCAGAAAGGAACAGTATGGGACAAATTTTACATAAGCCTGTACATCTGCGAATCGTTTTCTGCCAGAAAACTGTGGGAAAAAGCAAATTCTGTTTTTTTAGAATGGACAAAGATTCTACCATTTCTTCATTTCTGTATGTAAAAATCTCTTTGGATTCTCCTTAACACTACTTACCAAAGCTATCCCCTGTCTGCTTTTCGCTCTTAAGTATACTCCTACTACTTTTATACTTTTCCAAGGATTCACTGGATTTCTCCTATATGTACTTGACATATGCTTCCTTCTTTTTCTTAACCAAAATACTATTTTCTCTAGGCATCCAACACTCCCTGGACATATAATCCTTTCCTTCACCCTGAAAAGAATACTACATACTGTCTCTGGGCTCTCATTATCTCATATTTGAAGGTTTCCCATTTTGCAATAATAAAGACTTTCTTCTCTCAAAATCAGAACTCCCCAATTCCTGCATCTCGTGAAACTGCCGCTTAAATATTGTGAAAAGAAATAAGGTTGTTTCCAATCAACGGCTTTGATGAAGTGAACTCTGGTCAGTCATGCAGATCTGGAGGTCACATGAGCAGCACCAGGTCAGTGTCAGACGCACAAACAGAATGGGCAATAGATTCACATCTGAACTCACATCTCCCAGCCTGGGAATCTGAAGCTGTGTTCAGCCATGCTGATAAACATCTCCAAAATTATGTCATGAAGATTGGACAGTGGTCAATCAAAAATAAAATCCAACATTCGTAATTAAGGTTCCACAGCCCGTTCTCACTTGGTCCCACCCTGCAGGTTCTATAACTCCTGTTAACACTAACCACCTGCAGGATCCTCGTCCCACCCTCCACCTTCGGCATCCCTTCCTACCTCCGTAAAATGGGCGGATTCTACAACCCTTCCTTCCTCTGCAACATTCCCCAGAAGGGCACTGGAGAATGGTGGAGGTTACGCGGACAAGGAAGGATATCAGGACAGGAGAGTATTGCAGATATTAGGAATATTTCATTGGCAAAAGGAGGCTTCAGGGATTTTGAGCGTTGATAATAAAGGAGATTACAGAGCTAAGGAGGATTGTAGGGACCTGAAGAAGTTTCACAGTTTAGGGGTGTTGTAGGGACTGGATGAATTTTCCAAGATTGGGAAGTTTAAGATTGGAAGGATTTCACACAAAACCTTAAGAAGGTTAAAAGCAGGATTTTGGTAATTGTGGAGGAACAGTGGGATGAAGGACGGGAACAAATTCTGGCTGTAAGGCCTGCTCCTTTTTTGCAGTAACTGCTCTGCCCTCATCTTTGTTACTTCTTCAAAAAACTGAATCAAGTTTGTGAGACATGATTTCCCACGCACAATGGCATGTTGACTACCCTGAATCAGTCGTTGCCTTTCCAAATACATGAAAATCCTGTCCCTCAGGATTCCCTCCAACAACTTGCCTACCACCGAAGTCAGGCTCACTCGTCTATAGTTCCCTGGCTTGTCTTTACCGCCCTTCTTAAACAGTCGCACCACGTTTGCCAACCTCCAGTCTTCGGGCACCTCATCCGTGAATATCGATGATATAAATATCTAAGTAAGAGGCCCAGCAATCACTTATCTGGCTTCCCACAGAGTTCTCAGGTACACCTGATCAGGTCCTGGGGATTTATCCATTTTTAACCGTTTCACGACATCCAGCACTTCCTCCTCTGTAATCTAGACATTGTGCAAGATGTCACTATCTATTTCCCTCCAGTCTATATCTTCCATATCCTTTTCCGCAATCAATACTGATGCAAAATATTCATTTAGTATCTCCCCCATTTTTGTGGCTCCACACAATGGCCGCCTTGCTGATCTTTGAGGGATCCTATTCTCTCCCTTTTGTCCTTAATATATTTGCAAAAACCTTTTCGGAATCTCCTTAATTCCATTTACCAAAATTATCTCATGTCCCCGTTTTGCCCTCCTCATTTCCCTCTTAAGTATACTCCTACTTTCTTTATACTCTTCGATCTATCCTATCTATATCTGACATCTGCTTCCTTCTTTTTCTTCACCAAAACCTAAATTCCTCTAGTCGTCCAGCATTCTCTATACATAATAGCCTTCCCTTTCACCCTGACAGGAATATCCTTTCTCTGGATTCTTGTTATCTCATTTCTGGTGGCTTCCCATTTTCCAGCCGTCCCTTTACGAGCGAACATCTGCCTTCAATCAGCTTTCGTAAGTTATTGCCTAATACCTTCAGAATTGGCTTTCCTCCAATTTAGGACTTTGTGTAACGTTGCATATCGATTGCATCTGGGAAAAGTAACAAACAGACGAACTGTTGGGCGATGTTCACAGCACAGAATCAGATAAGTTGATTGTTGTTTTAAGTCTTTTCAAGAGAAAGGGTACAGTAGTGAGTCTCCTGGATTCTTTCTTGATAATATGTTTTTGGAGATATGTCTCTTGATTAAACTTAAAATATAAGCCATAGCTATTAATTTAACCTGGGGTAGTGTTTGTAGAGGAATAAGATGCTATTATTTTCTGGGTCTGTAGATTGCGAAGGAGCAAAAATGGCCTTTGCAGTGATATGTACTTCTTGTCAGATGTGGGAGTTTAAAGAGAGTTTAAGGGTTACTGCAAATTATATGTGCCATAAATGCTGTTTGATGCGAATCTCATCAGATCGAGTGGATCGATTGGAGAGACAGATAGAAACAATGAGGAATTTACAACAGCAACGGTATGTGATGAATGGCAGTTGTAGGAAAGTGAGAAAGTCTCAGATACAGTCACATAGATGGATTAATTCCAGGATGGGTGAGATAGGTCCTCACCTAGGGCAGGAATCTTTTGTGGATATACCCATTTCGAACAGGTACGCTGCTTTGGAAAATGTAGGGGGTGATGAATTCCGAGGGGAACGTAGTTGAACAGCCAAGTTTCTGGTGTTGAGACTGGCTCTAATGCAACGAGGGGTACGTCGGCTTCCAAGAGATCAATTGTGTGAGGGAATTCTGTAGTCAGAGCTACAAAGAGACGTTTATGTGGCCAGCAGAGCAAAAAACAGAATGGTGTGTTGTTTCCCAGGTGCCAGAATCAAAGATATCTCAGAGACCGTGCAGAATGTTCTCACGGGGGAAAGGGGCCAGCATGATGTCATTGTCTGCATTGGAACTAACGTCATTGGAAGGGAAAATTTTTAGACTATGAAAGGAGGTTACAGAGAGTTTGGCAGAAATTTAAAAAGGAAGCCGTCAAGATTACTCCCAGTGTTATGAGCTAGTGAGGGCAGGAATAGGAGGATAGGGCAGATGAATGCATGGCTGAGGAGCTGGTGTATGGGAGAATAATTCACATTTTTGGATCATTGGAAACTCATTTGGGGTAAAAGTGACCTCGGGCTAGATTGGGTTGGGATGTCTGGCTGGCGTGGATGGCTTGGACCAAAGGGTCTGTTTTCATGCTGTACTTCTTTATGACTCTATAACGCTAATCAATAGATCCCTCGAAGTTGCCAACCAAGTTGATAGGGGTGTTGAAAATGTGTACAGTATGTTGGCTTTCATTAGCAAAAAATGTAGCTTCCCATTCTTTAATTTACAGTGAATTAATGCAGTCATGTTTTAAATTAACCATGAATCAATATGACAGGTCATTGAGATTGCGTGAAGCGATGCTGCCAAACAATATTGATTCATGGTAGCACAATCGATTTATTGTAAATATTAATTATATATTATATAAATATAAAAATCATCATCTGTAATTCAGGGTGGAAACGCAACAAATGACCAAAATAATTTAAAACTAAATTTGTGCCGTTCTCTTTGTTTACCAGGCACTTGTGCTTTCTCATTCTGTTTCTGTAATTCTTTTGCTCAAGCCCATTCATTTTTAAGAACTTCAACAGATTTCATAGCACCATTTACAGTTAATTCAGTCCCAATTTGGTGGCAATATTTTGTCATAAGCGCAAAACTGATTCTTTGTGCCTCTCATCACAAAACTGTCCCCATAATCCAATTAACTCTTTCGTTCCCACTGCCTTGGGCTTAAATTTTAAGGATGACCTTGCTGTCCCCGTATCGACTAGGAAAACTACGTTCTTTTTATAAAGACCCATCTTTGCATTTATCAACGGTTCCTGTGGGGTCCCCGGGGGCAGGAACTCCTGACACCTCTATTTTTCATCAAGGTTCATAAACGGTACTGCCTTTACTTCATTTTTGAAATCTGAACTCTCTCTTAAAGTGACCAGTCCTTTCACAGTATAACATCCCGACTGTGGGGAGTTCCACTTCGATCCTTGTTCCTGTCCATCAGACCTCTTAACACCTCCCCCCCCCCCCCCCCCCAGCATTCTGGTTTCTTTCTCTTTTTAGTTTTGTCCTTTTCTTTATTATCTCATCAACCGTGGCTGTCATTATTTTTGCCTTTTGTTTCTACTTCTCATGTTACGTTGCCCGATCAATTGCTGACCAGATTTAACCAATTGAACAGCCTTAGGGTCACCAAATGGCCGTTCTTCATCATCCAATGTTTTATTTGTACCTTGAGAATTTTTTCAAAGAAATATTGCAATATTTCTTGCTCCCAGTAACTTCAAATACCAATTCATCAATTTATGCTTCACTAACTTTAAAGCCTGTTCCTAAATTGCAAATATATTTATATATTATACATTCATTTATTTGGGATTCAATATTTAAAATGTAAAATGCATACAGTTCCCAGCTTTGAAATCTACTATAATTACCCAGTTTTAGTCCCTTAATTTAAATTCAAAATTAGTTTACTTACGTAGTCCTGACTAATCATAGCTCAATTACATTGTTAAAGGTCGTGAAATAATCGGAGGTGCCTTAAAAGGAGTTGTCTATTCAAGTTAAAACAACTTCTAATGCATGAACAATGACTGAATCCAATGTCACAGATATTAACCAAAGGATTTTGTTTTTGCTACAATATAATGTTGAACTGAAACTTCAACTGTCCTCCATAAATCGCTTTTATGTAAGGTTAAAAGAGATTAGTTAGAAACTGATAGTAAGGCAGTCATGCCCTGTAAAAAGAACAGGAGTTATCATTTTATTTTCATAATCACTATAGAAACCCTAACCTTAACAGAAATCATGTTAAATTTCCATAATAAAAAACAGATTCAAAACAGTCCTGGAACTGAAGTTCCAGGGTAAAAACGCAAACATTCAATCACCAACCAACAAATGTGCATTCAAACCAAATCACAAAGGGTTAAACTTTTTACCAGCTGTACAACTCATTTCGTTCTCTCTCTCACACACATACCGTATCTCACAGACACTTCCTGAGCTTCCTGCAACA
Organism: Hemiscyllium ocellatum; assembly: GCF_020745735.1. Lineage (NCBI taxonomy): Eukaryota > Metazoa > Chordata > Chondrichthyes > Orectolobiformes > Hemiscylliidae > Hemiscyllium > Hemiscyllium ocellatum. The sequence continues at coordinate 8,156,382 of NC_083409.1, forward strand.
AAACCTCTGGATGCTCCTTGCTTCAGCCCTCTATCTTTTGAATATTTTTCTGGACGTTTGGCCATGATTTAGTTACAAAGTGTACCCTCAGTAGCCCTTCAGCCACTAGCCCTTTCGACTTGAAGCATAATCTGATTCCTCCTGAATGTAAGGCTGTTTTTTCATTGACATATAATATCAAATATTTACAACCCCAGTTTTCGTCCGACCCGTACTTTGGCCAGAAGATGGCCATACAAAGTCCATAGTCCTTCCAAAGCAACAATATTTAATCATCTTTTTTTCCCCTTGTACAAGTATTATTTTTCCAATTCCACAACATCCTGCCTGTGAGAGAGGATTTTTGGTTAAGAACTATAATTAAGATGTGCATGACTAAAAGGAATAAAAGGGAGATTCTGAAGTAGACAACTGAATCATGAGCATTATATTACAGAGTGAGCTATACCTTTCTTAGCATTATACTACGGAGTGAGCTATACTTTTCTTGCTGCTTTAAGATGATTTTACTGATCTTTGTAATAGAACTAAGTCTTTTATATGAACATTGATACCTAACTGTCTTAAATGCTGGACCCCCTAAAATGTGCAACTGCTAGTATTTTTTGTAAGAAAAACAAGTTAAATTGTGCAAGTGCTGACCTTGTGTTAACAGAATGGAGAAACAAATCCAGACATCTGCTGATGTATTGTGAAACCACAGGACAAGAATAAAATGTGTGAGATGTCTGTTGACCTGCTTTGAACCTACTGCAAAACCACAGAGCAGAAGAACGACCCTGTGTTTTTTTTCTATGTGGTCAGAACTTGAGACAATCAGAGCATAACGGAAAATTACTGCTAGTTTAGAATGTGAACCCCGTGACTCTTTGGAGTCAAAGAGGGGAGGGACTTGTGCTGTATATAACGAGAGACTTTGTAATGCTCGGCGCACCTTTTTCTTGGAAGGTTGCCCAACTCTGCAGACTTGCTAATAAAATTTTGTTTTCCTGAATTTGTCTAGAGCGATTATTAAGAAGCGATTTTCGTTTCTAACACTGCCCAACGGACTTTCTGGGGGTATGTTGTAAGGGGCCCGCCTCCATTTCCATTGCCTTTTTCTTCTTTTGTTTTCCCGGAGGCTTTTTCCTTACCCATGGTATAGCCCATATTGAGTACCTTCGTTAGTACCTTGTAAACTACTAAAACTCAATCCCAGCCACCAAGGTAGTACTTTAAAGTCAAATTCCCTACCCTGGTCTGTGGACAGAGTTGCCTGGCCCCTTTTTGCCGTATTTCCTATCAACCTCCTTTCACTGTCTGATTCCGATATCTCTCTTGTGGGATTCGTGCCAGTCACCAAGGGACCGGACCAAACCGGGACAAGAGACCACTCCTCAATCGGGAACGGGACCCGTCTTCCCAATGTCCAGTGCCAGCCACTCCCTCGGGCGATGGAAGAACATCGCGGACGAGCCCCCAATTGTGAGAAACAAAGCTCACTCACTTCAATAATTTCAGTCCGAGACAAGATCTGAATCAGTAGTGTCATTTATTTTACTCTTGCAAGAGGGTGTGGTGTCCACTGTCCACAAGACAGGGAGACACACACACACTGATTTCAACTAGTACACAATTTTTGTGTAAATTGGTTCCTATCTCTCATCCCATTGCTCCTCCCCTGTTTTCATCTCCCACCTCTCTAAGACCGGCGCCAATACTCTTGATCATCTCTTCCCTTATCCCTCCTTGTCTGTGGCAAAATGCTTATATCTGGCCCCACACGGCGGTTTGACCATATCCTGCTGTGGCCCATTGTTAGGTACATCCTCCCTTACTTGCTATGCTCTTATGACCTCATGGGTTGTTGATTGTGGTTTGTTCTTGTTTTTGCAGAAGCGGGAAACAGATGCTTATCACTACTGTTTGTATAGGCATATCTAGCTTAATCCCCTCTCCTCACAGCACCTTATCTATTTGTCTGTAACATCTATCATTCGTTGCCGGCACATTTCAGCTAACACAAAAACAATTATGTATTTCGTTCACATAGTTTCCATTCTTGTTGACTCAGCTCTCGACTGAAACAATTATACACTGGTGCGTATTTATTTGCCTTGCATAAGTAAATATGATTGCAGAAGTAACACTACTTTGCCTATATCCCACACCCTAATAAAGATGGCGGCCATAACCCAGGACCTATCACTGCCTGAGGGCCACAGCCATTTTTTCCATTTGCTGCAAACGTGGGAACAAGAGTTTTTAATTCAGGGCTAACAACCTGTACAGAGGTGCAATTTTAACCCCCCAGTTTAAATTGAATCATTTTCTCCCGGTTTCTGCTGCCACTTCCCCTTCCCAGTTTCTGATTCCTGTAAACACCAAGGGCCATCCCAGGTACAGTAACCATTCCTCAGAACCATTGGTAGCTGGAAAAATTATAATCCCCACAGTATGGAAACTGGCCATTCGGGCCAACAAATCCACGCTGACCCTCCGAAAAGTATCCCACCCAGACCCATTCCCCTATTATTCTACATTCCTCATGACTAATGCACCTCACCTACACATCCCTAAACATGACAGGAAATTTAGCTTGGCCAATTCACCTAACCTACACATCTTTGGATTGCAGAAGATAGGGGTAAAAGAGTAAATAATAGGTGGGGATGGAGCGACCCTTCAACAACATGGCATCAACATTTCCTCATCTCCTCTCCCTGACATTATCACAGATTCAACCCTTCAACTCAGCACCGCTCTCCTGAACTGTAACAACCAGCCATCTTCCTGCCCATTTATCCAATCCACCGTCTCACCATTACACCCACCTGCATGTTCCTATCACTTTCCCCACTACCTTCCTCCCCAGCTGCGCACACGCACCCTATTATCTGTCAACCCTCCATCCCACACTCACATTCCTGATGATGGGCTTGGGCCCAATATGTCAATTCTCCTGCTCCTTGGATACTGCCTGACCTGCTGTTCTTCTCCTGCGCTACACTTTAACGTAAGGTAGAAGAACAACACCTTATCTTGTATTTGTGGACACTTCAGCCAGCTGGCGTCAACACTGAATTCATTAATTTTATGTCCTTAGTCTCCCACATCCTTGCGCCCTCGTCCCCCACCCCACACACCAGGCCTTGTTATTACATGGCCTGCCATTACACATTACCTATGGTTAGCCACTAACAGTCCTCATAAACAGCTATTCAGCCTCCCCCTGTCTTCCACTCCTTTGTCCAACTGCTCCGATCTCTCTCTTTGGAATCTATCATTTACTCCTTAACCCCTTTTCTGCATATAAATCGATATTTTTTTTCTCAGTCACATCAGTTCTGAGGAAGGGTCCTCGGATCCGAAATGTTAACTTTGATTTCTCTGCACAGATGCTGCCAGTCCTGCTGAGCTTTTCCAGTATCTTCTGGTTGTTGTTTCTGATTTACAGCATCTGCAGTTCTTTTGGTTTTCATTTACTGAGAGTTTCAAGTTCAGGTCTCGTAGCCTAGCTCGTGTGTTTATAAAACCTCCCAGTCCACACTTACTACATTTCTCTCCCCGCCTCTGCAGTCACTCCCACTCCCTCACAATCACTGGGTCTCTCCCCCCCCCCACCCCCATTCCCAACCCATGACACTGCACTTGCACTGCTCCATGGTCACATGTTAGCCTGTTGGCCACAACTCTCTTTCACTTGAATTGGCAGGGGGATTACACCAACTCTCGTATTGGTCTGAAGCTGCCGTCAATCAGCCAGGCCCCATTGTGACAAGAGTGGGGGGATCCACCCAGGAGTGTGGGAGGATGAGGGGTGACCTCATAGAGGTTTATGAAATCATGAAGGGTATGGATGGCATAAATAGACAAGGTACTTTCCGTTGGGTGGGAGAGTCCAGAACTAAAGAGCATAGGGTTAAGTTGAGAGGGGAAAGATATAAAAGAGACCCGAGAGACAACCTTTTTTCATGCGGGGGTGGTGCGTGTATGGATGCTTGTGTCAGGTGAACTGATGTCAGCTGGAACAGTTACACCATTATAAAGGCATCTGCATGGGTATATGCATAGGAAGGGTGTTGAAGGATATAAGCCAACTGCTGCCATATCGTACTAGATTAGGATAGGATATCTTGTCGGCATGGATGAGTTTGACTGAAGGGTCTGTTTCCGTGCTGTATATGTCTATGGCTCTGCCTTGGGATGAGCTTCATCATTCACAGTGCATAGGGCAGTATCACAAAGTACAGGGGCTGGGGGCTCTTCAGCCCATTGGGGCTGTACTCTCTCCCTCTGGAGATGTTGCCAAACAGTCCTTACTCCCCTCCCATTTACCCGTAGCCCTCCAAATTCCAGAGATGTACAGCACAGAAACAGACCATTCGATCCAACTCGTCCATGCCGCTCAGATATCCTAAATTAATCTCATCCCATTTGCCAGCGCTTGGCCCATAACCTGCTAAACATTTCCTAATCATGTACCTAGTCAGATGCCGTTAAAATGTTGTAATTATACTAGCCTCCATACTTTCTCTGGCAGCTCATTCCATACACGTACCACGTTCAGCATGAAGATATTGCCCCTTAGATCCCTTTAAAATCTTTTTCCTCACACCTTAGGCTTGTGCCCTCTAGTTTTGTACTCACTTACCTTTGTGAAAAGACCCTGGTTGTTTATCCTATGCATGTTCTTCACGATTTTATGTACCTTGAAGGTCATCTCTCAGCATCTGATGCTCCAGGGAAAACAGCCCCAGTCAATTCAGCCTCTCCCTATATCTCAACTCCTCAACGCTGGCAACACTTTGCACATCTTTTTGGAATCCTTTCAAGTTTTGTAAAATCACTCCTACAGCAGGCAGACCAGGACTAAACGCACAATTCCAGAAGTGGCTGAATCAATGTCCTGTAGAGTTGCAAAATAATGTCACAACTCCAATACTCATTGCACTGATCCATAAAGGCAAGTAAACCAAATACCTCCATGACTACATTGCCTATCCATTATTCCACTTTCAAAGAGCTATGAACCTGCACCTCAAGGTCTCTTTGTTCAGCAACACTCTCCAGGATGTTCCCATTAAATGTATAAGTCCTGCCCTGATTTGCTTTTCCAAATTCCAGGAGCTCCCATTCATCTGAATTACACTCCATCTGCCACTCCTCAGCACAATTGATTGAAGTCCCATTTTACTCTGAGGTAACCTTCTTCCCGACCCACTGCACCTCCAATTTGGTGTCAATGTAAAGTCATGATCCATAGCTCCTATTTTCATATAGGTATCATTTATGTAAATGATGAAAAGCAGTGGACCCTGCACGGATCCTTATACCATATTGGTCATCACAGGCCTCCAGTCCGAAAAGCAACCATCCACCACGACCCTCTGTCTCCAACCTTACAGCCAATTTTGTATCCAAATAGCAAGTTCTTCCACCTTGAATGTCGTTCTGAAGACCAAGTTAGGGATTTCCATGCACAAAGCAATGCTGACTATTCCTAATCATTTCTTGCCTTTCTAATTACATCCAAATCCTTTCCCTGAGAAGCCCTTTCAACAACTTGCCTGACTTCAGGCTCACCGGTTATTGTTCCTTGGACATTCCTCATCACCTTTCTCAAATAATGGCACCTGACTTCCAACACCTCACCTGTGGTTATCAGTGATTAAAATATCTCAGCGATGGGCCCGGCAGCGCGGATTCGTGAAAGGTAGACGACACTAAGATGAGTTAGAGCAATGTGTGCAAAGATCACTGTCAGTCCGCACAGGGATACAGATCGGTTAATTGAGTGGGTAAGGGTCTGGCAGATGGAGGACAGTGTTGGGAAACGTAAGGTCATTCATTTTGGTAGGACTAACAGCAAACTGGATGATGAAATGATGAAATCATACAGCATGCTGCTGTGCAGAGGGAGCTGGGTGTCCTTGTGCATGAATCACAGGAAGTTGGTTTGCAGGTGCAGCAGGTAATCATGGCAGTCAAAGGAATATTATCCTTCATTGCTAGATGGATGATTATGCTGCAGCTGTACAGGGTGCGAGTGACGCCACACCTAGAATACTGTGTAGAGGTTTGGTCTCCTTACTTCAGCAAGAATGTACTGGCACTGGAGGGGGTGCAGAGGAGTGTCACTAGTTTGAGTCTGGAGTTGTGAGGGTTGACATATGCGGAGAGATTGAGAAAATTGGCAGTACACTCATTGTAATTTTGATGTATGCGAGGATGGATAGGAAAAAATTATATGAAGGGAGTAGATAAAATAGAAGCAGTGAGGTGACTTCCACTGGGGACGGGGCAAATTCGGAAGCAGAACGTCAAAATAAGGGGATAACAGATTTAGGAGTGAATTCAGGTTGAACTTCTTCAGCTAAAGTGTTGTGAATCTGTGGAATTCCCTGCTGTGTGCAGCAGATGAGGCTTTCGTCTTGAATGTCTTTAGGTCAAAATGTAGATTTGTGAACAGGAAAGAAATTAAGAGTTATGGTGAGGGAGCAGGAAAGTGGAGCTGCGACCACGAAAAGATCTGCCCTGATTTTATTGAAAGGCAGAGCAGACTTGTGGGGCCAGATGGGCCACTCCTGCTCCTCTTCCTTATGTTCTTATGTTCCAACTTTCCAGCCATCCCTTTAGATGGGAATAGCAAAGAAATGTAAGTTATCGCCTTGTACCGTCAAAATTCGCTTTTGTCTAATTTAGAACACCAACTTTCAGATCTGGTCCACTATATTAAAACTAATAGAATTATCCGAGAATCCCAACTATATGGAAGCAGACCTTCAGTCCATCATATCCACACTGACCCTCAGAGACCCCCACCCTACCCATGTAATGCTGCATTTCCTATGGATAATCCACCGAGCCTTCAGTTCCCTGAACACTATGGGCAATTTAGTCTGTGTAATCCACCCAGCCTGCATATCTATAGACAGTTGGAGGAAACCGGAGCAAGCTGACGAAACCCACGCAGATAATAAAAATAAGGTGATCAATCCTTTCTTTTTTCCCAGTTGTTCCCAAATAACTTCACTGGACGTACTCCCAGGAATATCCTCATGAAGCAAAACTGTAATGCTATCCCTAATCAAAAACACCACTCCACTCCTCTCTTGTCTCCGTTTGTGGCACGGTGGCACAGTGGTCAGCACTGCTGCTTCACAAGAGCCAGAGACCCGGGTTCAATTCCCGACTCAGGCGACTGACTGTGTGGAGTTTGCACATTCTCCCTATGTCTGCGTGGGTTTCCTCCGTGTGCTCTGCAGGGGTAGGGGTGGGTTGCGGGTCGGTGTGGACTTGTGTGGGCGAAGGGCCTGGCCCACCCAGTAATTAATCGAATCTTCTATCCTTCCCCTTGTACCTATATCCTGAAACATTAAACTGCCAGTCCTATACATCCCTCAGCCTCGTTTACATAATATCCATGATATGCCAGTGCCACGTTCAAAACCATACCCTGAGCTCATCTGCCTTTGCTGTCAGGCCTCTTTCATTGAAGTAAATGCAGTGTAACTTGTTCTAACTCGTTCTGTGCCTTGCCGTTAACTGTTTGTCTTTTGAACTGTACCAGCCTCACTCTTTTCTCACTCTCTCAGTGGGTTTGTCCCACTCCCTCACTGGTTTAATGACTCCTGAGCAGCGCTAGCAAATCTCCCTGTCTGGATACTAGACGCCTTCCAATTCAGGTACAATCCGCCCTTCTTTTGCACGTCAACTCTACTCTAGAGCAGATTACAATGATAAAAAGATGTGAATCCTTCTGTCCCCACCAGCTCCATGGCCACTCAATCATCTGCTCCAAACAAAACTAATAAACTCTCACACTACTGAATGTTACGGATTTTAAAAAAATAAAACAGAGTAAGATTTACCTTTTAAGAGAGTGAAACCCACTGAACTGATCCCTGGCTGTGAGTCACAGACATACAGCACGGAAACAAACCCTTCGGTCAAACTCGTCCATGCTGACCAGATATCCGAACCTAATCTCGTTCCATTTGCCAGCACTTGGTCGACATCCCTCTTAAACCATTCCTATTTATATACCCACCCAAATGCCTAATAAATGTTGCAATTGTACCAGCCTCCACAACTTCCTCTGGCAGCTCATTCCATAAACATACCACAGTTGCGTGAAAAATTTACACCTTAGCACCCTTTTATATCTTTCCCCCTCACGCTAAACCTATGCCCTCTAGTTCTAGACTCCCCCACCCCCGTGAAAATACCTTGTCTATCTATCTGATACATGCTTCCCATGATTTTATAAGCCTCTAAGATCACTCCTCAGCCTCCAAGGCTTCGGCAAAAACTGCCCCAGCCTCGATAGCCTCTCCCTGTAGCTCAAACCCGCTGACCCTGGCAATATCCTTGTGAATGTTTTCTGAATCTTTCAAGTTACACAACATCCTTCTCATAGGTGGAGAACAGAATTGCACACAATCTTACAAGATGGCCAAACCAATGTCCTGAACAGCTGCGGCATGACCTCCCGACTATTGTACTCATTATTCTGACCAATAAAGAAAATCATACCAAACACCTTCACTATCCTATCTACCTGCGCCTCTAAATTCGAGAAATTACGAACCTGCACAGCAAGGTCTCTTTGTTCAGCAACACTCCTCAGGACCTGACCACTAAGTGTATCAGTCCTGCTCAGGTCTGCTTTTTCAAAATGCCGCACCTCGCATTTATCAATATTAAACTCCATCTGCCACTCGTCAGTCCATTTGCCCATCTGATCAAGATACCGTTGCAATCTGAGGTAATCTTCTTCGCTGTCCACTACACCTCCAATTCTGATGTTACCTGTAAACTTACTAACTATACTCACATGTTCACATCCAATAAATTTATATAAATGATGAGACGTAGAGGACCCAGCACCGATTCTTGTGGCTCTCCACTGATCACAGGTCTCCAGTCTGAAAAACAACCCTCCACCACCATCCTCTCTCTTCTACCTTTGAGCCAGTTCTGTATCCAGATGGCTAGTTCTCCCTGTATTCCGTGAGATCTAATCTTGCTAACCAGTCTCCCATGGGGAACCTTGTCGAGTGCCTCACAGATGTCCATATCGATCATATCTACCGCTCTGCCCTCATCAATCTTCTTTGTTACTTCTTCAAAAGCCAGCTCAGTCAAGTACGTGACGCATGATTTCCCACACACAAAGCCATGCTGTCTATCCTTAATCAGTCCTTGCTTTTCCAAATACATGCAAATCCCGTCGCTCATGATTCCCTCCAACAACTTGTCTGGCACCAACGTCAGGCTCACGCGCCTGTCGTTCCTAGACTCATTCAAACTGCCTTCGTTACATACTAGCAGCGTATTAAACAACCCCCATTCTTCTCGCACCTCAGTGTGCCCATCCATTATACAAAAATCTCAGCAAGGGGCCCAGCAATCACTTCTCTAGCTTCCCACAGAGTTCTAGGGTACACCTGATCAGATCCTGGGGATGTAAGCAGCTTTATGCATGTCAAGACATCCAGTTCTCCATAATATGAACATTTATCAAGATGTCACCATCTATTTCCCCACATTCTTTTTCTCCCTTGTCCTTCTCCACTGTAAATACGGCTGCAAAATATTACATCTTGATAAAACAAAAGAATGCAGGACGTACACGAATTAAAAGTAGGACCTTGAATTGTGATATGAAACAAAGAGACTGAGGAGTTCAGGTCTTTGAAGTAAATATCACATGTATTCAGGGAGGTTAAGAAGGTATTTAGCACACTTGCCTTCATTGCTCAAACCTTTTGAGTACAGGGGTTGGGACGTTATGTTGTGGAGGCCTCTTCTGGAACACGGTGTATTGAAGGATATTATTAAATTGGAGCGGGTGCAGAAGAGATTAACTGGGATGTTGCCGTGAATGGAGGGATTGTTTTACAAGGAGAGGCTGGACAGGCCTGGACGTTTTTCACTCGAGCGTAGGAGGTTGAAGGATGACGTTAGAGGTTTATAAAATTATAAAGAGTGTAGATAAGGCAAATGGCCGGGGGAGAGGGGGGAATTCAAGACCTGGGTGCACACAACTTCAGAAGAGATGAGAAAGGTTTGAAAACTAAATTGGGAATGTGTTTTTACTTTTATATGTGTGAAATGAACTCCCAGAAAAAGAGGCAGCTGTCAATACAATTACTAAACAATATTGAAAAGACACTTAGACAAGTACGTAAATAGGAAATATTTGGATGGATGTGGACCAAGTGGAGCCAGGTGCGATGAGATTAGTTGGGGATTATGGTCGACACAGACTGGTTCGACCACAGGGTCTGTTTCCGTGCTGTATCATTTTATGACTAACTCTCGGTATCTCTGTGAATTCCTCGATCCTCACAACTCCCCAGATCACTGTCACCTCATCCGGACTAAATTCTTCCTTATCTCTGGAATTCCTCTCTAGCCTTAGAACCATCACTATCGCTGGTATCACAAACATTAAATCTCTGTAACATCCTCCAATCTCCTCCCGTCTCATCACCTTCACTATCTCTAATCTTGACAACCCTCACAAATCTGTCCTTCTCCACCGTAAACACTGATACCAAATACTCGATTAGTATTCCCCCCACCCCACAACCCCACCTCCAGCGACTCCACACATCGGTTAACTTGCTGATCTTTGAGGAGGCCTATTCCCTCTCTAGTGACCCATTTGTTCTTAAAGTATTTCTAAAAACTCTATAGATTGTCCTTGACCCTATTCGCCAAAGCTATGTCCCGTCCTGTTTTTGCTTTACTGATTTTCTTCTTAAGTATACACCCATTGCCTTTATACTCGAAGGATGTTTTTGATTTTTGGATTGGAATAAATGCAAAATATTATATCTTGATAAAACAAAACAGGGCAGCACTTAGACTGATTAAAAGTTGGGCCTCGGATAGTGATATGCAACAAAGAGACGGAGGGGTTCAGGTCTTTGAAGTATTTGTTACATGTAGACAGGGTGGTTAAGAAGGTGTTTAGCACATTTGGCTTCATTGCTCAGATCTTTGAGTATCGGAGTTGGCACGTTATGTTCAGGTTGTACAGGATGTTGGTGAGGTCTCTTCTGGAATACTGCGTCCAGTTCTGGTTGTGCTGTTATAGGAAGGATATTACTAAATCGGAGTGGATTCAGAAGAGATTTACCAGGATGTTAAGGGAATGGATAGTTTGAATTATAAGCGGAGGCTGGATAGTCTGAGATTTCTTTCACAGGAGCACAGGAGGCGAGGGGTGACCTTATTAGAGATTTATAAAATCTGGAAGAATTTCGGTAATGTGAACAGCATGTGCCCTTTCCAGGAGGCGCAATTCAAGAACGGGTACATCCTTTTTAAGGTGAGAGAAGGAAGGCTTTAAAAAGGCGTTCTGGATTTTATTTTTTGTTTCTGCACAGAGTGTTGTTCAAGTGTGGAATGAACTTGCAGAGCACGTGGCATCTGTGAATACAATTGCAATTTCAGGGTGGCACTGTGGCTCAACGGTTAGCAGTACTGCCTCACAGTGCTATGGGCACAGGTTCAATTCCTGCATTAGGTGGCTGTCCATGTGGAGTTTGCATATTCTTCCCCATGTCAGCGTGTGTTTCTCCAGGTGCTCCCGTTTCTTCCCACTAAACCACAGATGGAGAGGGCAGATGAACTGACCGTGCTCAATTTCCTATAATGTTCAGGGATAATTAGGTTTAGTGAATTAGTCAAGGGTAAATGTAGAGTAAAAGGTTAGGGTAATGGGACTCTTAAATGAACAAACATTTGGACCCATACATCAATAGGGAATGCTAAAATGGATTTGGACCAAGTGGAGCCAGATGCGATTAGTTCACTTCGAAATTATGGTTGACGGACTGGTTGGACCACAGGGTCTGTGTCGATGCTGTCTAACCTTATGACTCTAACGCTCGCTACCTCTGTAAATTCCTTTATGCTCGGAGCTCTCCCTGTCAATGTCAGCTCATCCAGCCTTACAACACTTCCTTATCTCGATAACTCCTCTCCAGCCTCAAAATCAAAAAACCTCTACCACAAATATCTCTATCGCTGTAATATTCTCCATCCTCACAATCCTTTTTGGGTTCATCTCCTCCAGCTTTATTATCTTCCCTATCCCTAACACCCTCCAGTCTCTCAAAGCTCTGATATATGTGCCTTTCTTTATTTCCAGCTTCCAGGAACACCAACTAGCCACGAAACGACACGACCAGATATATTTAGTAGCCACACACACAGATGACAAAAAAACATGAATTCGACTGGGACAACTCTACTGTTATAGGACAAGCCAAACAGAGAACAGCTAGGGAATTCCTAGAGGCGTGGCACTCATCCACAGATTCAATCAATAAGGACATCGACCTGGACCCAATATACCGACAACTGCAGCGGACACTGGAACTGACAACCGAAATGGCAGATTCAATCCACTACAAATGCTGGAGGAAAGATCACAGAAGTGCTTCACAGAAGGCTCCCAAGCATTGAGGATGTCACCTAGACAGGGGACGAAATGTTTGCAACAGAAATTCCCAGCTCGGCGAACAGAACCACAACAACGAGCACGCAAGCTACAAACCTTCTCACAGACTTTGAGTTTTCAGGATGCCCAATGTTTATTTCTCATTTGATGACGGCCCTTTACGATTCCTGCGCTGAGCTTCTGAATTTCCTCTTAAACCTCTCCGTCTCACTTGCCTCCAAAAAACATCGACCACCCATGTGTCATCTATTCTCGTATCAACCATTCAGACCTGATGTCCAATGGAGAGAATCATTTTCCTATAATAAACATCTCAGCGGTCTAGTGTTCACAAAAAAGGCTCTGGTGGCCCATCGGGTCTGTGACAAAGAGAATTACCACCGAACTATCCTCATCTATTTTCCAGTATTTGAGGAAAAGGGTTATCTATCACGGCATCGCAAGTGCACACTGAATACATCTTAAGCGCTGTCGGGATTTCTGTGTCGCCCGCCCTCACAGACAGTGAGGTTGAGTGCAACTGTTGCTCTATGATGACATCATCCACAGGAACACAGAGTATCTGGATCTCTGTGCAAACCAGAGATCGCCCACACATTGAGAAGGATGGCAGGATCCCAGAGAGGGGGCACAGCAGATTTACCACAATGGTTCAATGAATGGGGGATTTTAGTGGCAGTGACGTGAGTGTTGATGATACATATCAAGAATATCCATCTACAATAGATGGACGCTCCTTCTCAAACTCTCCCCTTGCCTGGGCTGTGGTAACTTTCAGGTTAAACCACCGCCAGCCATCTCTCCCTATGAGAGAGCAGCCCAATGATCTGGTCGGACAATACTGCCTTTACCTTTTACACAGTGATGCCACTGTGCCTCGGGGGTGGAGAGAGGGAACGCTGAAGGTGGTGGATGGGACACCAATCAGGCACAGTGCTTTGTTCTGGAGGATGTTCACCTTCTTTCATATTGTTGGGGGCTGCACTGATGCAGGCGAGTGGAGAATGTTCCAAAACAATCCTTATAGATAGCAAACAGACACTGGGGAATCAGGGATTTGGGGAAACTGAGACTGTTCTGTTTGGATCCAAAGAAATTGAGGGGAGCTGTGGCAGAGGGGTTTACAAAAGATATAAATTAGGATGATAAACCTTACACTCATCAGCTCATCATAAAAGGATAACAGGACACATCGAAGTTTTGGAAGATCTAGTGAGAGAAGAGTTTGATTCAAAGGAGAACTTTTATTAAGCAAACGGAATTGAGCTGGAACACAATACTCACATACAATGTGAATATCCAGGTTCTGATGAATTGAGTAATTCTGCCACAGATTGGAGTTACAAATACTGAGATTACCATCTGAATGTCTACCTGCAATACACGTTTATAACATATGTCACGGTCAACTCATTTGTGAAAATCACACCATCCCCTCTTCCTGGCCATGGATGACTGCACATTACCCCTGTGGAGGTTAGCATCAAATCAAGGGAAATCGACGTGGATTTCTATGAGTTTGAACCTTGGAACTTCAGTTGACTGAACAGAAATGATCTTTGATACACAGGATAGAATGATCCAAAAGTCAGTGAGATTTGGAGAGTAGGATTTTCTTCCTTTTCTTTCCTTCCGCGCTGCCGCTGTGCCTCACCAATAAGACAATCAGGAAGGGGAATCGAATGTTGTTCGTTCTTGCAAGGAGTTTTCAGTGTAAGAGTTTGGAGTATACACCTGAGAGCAACTTTATGAAGTGCAAGTGAGGCCACATCTGGAGTAATGAGAGAAGTTTTGGTCCCTTTATTTAAGGAAAAACATCACTTCATCGGAGGCATTTCAGAGAAGATTGACTGGGATGATCCCTGGTTGGCAGGGATTCCCTTTTAAGAAAAGGCTGAAGAAGTTGGAACTCTACTCACTGGATTTGGGAAGAATGAGAGGTGATCTCATTGAAACATATGGGATTCTTAAGGGGTTTGACAGGGTAAATACTGAGAGGATGTTTTCCATCATGAGAGAACCTGGAACAAGACTCTGGGTCAGTCACGGAATCAAGGGTTCTGTTTCGAATTCGTCAAGTTTAAGGCAATACCGACAAAAGTAAGGGGCTTTAGTAGCAATGGAGCTGGAGCGAGGTGGAGACAATCAACATTTTAAGAGGTTGGAATTCCTGTTGTTTGTGATTGTGAAGATGCCTGACCAGAAGGTCACCTTGGTGTCAGAATATGAGAGAAATATTGTGAACTGTGTAGTTCTGACTCCGACCGTTCCCAGGGAGATGGATAGGCTCAGCAGTAAGGGAAAGTGATTTGTAATAGCAACTGAAGGCAATGGGTTTAACTATTGCAAAGTTCCATTGCAGAAAATTGCAGCCAATTGAGTAATGGGAGCGTGATAAGCATTTTGATAACTGAGTAACAGTGGAGCAATGGAGAGGGATGATGGGGAGGTAGAGTTGGGCATTGTCAGTGTACATGTGAAACCTAACAGTGTGCTTTTGGACGATATCACCTCCTGGCAGCATGTGGGTGAGAAACTGAGGACTGCAAATGCTGGAGATCAGAGCTGAAAATGTGTTACTGGAAAAGCGCAGCAGGTCAGGCAGCATCCAAGGAGCAGGAGAATCGACGTTTCGGGCATGAGCCCTTCTCCAGGAATGAGGAAGATGAACCAAGCAGGCTAAGATAAAAGGTAGGGAGGAGGGACTTGGGGGAGGGGCGTTGGAAATGCGATAGGTGGAAGGAGGTTAAGGTGAGGGTGATAGGTCGGAGTGGGCGGAGGGGTCAGGAAGAAGATTGCAGGTTAGGAAGGTGGTGCTGAGTTCGAGGGTTGGGACTGAGACAAGGTGGGGTGAGGTGAAATGAGGAAACTGGAGAAATCCGATTTCATCCCCTGTGGTTGGAGGGTTACTAGGCTGAAGATGAGGCGCTCTTCCTCCAGCCGTCCTGTTGCTATGGCCTAGCGATGGAGTCGTCCAAGGACTTGCATGTTCTTGGTGGAGTGGGAGGGGGAGTTGAAGTGTTGAACCATGGGGTGGTTGGGTTGGTTGCCCGGGTGACCCAGAGGTGTTCTCTGAAACGTTCCGCAAGTAAGAGTACAGTCTCCCAAATATAGAGGAGGCCACATCGGGTGCAGCGGATGCAATAAATGCTGTGTATGGAGGTGCAGGTGAATTTGTGGCGGATATGGAATGATCCATTGGGGCGTTGGAGGGAAATAAGTGGAGAAGTGTGGGCCCAAGTTTTGCATTTCTTGCGTTTGCAGGTGAAGGTGCTGGGAGTGGAGTTTGGGTTGGTGGGGATTGTGGATCTGATGAGAGAGTCATGGAGGAACGCTGATAGGGGTGGGGAGGGAAATATATCCCTGGTGGTGGGGTCCGTTTTGATGTGGCGGAAATGATGACGGATGATACAATGTATATGTAGGTTGGTGGGGTGATAGGTGAGGACCAGTGGGGTTCTGTCCTGGTGGCGATTGGAAGGTCGGGCTCAAGGGCAGAGGAGCGGGAAGTGGAGGAGATGTGGTGGAGAGCATCGTAGACCACGTCTAGCGGGGAAATTGCAGTCTTTGAAGAAGGAGGCCGTCTGGGTTGTTCGGGATTGGAACTGATCCTCCTAGGAGCAGATGCAGCGGAGACGAAGGAATTGGGAATATGGGATGGCGTTTTAACAGGGGCCAGGGTAGGAGGAGGTGTAGCCTAGGTAGCTGTGAGAGTCGGTCGGTTTGTAGTAAATGTCTGTGTTGATTCGGTCGCCCGAGATAGAAATGGAGAGGTCTAGGAAGGGGAGGAATGAGTCTGAGACGGTCAAGGCAAATTGGAGGTCTGGGTGGAAGGTGTCAGTAAGGTGGATGAACTGTTCAACCTCCTCGTGGGAGCACGAGACAGCGCCGATACAGTCATTGATGTAGCGGAGTAAAAGGTGGGGGGTGGTGCCAGTGTAGCTGCGGAAGGTGGACTGTTCCACGTATCCTACGAAGAGGCAGGCATAGCTGGGGCCCATGCGGGTGCCCATGGCTACTTCTTTGGTTTGGAGGAAGTGGGAGGATTGGAAAGAGA
The DNA here is from genome assembly GCF_020745735.1 of Hemiscyllium ocellatum. Taxonomy (NCBI): domain Eukaryota; kingdom Metazoa; phylum Chordata; class Chondrichthyes; order Orectolobiformes; family Hemiscylliidae; genus Hemiscyllium; species Hemiscyllium ocellatum. The sequence goes on from NC_083409.1 coordinate 8,172,899, forward strand.
AGTTGTTCAGAGTGAAGACCAGTTCAGTCAGTCAAAGGAGGATGTCAGTGTAAGGGTACTGGTTGGTGCAGCGGGAAAGAAAGAAGCGGAGCGCTTTGAGTCCATCATAATGGAGGATGGAGGTGTACAGGGACTGGATGTCCATGGTGAAGATAAGGCAGTGGGGACCAGGAAGCGAATGTTATGGAGGTGGTGGAGGGCATGGGTGGTATCCCGAACGTAGGTGGGGATTTCTTGGACTAAGGGGGACAGGACCGTGTAAAGGTATGCAGAGACGAGTTCGGTGGGGCAGGATCAGGCTGAGACAATTAGTCAGCCGGGGCAGTCAGAATTCTGGATTTTGGGCAGGAGGTACAAATGGGCGGTGCAGGGTTGTGGGACTATAAGGTTGGAGGCGGTGAATGTGAGATTCCCTAAAGTGATGAGGTTATGGATGGTCTGGGAAATGATGGTTTGGTGGTGGGAGGAGGGGTCATGGTCAAGGGGGCAGTAGGAGGAGGTGTCCGCGAGCTAGCATTTAGCCTCAGTGGTGTAAAAATCGGTGTGCCAAACTACTTCTGCGCCTCCCTTGTCTGCCGGTTTGATAGTGAGGTTGGGGTTGGAATAGAGGGAGTGGAGGATTGAATGTTCCAAGGGTGAGAAGGTGGAGTGGGTGAGGGGGGTGGAGAGTTTGAGGTGGTTAATGTTGCGACAGCTCCGGACTCCGGACTACGATCAGACCAACACAATTTGGACCCAACCAGGACATCCAGTACCTACACCAAATCCAAGGCCTACAGCAACAGACCACCCTCCGGATCCTCCGATCCACGCTTGCAACCATGAGCCGCTACCTGCATTCCCTTCAATTAGCCTGCCCCAGCTCAGGACAACACTCTCACAGACTTGCAAAGGACCTCGACCCTTCTTCACCCACAGAAGAATCTTTACACAAAACAAACAGTTATTCGTAGCCATATCGGAAATTAAAGACAGTAAGTACCAAAAACGTACATGCACTTACCCTGACACTCTGGGTTCCTCAACTGTTCCAGAATCTTCCATCGGCCTCCGAAATCCTCGGGCGCCATTAAACACGCCTCCACCGACCATGCAATCCCCGCGATCGCCGCCCAGACAACCGCGTCCACGATCACCAGGAAGACCATCGCCGACAGATTTGCGGCTTCCGCGGGATCCACGGCTGTCCTGAAAACACCGTTTCTGCAGTTGCCATAGCCACTTCCGCCCCCAGTGACATCACTCACCTGCACAGTGACCGCGCCGCATGCGTCTCCACCCCCATGCCGATCTCCATTCGCACGGCCAACCCCGCCCCCACGCCGACATCCGTCCGCACGCCTCACCCCACCCCCACGCCGATCTCCGCCTGCATGCCTAACCACGCCCCCATGCCGATCTCCGTCCACACGCCTAACTCCGCCCCTACGTCAATCGCCGTCCCCATGCCGAACTCCACCGCCGCCCCGATCTCCGTTCCCACCCCGATTCCCGGCCCCACTCCCAGCTCCTGTCCCACACCAGGTCCTACCACCCATCACTGCCGTATTTTCTCCAACCCTCCAGAACTACCCCTCTCTGAGGATGAAAGATCAGTCCTCGGCAGTGGCCTCACCTTCATTCCCCTACGCTCTTGGATTAACGAGTTCAACACGCTCTTCCTTCGCCTCTGCACTTACTTCTACAACCAGGATTCTCGCCCACCCTCTGACGACCCCTTCTTGTGCCTCCAACACGCCCCATCCACCTGGACACCCCGTGCTGGCCTCTTACCGGCCCGCGATCTCTTCAGAGCCAACTGCCGCCACGACATTAACCATCTCAAACTCTCCACCCCTCGCACACACTCCAACCGCTCACCTTCGGAACGTGCAGCCCTCCACACTCCCTCCATCACCAGACCATAGCAACACGACAGCTGGAGGAAGAGCGCCTCATTTTCCATCAATGAACCCTTCAACCACGAGGGATGAATTCAGATTTCTCCAGTTTCATTTCCCCTCCCCCACCTTGTCTCAGTCAATTCCCTCGAACTCAACACCACCTTCCTAACCTGCAATCTTCCTGACCTCTCCGCTCCCACTCCCACTCCGACATATCACCCTCACCTTAACCTCCTTCCACCTATCACATTTCCAACGCCCCTCCCCCATACGTTTTATCTGAATCTGCTTGGCACACTTTCCTCATTCCTGAAGAAGGGAACATGCCCGAAACAGAGATAGAGAAGAGGCCAAGGATAGGTCCATCAGGGACACCACATAAGGAATTCAGATAGGAAAGTGAGAGTGGAGATGCAGCAGGTTTTTCCAACAACCTTGAGATCGAATATTACTTTGTCGCAGAATGGGTGAGCAGGACATAACCAGAAAAGACAGACAGAACAAGGAACAATATCTGTGAATTGGTGAGGGGGAGTGATGATGATGAAGAGGAGCCCGACTCCAAAACTGCTATTTCTATATTAGTGACATCATACAACTCCACCGTAGTCTCAGCTCATTTACTGAAATACTCGTCCATCCCTATGTTGTCTCCAGACTTCATTATCCAAACACACTCCTGGCCAGCCTCCCACATTCAACTTACACGTAATCTCAAGAATATCCAAAACTCGACTGCCCAAGTGCTCACTTGTACTGAAACTTATTGGTGCATCAAAAGGCTATTATTTACAAGTAATAATTTAAAATTCTCACTCTTGATGCAATTCCTGGCTGTGAACATCACTGTCTCCTTGCACCACATAACCTGTGAGACGTCGACAACTCATTTTCTTTCAGACTCCTAACGAAGCATTCATTCATTGCTTCACCTCTCTGGCTGTTTCTACTGTTGCCAAGGCAACACGGTCTGGAATTCCCACCCTAACCCTCTCAGATCTGTTTTTGTTCTTTGCAGCATTCCTGAAAACCTGCCTATTTGGAAATACTTTTGATCACCTGACCAAATATCCCCATTTGTTGCCTTATGTCAGAAATTATCAATACTATTTCTGTGAAATTATAGAAATGATAAAAATACAAATTGTTGTTGATTTGTGCACACATTGTAAAATCTTCACTGCCGCGGAGTGAATAATCTGCAACATCTCTTACCCAACCACATTGTGGGTGAACCTTCACCACGCGAACTGCAGCAGTACAAGAAAGACAAACATCACCCTCTCCACAGGCAGTGGGGCTTTAGCATTGATCACTGGTATCTGCGGACAGAGAAACACTCAGTTAATATTTCAGGGAGTGCAACATGCATTACAGGGAATGAAAATGTTGCAGAATTTGATGGTCAGAAACGGAAGGAAAACGCACTCTTTTGTTGGAAAAATGAATTAATCACTGTCAAAGATATTGTGGAAAATTTAGTCCGTTTAGACAGCAGCACATTGTTAGGAGTTGGGCAACAGAGGAAAATTAACTAACAAAAGGTCTGTGAAAGTATTGTAAAACACTAAACAACCCAAACACCCTGTATCCAAAGACTTTAATTTCCCTTCCTGCTCCACCAAGGACATCCACGTCCTGGGCCACCTCCACCACCAAATCCCAGGCATCTGATGCCTGGAGGAAGAACGCCTCATCTTCTGTGTTTAGATCCTCCAACCACATGTGATCAATGTGGATTTCACCAGTTTCCTCATTTCCACTCCTCCCATCTTATCTCACATCCAGCCTTCCAACACAGGACCGCCCTCTTGACCTGTCCTATGTTTCCATCTTCATTCACACCAATCGGCTGCTGCCTGACCGGCTGTGATTTTCCAGTATCACACTCTTCGACATTAAAAACATCCTGACTCTGACACTCTGTGTAAATACTGCCCTATCACTCCCTGCCAGGGAAGGCTGCGCATGCTTCCCCCTGCAGCTTGCCCCTCAAAAATTTGGCAGCCGGACGTGTCCCGTGGATCACTGTCCCCAATGAAGATGGCGGCTCTCACTCATGCCATTCATCTTTTGAAACATTTTCCAGTTTGTCACAAACACGGACCTGGGATTTTCAAATTTATGTTTTCCGATGTACATTATGTTCTGTAAAACGTCTCAGCCCATTCCATTAAAATTTCATTCTCTTCCTGGTCAATATACATTTCCTTAACCGTGCCCTGCACCTTCACACATTTACAATGTCTTGGTCACGACAACACTGTGCTGCAAGTGAAGCTTATCACGTGATTGCGTATCGCCACGCCCCTACTTCACTCCGATTGGGTAGAGGACCAACCGGTACTTCCTGGACTTCCAGTCCCGTCTCCGTCATCTTATTGGTCCTGCATTGAGATCAATCACCAAAGGCCAATTTTGGGCTGGAGCATGTTCAGAGCTTCCTGCTTTTGCTGTTGTTCATCAGGTATAAGAGAGAGGGCTCATGCCTGTTTCTCCTAATGTCAGACATTAACAACAACTACCTGCATTGTATGGAGCCTTTCGCAAAGACAAATCTCATAAAGTGCTTCACAAATTCTGGAAACGTTGATTAAAGAGCACATCTTTAAGATACATCTTTGAGCAGGACAGAGGGGGTTAGGAAGGATATTCAAGAGGTTTTTATTTTAGATTAGATTACTTACAGTGTTGAAAACGTCCTTTCTTCCCAAAAATGCCAAACCAACCCTCTCAGACCCATTCCCCTACATCTAACACTATTGGCAATTTAGCATGGCCAATTTGCACATTATTGGTCTGTGGGAGGAAACCCACGCAGACACGGGGAAAATGTACAAACTCCACACAGACAGTTGCCTGTGGTGGGAATTGAACCTGCATTTCTAGCGCTGTGAAGCAGCAGTGCTAACCACTGTGCCATCATGTCACCCATTTGCAGGTCTGTCCTCTGCTACTCCAATTATGGAGTGATGTATGTGGGGAGCAGCTTACAATAGAGATAGTCAGTGGATAACCATAGTTTAACAACCCCATGTCCTAGCCCCCTACCCCACACACCAGGCCTTGTTCTCACAGCCTGTCATTCCACACAACCTATGGTTAGCCACTAACAGTCTCCATTAACAGCTATTTCCCCTCCCAGCCAGATCGTGATCCACTCCTTTATCCAACCGTTCTTCTCGATTTATTCCCAGCTATTCTTTACTCCTTACATCCTCCCCTAAACCCGACATTCTGCATATAAACCGACTTTTGTTTTCTCTCAGTAACATCAGTTCTGAGGAAGGAACACCGGATCTGAAACTTTAACTCTGATTTCTCTTCACAGAAGCTGTCAGACCTGCTGAGCTTTTCCAGAACCTCCTGGTTGTTGTTTCTAATTTACGACATCCGCATTTCTTTTGGTTTTATTTTACCGGGAGTTTGTAATTCAGGTCCAACAGCCTCTGTCCCAGTCTCTCCCAACCCCATCCAGTGACACTGCACCTACACAGCACATGGACATGTGTTGTCTTGCTGGCCGCACCCCTCTTTCATTCCCATTGGCTGCAGGACCACACAGACTCTCCTCCCATTGGTCTGGAGCTGCCGTCAATCAAGCCAGCCACCATTGTGAGGCGATTGGTGGGCGCCTCCCTCTCTCTGCCCTGGGATGAGCTTCATCATTCACAGTGAATGGGGCCGTATCACAGAGCACAGGGGCCGGGGGCTACTCAGTCCCTTGGGGCTATACCCTCTCTCTCTGGAGAAGCTGCAAATCTGTCCCAACTCCCCTCCCCTTTGACCATAGCCCCACAAATCTTTCCTTAAAAAGTAAAATTCCAAATCTGTTTGAGAATACCTGCTGAATCTGTGTCTTTCAGGCTGTTCCAGATGCTCAGAACTTACTGAGTAAAATAATGTTCACATTTTCACTTTGCATTATTTGCCAATTACTTGAAAGTAGTAACTAAAAATTGTGAAAGTGTTAACAATTCCTCTCTCTCTCTTCAAATTCATTACCTTGGAACCAAATCTGCACCAGGTCTACATCACTGCTTCACATTCTCAGCTCCAAGGACAGTTATCCATGCTTTAGCTGGCTCTGCACAAAAGAGGAACACATCTTAACTTATTAACGTCATAGAGATGTACAGCTAAGAAACAGTCCTTCGGTCCAATTCGTCCGTGCCAACGAGGAATCCTAAACTACTGGAGTCCCACTTACCAGCTATTGGCCTGTATCCATCAAAACATTTCGTGTTCAAGTACCCAACTGGATGACTTTTAAATGTTGTAATTGTATCAGCCTCCACTGCTTCATCTAGCAGCCATTCCATACACACACCACTCTCAGCTTGAAAACATTGCCCCTTATATCCCTTTTAAATCTTTTCCCTAGCAACCATGTGCTCTGGTTTTGGATCCACCTAACCTAAGGAAAAAGGATCCCAGCTGTTCACCGTATTCATGTCCCTCATGATTTTATACATTTCCATGAAGTACCCTCTCAGTCTTTGACTCTCCAGGGAAATTAACCCCAGCCTTTTCAGCTTCTCCATGAAGCTCAAATCCTCCAATCCTGGCAAAGTTTTTGTGAATTTTGTCCGAACTTTTTCATTTTTCACAACATCATTCCCAGAACAGGGAAATTCCAACTGAAAACAGAATTCGAGAATGGCTGAATCAATGTCCTGTCCAGCCACAATATGACGTTTGAGCTTCTGTATTCAATGCATTGACCAATAACAGAGAGCATTAATGGAGGCTCATTTGCCAGCGTTTTACCCTTACCCCTCTAAATCCTCCCTCTTCATGTACCCAATCAGATGCCTTGTAAATGTTGTAATTGTACTTGCTTCCACCCGTTCCTTGGTAGTTCACTCCATACAAGCACTGCCCTCAACATGTAAAAGATGCCCCTCAGATCCCTTTTAAATTTTATCATTTTCACTTTAAACCTGTACCCTTGAGTTCTGGACCCACAGAACTTGGGAAAATATCCCTGACTGCTCAGCTTATCATGCCCCTCATGATTTTAGGAGCCTTCATAAGATCACCACTCAGTCTCCAACTCTCCAGGGAAAATACTCCCAGCCTATTCAGTAATTATCAATAGCTCAAACCGTTCAAAAGTCCTTGCAAACGTTTCCTGAAACTTTTCAAGTTACACACTCACTTCTGGAACAGGGAGATTGGAACTGAAAACAGAATTCCATAAGAGCCTTAATCAATGCCCTGTACAGCCACAACATAACGGAGAACATAACAAACGCTGCATTCACTCCCTTGTCTCCCTGTGATTGTACTTTCAAGGAAATATGAACCTGCACTCCAAGGAATCTTTGTTCAGCAACGCTCCCCAGGACCTTAACATTAAGTGTATAAGTCCTGCCCGATTTATTTTTCCAAAATACAACAGCTCACATTTATCCAAATTGAATTCCACCTGCCATTCCTTGCTCCATTGGCCTATCTGATCTAGATCCTGTTTTATTCTGAACTAACCTTCTTCCCTGTCCATTACACCTCCATTTTTAGGGTCTTCTGTAAACCTACTGATCTTACCTCATATGTCCACATCCATCATTTATTTAAGTACCCAATATCGATCCTTGGAGCACACTGCTACTCACAGGCCTCCAGTTCACAAAACAACCCTCCATCACCACCCTCTGTCTCCGACCTTCAAACCTGTTTTGTATCAAAATCGCTTGTTTTTTTTAGACTTACAGTGTGGAAACAGGCCCTTCGGCCCACCTTGTTCTCCCTGCATTCCATATTATCTAACCATGCTAACCAGTCTGCTTTGTGGAACCTTGTTGAATGTCCATATGAACAATGTTCACAGCCTGGCTTAATCAATTTTCTTTTTCACTTCAAAACACTAAGTCAAGTTAGTGAGACACAATTGTGCACGTACAAAGCCACATTGACTCTCAACAATCATCCCTTCCCTTTCCAAATAGATGGATATCCTATCCCTAAGAATCTCTTCCATCAACTTGCCTGCCACTGACCTCAGGCTCACTGTTCTCTTGCTCCATGGCCTCTCCTTACCACCTTTTTAAAATAGTGGCACCTCACCTGTCGCTATCAATAATACAAATATTTCATGAGATGCCAACAATCACTTCCCTAGTTATCCAGGAAGTTCTGGGATACACCTGGTCCGACCACAGGGCTTTATCCACCTTGATGCGTTTTAAGACATCCAGTACCTCCTCCTCTTTAACATGAATACTTTTCAAGTTATCTCTGTTTATTTCTACAAAGTCTCGAGCTTCCATATCCTTCTCCAGTAAAAAATGACGTGAAATATTTGCATATCTTTCCCACCCCCTGCGGTTCCAAAGACAGCCTTGTTGATCTTTAAGCGTTTCTATTCTCTGGTCTAGTTAATATTTTGTCGGTGATGCATTTGTTTAATCTCCTTGGATTCTGCTTAAACCATTTCCTGAAGTTATTACATGTCTCCTTTTTGCCCTCCTGATTTCCCTCGAGTATACTCTTTAAAAACGTGATCCTGCACTCCTCATTCCTCTGCTTCAGCCGTATCTGCTCCCAGGAGGAGCAATTTCATTCTAGGACATCGCAACAAGGCCTCCTACTTCATGGATCGCAATTTCCCTTCCACTTCATCAACAATGTCCTCCAACACATTTCGTCCACTTTTTTCACCTCCAACTTTACCCCACCCCTCCAACCACAACAACAATATAACCCCATTGTATTCACCTTCCACCCCACTAATCTCCAGATACAGTGCATTAACCTCTTATTTCTGCTACCTAATGTCAGACCCCACCACCAGATACATATTTCCATACCCACCCCTACCTGCGTTCCACAGAGACCATTCCCTCGGCGACTCCATTGTTAGGTCCACACACTCACACCAACTCACGCTCCAATCCATGACCCTCCCTTGCGGCCACGGGAGATGTAAATCCTGCACCCACACCTCCCTCTGACCTCTGTTCAGGGCCCCAAAGGATCTTTTCACATCACGCAGAGATTTGCCTGCAACCAACACCTCATCTACTGAATCTGGACACTACGGGAAATTTAACACGGTTAATCCAACTAACCTACACATCTTTGGACTGTGGGAGCAAACTGGAACACCCGAAGCAAACCCTCACAGACACTTGGGAGAATGTGCCAACTCCAACACAGACAGTCGCATGAGGCTGGAATCAAACCCAGGTCCCTGGTGCTGAGGAAGCTGTGCTAACCACTAAGCTCCAATGCTGTGGGATCTTCGGTGCTGATTTGCTGCCTCACTGATACTTCAGTCACTCACCCTGTCCCATTTCCTAAGAGGTAGTGAAGACGGAGTGAAATTATCACTAGTTAATCCAGAAACCCAGATAACGTTCTGGGGACCTGGGTTTGAATCCCATCACGGCAGATGGTGGAACGTGAATTCAATAAATATCTGGAAAGAAATAATCCAGTGATGACAATAAATCCACTGACAACTGTTAGAAAACCCATCTGGTTCACTAATTACCTTTAGGAAAGGAAAATGTCATCCCTACCTGGACTGGTCTGCATTCGACTTCAGAACAAGAGCAACGTGGTTGACTCTTAACTGTTCTCTGGGTTAACGCAGCAATAAATGCCGGCCGAGCCAGTGATAGCTTCATCCCGTGAATGAACAAAGAAAACAGGTCAAGTTTTGGTCCTTCTCTAGTAGGTACATTTTACAAACTGAACCAGAAGTGTTCCCGTACGTACTGATCAAATACCTTTCCATCCAATCCCTTAAATCTACAACACTCCGATGCTACATTGCAACTACATTATTCTTCCAGATAATTGAGATCTCCCGGTAAGATTGTGTCTCAAAAGCCTGCTGACTATTGGGAGAGGGTCTATAATACAATCCCAGTAAGGTGGTCATCCCTTTCTGATTTCTCAGAAACACCAAAGTAACTTGCCTAAATATCCTCCTGAGGCCAAGCCGTAACGTCATCCCTAATCAAAGACGCCACTTGCCCATATATGTTGCCCCCTTTCTATCCTTGCTATAGCATCTATACCCTGGAAGCTGCTAGTCCTATGCATCCCAGATTGATGCCTCTGTAATTGCTGTAATATCCCTGTGCCATGTCCAAAACAATACCCTGAGCACATCTGCCTGAACTGTCAGACCTCTTGCACTGAAATAAATGCAGTGTAACTGGTCCATCCCACCTCATTCTGTGGCTTGCTCGTGCCTGCCTTGACAGTCTGGCCGATGAACAGTACCAGCCTCAGACGTACCGCTTTCCCCTCTATCCTTTAGGTTTACCCCGATTCCCTCACTGGTTTCCTGCCTCCTGAGTGACACTAGAAAATCTCCCTGCTCTTCAGGACCCCATGCCTTCCGCTTCATATGCCATTGGAACCAGTGTACAATGACCTCCCACTGGTTATTCTCCCCTTTGAAAATATTCTGCAGCATCACGGAGTCATCCTTGACCCTGGCACCAGGGAGGTACCACCCCATTCTGATGTCTCACTGTCAGCTGCAGAAACGGCAGACTGTGCCCTTGACTAGACTGTCCGCTATCACCGTCGATTGCGTGGAACTGGATATACCTCATATGATGTTAGAGCCAGGCTCAGTCGCAGTAACTTGGCTGTCAGTGCTTAATTCACCTGAAAGTCCATTACCCCCCATATTTTCCAAAACAGTATACTTGTTTGAGCTGGGGATATCCATAGGAGACTCCTGCAGTACCTGCCTACCCCTCCTAGCTTTCAAGAGACCAAAAGACATTAAAAAGAAACCTTCACTTTAAGAGTCTGTAACCCACTGAGCTGACTCGGCTGTGAGCAGTTCAGAGAGTGAGGTCACTCTGAGGCCAGCTGTGAAATGTCACTGTTTGTTTCTCTTTTCTCCCAGCTGCATTTTCAGAGGAGTCTATACCTTCACAAACAGTCAGCTGGGAGAGGTCACAGCTCGGTTTTATTCACTCGGGATTGCCTTTGCTGCCCGGATCAGCATGTATTGACCACCTTTATTTGTCTTGGAGAAAGTGGTGGTCAACAGCCTCCCTGAAATGCTACAGTCCATGTACACCACAGTGATGTTTGGACAACAATCCTTCTCTAGCCCCACATCTCTCCCTGTCTCTGTAATTCCCCTCCAGCTTCAGAAATTAGACGTACATAATTTTACCTCAAATTTTACACGTAGAATGATGGAGCTTTTTAAAAAAAATACATTGCTAAAAAGGGAGGCAATGGCCAAATGGCATTCTTGCTAGACGAGTAATATGAGGAATGTTCCGAGGTTTAGGGTTAGATGGTGGCATCATGACTGATGGCGGCATTTGAATTCAACAAAATCTAGATTGATGACAATGACTGTGACTCCAGAAATGTGGCTATCTCTCAACTGCCCTCAGGTTAAAGACCCACATCTGAGTGAATAAACCAAAATAGATTTATATTTAAATTGCAGTGGGGAGCTTTTTTAAAAACGAAATTGTGTTTACAAACTTAAAAAAAAGTCATCACTTTGGTCGGATGGCACTAGAGACGTTGCAATAATCAGTGAGAACATAAGGAACAAAGATCTTAGATATACAGTCACATTAATAAGGTTGTAATAGTAGGTGATTACGATAGTGTGAAAGGTTTGGTTGGTAAAGAATGTGTTAAATGAGTTCAATAAATGTTCTTTATCAATATATAAAAGTTCCCATCAGAAAGCAAGCAACACCTGACCTTTTCTTGGCTTTTCAGACAGGCCAACTGACTGAAGTGATAGTACGGAAACAGTTTGGGTGGGAGGAAATTGCGAACACCGTGGAGAAATATTTGTGCAATCGATAACTACGGGACTGACGACTGGAGAGTGGCTAATGTTGTACTTTTGTTATAGAAGGGGTATAAAGAGCAGCCTAGGAACTGTAGACCGCTGAGTCTGACTTCAGTGGCGGGTGAGCTGTTGGAGGTGATTCTGAAGGATAGGATTTCCATGTATTTGGAGAGTTAAGGAATGATTGGGGAGAGTCAACGTGGTTATCTAAGACGTGGTCTCACAGACTTGATTGAGATTTTTAAGGGAGTCACCAAGAAGATCGATGAGAGCAGAGCGATAGACATGGTTTACTTGGATTTTAGGAAAGCCTTTGAAAAGGTTCTGCAGGGGATCCTAATTTGAAACGTTCGATCCCATGGGACTCAGGAAGAGCTTGCCAAGTGGATACGAAATTAGCTTAGTAGTAGGAGGCAATAATAGCGGAGGGTTATTTTTCAGACTGGAGACCCGTGACCAGCAGTGTTCTACAGGAATCGGTGCTGGTTCCAATTTTGTTGGTCATGTGTGTAGATGATTTGAATAAGAATATACAAAGTATGATTTGTTTGTGGGTGACATCAAAAACTGTTAAGGTGGACAATAACAGCAGGTTATCTACGATTACAGTGGGATCCTGATCAATTGGATGAATGGGCTGAAATGTGGTAGATGGAATTTAATGTGAATAAATGTAAGATATTATATCTTGATTTTAAAAAGTCTCCTTTAGACACATTAATTAATTACACTAATTAAAAGTAAGCACTTGAGCAGTGATGTGGATCAAAGAGACCGAGGGTTTCAGGTCTTTGCAGTTTGTGTCACATGTAGACAGTGTTGTTAAGTAGGTGTTCAGCATGTTTACAGTCATTGCTCAGACCTTTGGATATAGTAGTTGGCACACTGTCGTGAAGTTATATATGATGTTGGTGAGGCCTCTTCACTGTGTTCAGTTCCGCTTTTGGAAGGATGTTACTAAATTGGAGAAGGTTCAGAAGATGTTTCCCAGAATGTTGCCATGAACGGAAGGATGGTGTTAGAAGGAGAGGCTGGATAGGCTGGGATTTCTGTCACTGGAGCTCAGGATGTTGAGGGGTGACCTTATTAGAGGTTTATAAAATGATTGAGTATGTAGATACGATGAATGGCTGAATGGGAGTAGGATTCAACACACCGGTGCATACATTTTGAGAAGAGATAGCAAAGGTTTAAAAAAGACATAATTTTTTTTTAGTTTTGCACTTGTGGATTGAACTTCCAGAGGTATTGGTAGCTGTGAATACAATCACAACACTTAAAATATATTTGGATAAGTACACATATATAGGAAGTATTTGGGGGGATATGGGCCAAGCAGAGGCAGGTGCGGTTCATTTAGGTGGAATTGTAGTCTACATGGATTGGTTAGACCACAGGATCTGTTTCCATGCTGTATAACTTTAAGACTCTAACTCTCGGTGTCCCCTGACTCACAACTCTCCCTATCACTGTCAGCTCATGCAGCTTCACAACTCTTCCGTATCTCTAATTCCTCTTCAGCCTCAGAACCCTTACTATCTCTACTATCACAACCATCTCTGTAACATCCTCCAATCTCACAATCCTCCCTATCCCTGTACTCTCAATTCCCACAAATCGCTGTGCTAAGTGCCTTTCAGTAATTCCAGCCTTGAGGATAGTCTATTTTAACTCAGATTCCAGCACCCTGAGCTCCAGAACCTCCTACTAAACCTCTCAGCTCATTTTCCTCCCCAAAACATTAACCAATCATATATCACCTATTCTAATATTAAAAAGGTATGAGCTGATCACACTGGGTATGTGTGCTTGATGACCAGTATGGATAAGATGGAGGCATTGTGTTCAACAGTTTTATACGAGAGACTCTGACCTCATTGTATTCAATGTTTCCCTTTGATTCCCTCTTTTCGAAGCAGACAGTGGAGAATGTAAATGATACGAGGTCTTCATAGTGAGAGGATTCAACCACCACTGGCTGTTTACCCTCTAGCTCCACAATGTCCAATAACCGATACAATTTATCGTGGATCCTGGCACCAGGGCGATAACATACCATTCTGGATTCATGTCTGTGGCCACAGAAGTGCCTGCCTGTAACCCTGACTATTGAATTCCCTGTCACTATCGCCCTGTCACTCTCTATCCTCTCTTCTGTGCAGCAGAGCTATCTGTGGTGTCATGCACCTGGCTGTTGCTGATTTCCCTGAGAGGCCACCCCACCCGTTCCTGCCCGTACAGAATCCCAAGCGGTCTATCTGTTTGAGAAGGGGATAGCCAATGGGTACTCCCGCTTTTCCTTCTTGAGATATTTACTTGATCTAATGATGATCAATGCCTTTTCTTAATTCACTAAACGTGCTGTCCATTACCCTCTCAGTATTACAGGATCTCCACAGTGAGCCCATTCACAGTTCCAAGTCTGAAAAGCAGTTTGCCAGTAGCTGAAGACGGACACACGTCCTGCACACATAGCCGTCAGGGACACTGGAAGGTCCCTTATTTCCCACATTGTACAAGAGGAGCACACTATGGGTCTGAGGGCTCCTGTCACAGCATCTCTCTAGATGCAGCTAGTTGCTCCCATTAAGAGAATTTCAATGAGCTAGCAACCTTCCTTCACTTCAAACAATTACATTATAATCTAAAGCCCCGATATTTACTTCAGCTGACATGTTATACTTTAAAAACTGAGAAAAATATTCAGCAGGTATCACTTACAAACTGGCAGTTCCTATTTGGACCATGTGAATTTCTGAATGACCTGAAGTAAAACTGAGTTTCAGCTTCACCTTCTCCCTGTCTCACCTCACTCTGTTTACACCCAACTCCAAAACACTCCAATTGAGCCAAGCAGCACTCAGTGCAGCCCCGTCATTTTCATTTCCTGCTTGCACCTATACTGCCCTCAGCCTCCTGTTCTGGTCCAATGCATCTCAATGGTAGCTCAGGAACAGTATCTCATCTTTCAGTTCAGCCATTTGTAACCCCAGAGTCAACATGGACCTCAGCAGTTTCTGGACGAATGGATAGTTCTCAGAATCTGGAACATTCCACCTGAAAAAGTACTGGAGTTACAGTCCATAAGGAATTTTAATCTGTAGTTTGCATGGAATTGAAAATAAGGTGGATACAGGTTAGCATCGCAAAGCGTTTGATTGGGAATAGACCTGACAGTTCCTTCAAAGGCAGGAGGTGTAATTTGGATAAAATTGTGCTCCCTTTCAGGCCTATATCTTCTTCCTCAGCTGCAGGGACCCGAATTGAGCACAAACCCCAAGGGTGATCCAACCACAAATTTGTCCATTTCTCTGATTTTTGCTTGAGAAAAATATTAGAGATATTTTCCCACAGACAGAACAGACAAATATTTCTCTTTCCATGGTTAGATGCCACTGATATTTAGGTCCTGATGACTCTGCTGACTGGAAAAACCTTTTTTTTTGAGGTCCCAGTCTCAATTAATATCCCATAAAATGAACTCATACAACAAATCTCACAGTCAGTGCAGGATGAATCGTAATGACAAATATGTATCTTGCACCTAACCTTTTCATCTCTGAACACTGTGGGCAATTTAGCTCTCAGTGCAATGGCAAAGGAAATAGGGGTTAAAGAGTGAATAATAGTTGGGGAACAGACCCCAAAGGAACATTTGGAAAGGAAAAGGACTGAATAGCGACCTGGCTGGTAGGGTGCACAGCTGTTCATGGAGGGGACAGAAACCTGTGTCTGGCAGCATCTCAGTGGTGGTGGTGGAAATAGCGGCTGATGACCTACGTTCCGCTGAAAAAACAGACTCAGAGCTTCCAGCTGCCTGCCAGTTTAACACACGAGCCTGTTCCCTGGCCAACATCTCTGTCTCATGCTTACTGCAGTGTTCCAGGGAAGCTTGATGCAAGCTGGCAGAACACTCCAGAACATACTAAACGACCCCGTATTCCAAGCACGGCAATTTCCCCTCACATGTGGTTAACAATACCCTCCACCGTATTTCCTCCACTTGCCCTACCTCTGCCATTGAACCCACACCTTCAATCGCAACAAGGGTAGAAAGGCCCTGGTCCTCACCTTCCACCCAGATAAAACGCATCATCCTCTGCCAGTTCCACCACCTATAATCAGACCACACCATCAGAGATATATTTCCCTCCCCACCCCTTTCAGCATTCTGCAGAGACCATTCTCTCTGTGACTTCCTCATTAGGTCCACGCTCCCCACTAACACACCATCCACTCCCAGCACCTTCGCTTGCGACTGCAAGGGGCGTAAAAGCTTTGCCCACACCTCCACCTCACCTCCATCCATGGCACCACAGGATCCTCCCACATCCAGCAGAGGTACTTCTGCAAATCCAAACACCTCACCTATTGTGACCTTTGCTCTCGATGTGGTCTCCTCTACACTGGGGAGATAGGACACCAACTTGAAGAATGTTTCAGGGAACATTTCCGGGGCACATGCACCAACCAACCCCATCGCCCTGTGGTCGACCACTTCAACACCCCCTCCCACACCACCAATGAAAAGGATGTTCTGGGGTCTGCCTCCATTACAAAATCCAAGCCACCCGACGCCTGGAGGAATAACACCTCATCGCCCGCCTTGGGACCCTTCAAACACACAGCATCAAGATTTCCACATCTCCCCTCACCCTACCTTATCCCAGATGCAACCCTCCAAAACAGCACTGGCCTCTTGAAAAGTCCCACGTGTCCATCTTCCTTCCCAATTATCCACTTAACCCTCTCACTATTACCCTCCACCTACATCTACCTATTGCCTTTCTAGCTCCCTTCCCCCCAGCCCCACACTCCCCTCCTATTTATCTCTCAGCACTCTTTCCCACACTGCACATTCCTGATGAAGGGCATATCCCTAAAACGTCAGTTCTCCAGCTCTTTGGATGCTGCCTGACCTGCTGTGCTTTTCCAGTACCACATGTTAACGAAGCAGGGAGAGCACAACCTCATTACCCACTCGGGGACCCTTCAGCTCTTTGGCCTCAATAACAAATTCAATAATTTTAGATCCTGAACTCTCCCATGTTCTAGCGTCCTGGCCCCTTACCCCACACACCAGGCCTTGTTATTACATAACCATTACACATTACCTATGGTTAGCCCCAACAGTCTCCATAAACAACTCTTCACCCTCCCGCAGCCAGATCTTTATCCACTCCTTTACCCAATTGTTCACAACTCTCTCTTTGGAATATATTTCCATCTACCATTTACTCTTTAACACCTACCTTCTGCATATAAACCAACATTTTGTCTGAGTAACATCAGTTCTGAGGAAGTGTCATCGGATGCTGCCAGAACTGCTGTGCTTTTCCAGCACCTTCTGGTTGTTGTTTTTGATTTCCATCGTCCGCAGTTTTCTGATTTTTATCTAGCGGGAGCTTGTAATTCATGTCAAGCAGCCTACACTGCGTGTTTATAAACCGTCCTAGTGCACACAAACTCCATCTCTCTCACAGTCTCTGCTGTCTCTCTCACTCCCATCACACTCACTGAGTCCCTCCTCATAGTGACACTGCACCTGAACATCTCATGGTCACGTGTTGGGCTGCTGGACCCACCACTCATTCACGTTTATTTGATGATCACGTTAATTGTCCTGTTGGTCTGAAGGTGCTGACATTCACCTGAGCCACTTTGTGACACGGTGATGGGATCCTCCCCTAAGCTTTGGACGCTGAAGGGTGACCTCATAGAGGTTTATAAAATAATGAGGGGTATGGATAGGATAAAAAGAAAGGTCCAGAACGAGAAGGCATAGGTTTAGGTTGAGACGGGAACGAGTTAAAAGGGACCTAAGGGGAAACTTCTGTCACTCAGAGGTTGCTGCACATATGGAATCTTCGGTCAAATGTTGGAGGCTGGTACAATTACACCATTTGAAATACATCTGAAAGGGCATAAGAATAGGAAGGGTGGAAGATCATGTGTAGTTCTACTTACCTAGCAGGGGAGCTGATATGAACAGTGTGGTGGTGCTCCGATCTTCTTATCAGGACAGGTGTCTAGTTGTGAGTCATCAGAGCTCGTGGATATCATCGCTGGATCGTGATTGGACGTTGTAGGATCGTTTGGTTGTGCTGACCTGCTCTTGGTGGATCTTCATGCTGGCTTCGGCCTAACGCCAATTCAGGTACCAGCCAACCTCAAGAGCTATGGCCTCAACAGCTGCCTGCAGCCCTGGACAGGGGGTTCGAAACAATGTCAGGATGACTGTGAAGAAGAAGGTCAAGGGTCGTACACCAGTCGATCGCATCCTGTTTATTAAGAAAGTGTTGTTGGGGTGCTGTGGGTTTGCCACAGTGGACGTGTTGTGTAACCTTCAGAAGTGTGAAGCAGTGCGAGCAGCTCCCGAAGGTCTCCAAGGGGAAGGAAAGGGAGCCATTATTCTCCATCTTGTCAGCGATCCCATTGTGTGTGCTTCCTGAACAGAGGAGTCGGGTTGTTACAATCCATATGTACAACCCCTATGTTCCAGCGGCTAACGTTCTGAACTTCCTGGGAAGGTATGTCCAAGTTGAGGGAGAAGCCACTGATGTGATCGACCCCTTTGGGATCTGGACCAGTAAGCGGCAGGTCAGGGTAACTCTGAGGGTCGATGATAATGGGACCATTCTCCAGCGACCCTCGAGCTTCGCAATTGGAGGGAGCAGAGGCTACCTGACATATGCAGGGCAGCCGAAAGTGTGCCGAACCTGCGGGAAGGCGGGACATGTGATGGCGGATTGAGAGGTGACCATCTACAGGAATTGCAAACAGGAGGGTCACCTGACTGAGGACTGTCAGGAAGCAAAGAGCTGCAACCTGTGCGGAGAGGTGAGCCACATGTACAAGAACTGCCCAAGAAGGGGGGTGGGTGTGGGGCCCTACTTACGCGCAGATGGCTGGAGGTGGCAATGTGCGCCGGGGATCCCAAAGACCCGCAAGGTCCACCCGACAGCAGGAAAACGGAGACTGGTGGCACCCAGAAAGAAGAACACGCTGTAGTGGAGGAGGCAGCAGCCAGCGGAGAGACACAGCAGCTGATCCAACTCTAGCTGGGCAGATGGAAGCAATGGAGTTGGTGGTAATTGAGAAGGGAGAGGAGTGAATACCTGTTAAAAACAGGAAGAGAAAATCCTGCCAGGCCCCCAAAGCCGCCTAGCAAAGGGGGAAAAGTCAACTGCACGAGGGAGAGAAGGCCAGCTCTTCGGAAGGGGAAGACAGGCGCAAAGAAGGTCATCACCACCAGAAGAGACAGAGTGTCGTAGATAAAGAGGAGGGCATGTCCTCCCAACCAGGAAACAACGGACTCCCCGAAGTCCACCATTCACCCAGTGAGAACCAGGGGGTACCCACTGCTCCACAACTACAGGTAACTGAAAGCTGTGATCCTCTGACAGTCCCATTGTCAGACACAGAAGTGCATGGTGCGGATCCTTGCCTTGGCTCAATGATACCAGAGCGGGTAAATGACCTCAGTGAGGAGCTGGGTAGCTACCTCAGCCCAACGAAGGTCCAGCAGTTCGAGATCACCATGGGGATGCAGACAGCTATCCCAGGGACAGGACAGTCAAATGGACAATGGTAACTACATAAACTGGGAGTTAAAGAAGGTTCCTTTGCTATCGTATAACAGGGCACTCACTCAGTTGGTGGGTTCCGCTGAAACCACAGCTAAATAATAAGAGACTGTATGGTTAATAAAGGGAATTGTAAATAGGAAAACTGTAAATTCGTTTAATTCAATCTGTTCTTTGTAATGTTAAGACATGCAATGTATATATCTACGAACGACATGACAAATTGTACAGGTACCAAACATTTATTTCTATGAATAAAATATATATTGAAACAAAAAAAGAATATGAAGGGTGTAGAGGGATATTGACCAAATGCTGCAAATAGGACTAGATTAGGTTAGGACATCTGGTCAGCATGGACGAGTTTGACCGAAGGGTCTGTTTGTGTGCAGGAAATCTCTCTGGCTCGATGGCTCTGCCCGGGGATGAGTTTCATCATTCACAGTGAATGGGGAAGTATCACAGAGCACAGGGGATTGGGGCTATTCAGCCCATTGGGTTGTACTCTCTCCCTCTGGAGATGCTGCAAATGTGTCCCAAACTCCCCTCCCATCTGTCAATAGCTCTCCAAATCTTTCCTTAAAAAGTTGAATTCCAAATTTGTTTTGACATTAACTGCTGAATCTGCATTCAGCTGTTGTTCAACCTGTCCCAGATTCTCAGAACCTACTCAGTAAAACAATCTTCCAGTTGTTACCTTGCATTATTTGCCAGTTACCTGAAAATAGTTACTAAAAATTGTGAAAAACTTTATAGTTTCTCTCTCTTTCAACTAAATATCCTGGAGACAAATCTGCTCTTGGACGAAATCACTATAGGGAGATGTTGAATAGGCTGGGGCTGTTTTCCCTGGAGCGTCGGAGGCTGAAGTGTAACCTCACAGAGGTACATAAAATCATAAGAGCATGGATAGTATAAATAGGATAAATGGACAAAGTCTCTCCCGTGGGGTGGGAGACTCCAGAACTAGAGGGCATAGGATTAGGATGAGACGGGAAACATATAAAAGAGACCTGAGGGGCAACATTTTTACACAGCGGGTGGTACGTGTATGGAATGAGCTGCCAGAGGAAGTGGTGGAGGCTGGTACAATCGCAACATTTAAAAGGCATCGAGATAGGTATATGAGTAGGAAGGGTTTGGACGGATATGGGCCTTGTGCTGGCAGGTGGGACTAGATTGGGTTGGTGTAGCGGATTGGCATGGATGGGTTGGACGGAAGGGTCTGTTTCTGTGCTGTATATCTCTGTGACTCTATGACCTTTCAGTCAATTTTTTATCCAAATATCCAGTTCTCCTCGTATTCTATGGAGTTGAACTTGCTAACCAATCTGTTATGTAGAACTTTGTGTCTTCCTGAAGTCCACGTTAATGATGTCCATGCACAAAGCCATACTAACTCTCCCCAATTATTTGCCTTTCCAACTACATGCAAATCTTGTCCCTTAGAATCCCTTCCATCAACTTACCTGCCTCTGACTTCAGACTCACCGGTCTATAGTTCCCTGGATTTCCTCAGCACCTTTCTAAAATAATGGCACCCATCTTCCAGTACCTCACCTGTGGCTATTGATGATACAAATATCTCAGCGAGGGGCACATACATCAGTTCCCTAGCGTCCCACAAATTTCTCGGATCACCTGATCAGGTCTCAGGGATTTATCTCCCTTTATACATTTTAAGAAATCCATTACCACCTCCTCTGTAATATGGACACTTGCCATGTGATCACTATTTCTTTCTCCAAACTCTCTAGCTTCCATGTACTTTTTCACCAAAAAATTGATATGTAGTTCTCATATAGAATCTCTTCAATCTTTTGTGGTTCCATAGACAGTATTGTTGATCTTTGAGGGTCCCTATTCTCTGCCTGGTTTCTCTTTTGTCCTTAGTGTATTTGTAGCACTCTTTGGATTCTCCTTAAACCTATTTCCAAAAGCAATCGCTTGTCCCCTTTGCGCCCTCCTGGTTTCCCTCGAGTATACTCCTACAGCGCTTATACTCCTTCAGGGATTCACTCAAACCCAGCTGTCTGTAGATCCTTAATTTTTAAAAATCACCCATTAGCTTAACTTATGTAGTGGGGAAAAAGCTTGAAACTCTCAAGGAGGTAGCAGTGAGTTATCTGGGTAGAAACTGTCCGACTGAGCAGACACAGCATGGATTCATGAAAGGCAGGCCATGCTGAATGTATTTACTGGAATTATGTGAGGACATCACAAGTACGTTGGACAAAGGGGACCCAGTGGATGTGGTGTGCCTGGATTTCCAGAAGGTATTCGACAAGTTGCCACACGAAAGGCTGTTGTCCAAGGTAAAGATGCACAGCATTATGGATAATTTATTAACATGGATAGAAGATTGGTAAACGAACATAAACTAAAAATGGGGATAAATTAGTGTTTTATTAATGTTGGCACTACAACTGTTGACAATTTACACATATGTTTTGGAGTTGAGGACCAAGTGTACGTTGTCAGAGTTCAGATTTGAAACTAAAATGAGTTGGAGAGCAATGTGTGCCGAGGTCAATGTAAGTCTGCATAGGAACACAGATCGGTTAATAGAGTGAGTAAGGATCTGGCAGATGGAGGACAATGTTGGGAAACGTGAGCTCATTCATTTTGGTCGGACTAACAGCAAACTGGATGATGAAATGTTGAAAATTTGCATCATGCTGCTGTGCAAGGGAGCTGGCAGTCCTTGTGAATGAATCACAGGAAGTTGGTTTGCAGGTGCAGCAGAGAATTAAGGCAGCGAAGGGAATGGTGTCCTTCATTGCTAGAGGGATGGTTATGCTGCAGCTATACAGGGTGCTGAAGAGGCCACACTGGGAGTACTGTGTACAGGTTTGGTGTCCTTACTTCACCGAGGATTACCTGGCACTGGAGGGGGTGCAGAGCAGGCTCACTAGTTTGAGTCTGGAGTTGAGTGGGTTGCCTTATGAGAAAAGATTGAATAGACTGGGACTATACTCATTGGAAGTTACAAGAATGGGCGGTTGGATAGGAAAAAGCAAAATTATGAAGGGAGCAGATAAGATTGAAGCAGAGAGGTTATTTCCACCAGGGGCGGGTCAACCTAGAGAGCATAGCGTCAAAATAAGGGGTGGCAGATTTAGAACTGAGGTTAAGAGGAACTTCTACAGATAAATGGCTGTGAATCTGTGGAATTCCCTGCTGAGTGAATGAATTGAGGCTATCAAATGTATTTGCATTTAAAGCAAAAGGTAGATACGTGAACAGGAAAGGAATTAAGGGTTATGGTGAGAGAGCAGGAATGAGGAGCTGAGGCCAAGTCATGATCAACCCTGATCTTATTGAATGGCAGAGCCAGCTTGAGGGGCCAAATGCAAGTTCTTGCTTTCTACCATCAAAATTGACCTTTGTCCAATTTAGAAATTTAACTTTTAGATGTGGTCTGTTATTTTCTGTAACTATTTTAAAACTAGTAGAATTTTCAGAGAATCCCAACATATGGAAGGAAACCATTACATTGACAGTGACCCTCAGAGCCTCCTAATGTCCCCCTGTGACATTGCATTTGCCAGGGCCACCCAACCTACACGTCCCTGAACACTATGGGCAATTTATCCTGGATAATCCACCCAACCTGTACATCCCTGAACACTGTGGGCAATTCAGCCTGGATGATCTACCCAACCTGCACATCCCTGAACACTGTGGACAATTCAGCCAGGATAACCCAACCAACCTGCTCATCCCTGAACACTGTGGGCAATTCAGCCAGCATAATCCAACCTACCCTGCACATCTTTGGACTGTGGGAGGAAACAAGAGCACATGGACGAAACCCATGCAGACAACCCCAATAAGGTATTCATCCCTTTCTTCATTCGCAGTTCCACCCAAATAACTTCTCTGGACGTACTCCCAGGAATATCTACCGAAGCACAATCATAATGCTATCCTAAATCAAAAATGCCATTCACCCTCCTCTCTTGTCACCCTTTCTATCCTAACGCTTGCATTGACGTCCTGGAACATTAAGGTGCCATCCATCTCTGAGCCACGTTTCTGTAATACCTATGATATCCCAGTGCCATGTTCAAAACCATACCGTGAACTCATCTGCCTTCCCTGTCAGGTCTCTTGCATTGAAGTAAATGCATTGTAACTTGTCAGTTCTTTCTGGTTCTGTGCCTTGCCCTTGCCTTCCTTGACTATTTGGCCTCTGAACTGTACCAGCCTCAGACATACCTCTTTTCTCATTATCTATTTGGGTTTACTCCCACTCCCTCACTGATTTAATGCCTCCCGAGCAGCACGAGCAAATCTCCCTGCCTTGATACTAGACACGTTCCAATTTAGGTCCAATCCATCCTTCTTATGCAGGTCAATGCTACTCCAGAGGAGATCACAATGATCCAAAAATGCCAATCCTTTTCCCCTGCACCAGCTCCTTAGCCACTTATCCAGCACCACCTCTGTAATATGGACATTTTTCAAGATGTCACCATTTATTTTCCCACATTCTACATCTCTCATGTACTTCTGCAAAATACTTGTTTCCCTATCCCGCCAATCGCCTGCAGCTCCATACAATGGCTGCCTTGCTGGTCTTTGAGGGTCTCTATTTTCTCCCTAGTTAGCCTTTTGTTTTTAATGTATTTATAAAATCTCTTCAGATTATCCTTCACCCTATTTACCAAAGCTATCTCACGTCCTCTTTTTTGACTCCTGATTTCCCTCCTGATTATAGTCCTACTGTCTTTATACTCAAGGGATTTTTTGGATTGGAATAAATGCAAAATATTACATCTTGATAAAACAAACGAGGGCAGGGGTTACACTCATTAAAAGTAGTGCCTTGAGTAGTGGTTTAGAACAAAGAGACCAAGAGCTTCACGTCTTTGAAGTTTGTGTTACATGTAGACTGGGTGTTAAGAAGGTGTTGAGCACACTTAACTTCATTACTCAGACTTTTGAGTATAGGAGTTGGGAAGTTATGTTGAGGTTGTACAGGATGTTGGGGAGGCCTCTTCTAGAACATTGTGTCCGGTTCTGGTTTTGCTGTTATAGGACGGTTATCATTAAATCACAGCAGGTTCAGAAGAGATTTACGAGAATTTTAATGGGAATGGAGGGAATCTGTTATCAGGAAAGGCTGGGAATTATTTCACTGGAGTGTAGGAGGTTGCGGGGTGACCTTATTAGTGATTTACAAAATTGTGAAGAATGTAGATAAGGTGAATGGCCGGGAGAGAGGGGAATTCAAAACTCGTGTCGTTCATTTTGAGAAGGGAGGAGAAAGGTTTG
Source organism: Hemiscyllium ocellatum (assembly GCF_020745735.1). Lineage (NCBI taxonomy): Eukaryota > Metazoa > Chordata > Chondrichthyes > Orectolobiformes > Hemiscylliidae > Hemiscyllium > Hemiscyllium ocellatum. The sequence goes on from NC_083409.1 coordinate 8,197,447, forward strand.
AGAAAAGCAAATAGGGTTTTAATAACAATTTTTCCACGTGTGGAATGAACCTCCAGAGGAAGTGGTAGCTGTGAATACAAGTACATTATTCAGATAACGACATAAATAAGAAGCATTTGGGTGGATGTGGACCAAGCGGAGGCAGGTACGATTACCTTAGTATGAAATTATGGTCGGCATGGGCTCGTGGGACCACAGGGTCTGTTTCCTTGCTGTATAACTTTAATAATATAATTCTCACTGTCTCCAAATTCCTCAATCCTCACAACTCTCCCAATGACTGTCACCTTATATAGCCTCACAACCCTTCCCACTATCTCTCGTGTCCTCCAGTTTCTCAAATCTCTGCTACATGTGCCTTTACTTAATTCCAGTCTTGAGGATACCCTCATTCACTCCGATTGTTTGGAGGACAAACTGGTATGGCTTGGTTCTCCAGTCCCGCCCTCTGCACCCTATTGGCCTGCGCTGACATTAATCACCCGAGGGCTATATTGAGTTGAGTGGTGGTATCCACCCTGTCTCTGCCCTGGGATGAGTTTCATCATTCACAGTGAATGGGGCAGTATCACAGAGCACAGGCGCTGGGGGCTATTCCGCCCATTAAAGCTGTACTCTCTCCCTCTGGAGATGCTGCAAATCTGTCCCAATTCCCTTCCCATTTGCCCATAATCCCCAAATCTTTCCTTAAAAAGTAAAATTCCAAATCTGCTTGTGAATAACCGCTGATTCTGTGTTCAGCTGCCATCCAGACTGTTCTAGATGCTCAGAACTGACTGAACGATATAATGGTCACATATTCCCGCTGCATTATTTGCCAATTACTTGAAAATTGTTACTAAATTTGTGACATTGTTAACAATTAATCTCTCTCTGCAAATTAAGTATCCTAGATACAAATCTGCAACTCGTCAAAATCACTGCTTAACCTTATTAACCGAAGGACAATTATCTGTGCTTCTACTAGCTCTCCACAAAAGAGGAACACATCTTATTTTTATTTCTTCGTCATAGAGATGTACAGCACAGAAACAGACCTTTGGTCCAATTTGTCCATGCCAACTAGAAATCATAACATCCAACTAGAAATCCATTTACCAGCTATTGGACCGATTCATTCAAAACCCTTCCTATTCACGTACCCAATCGGATGCCTTTTAAATGTTGTAATTGTATTAGCTTCCATTACTTCATCTGGCCACTCATTCAACACAATCACCACGCTCAGCATAAAAAACGTTGCCCATTCGATCCCATTTAAATCTTTGCTCTCTCAACTTAACCCCATGTGACCTTGTTTTGGATCCACCTAACCTGGAGGGAAAAGACTCCGGCTGTTCACCTTATCTACGCCCCTCGTGATTTTATAAATCTTCATAAGGTCAGCTCTCAGTCTTTGACTCTCCAGAGGAATTAACCTCAGTCTATTCAGCTTCTCCCTGTGGCCCAAATCCTCCAACCTTGGCGAAGTCTTTGTAAATCTTATCTAAACCCTTTCAAGTTTCACAACATCCTTCCAAGAACAGGGAATTTCAAACTTAAAACAGGATTCCAGAATTGGCTAAATCAATGTCCTGTCCAGCCACAATATGGCGTTGCAGCTTCTGTATTCAACGCATTGAGCAATGAATATATGCGTACCAAACACCACATTCACTACCCTGTCTACCTGCGGCTCTACTTTCAAGGAACAATGAACCTGGACTCCATGGTCTTTTTGCTCAGCAACACTCCCAAGGACTTTACCATTAAGTGTATAAGTCCGGCCCTGATTTGCCTTTCCAAAATCCAACAGCTCACATTTTTCTAAATTGAACTCAGTCTACCATTCCTTGCTCCATCTGATCAAGATCCTGTTGTATTCTGAACAAACCTTCTTCACTGCCCACTACACTTCAAATTTTGGTGTCTTCTGTAAGCCCACTGACCATACCTCGTATATTCACAACCAAGTCATTTATTTAAGGACCCAATATCCATTCATGCAGCACACCGCTGCTCACAAGCCTCCAGTCCACAAACAACCAACCGTCGCCACCTTTTGTCTCCGAATTTGAAGGCAGTTTTGTATCCAAATGGCTAATTCTCCCAGTATTCCATGTTATCTAACATTGCTAAGCAGTCTGCTTTGTGGAACCTCGTTCAATGCCCATATAGACAATGTCCACAGCCTGCTTTCATGAATCATCTTTATCATATCTTCAAAAAAACGTAATCAAGTTAGAGAGATAGAATTTCCCACACACATAGCCAAGTTCCCAATCATTCCTTGTCTTTCTAAATATTTGTAAATCCTATTTCTCAGAATCCCTCCCAACATCTTGCCTCCCACTGACTTCAGGCTGCCTGTTCTCTTGTTCCCTGGCCTTTCCTTACCATCTTTTTAAAATACCAACACCCGCCTTCCAGCACCTCACGTGATGATATAAATATCTCAGGGAGGGGCATTACCATCACCTTCCTAGCTTTCCACAAATTTCTGGGATACACTGAACAGGTCCCAGGGATTTATCTAACTTGCTACGATTTAAGACAATCTAATACCACCTCCTGTGTAACATGGACAATTTTCAAATTATCACAATTTTTTCTCCAAACTCTCCAGAATAGAATAGCATAGTATTTCTACCATCCCCTGTTGTTACATAGATAGTCTTCTTGATCTTTAAGAGGTCGTATTCTCTGTCTGGTTGTTATTTTATCCTTGATGTATTTGTAGAATTTCTTTGGATTCTCCTTAAATCATTTCCTGGAGATATTTCATCGCCCCTTTTTGCTCTCCTGTTTACCCTAGAGGATACTCCTGTAAAAAGCATGATCCTGTACTCTCAGTTCCTCCGCCTCTGCCTTGGCTGCTCCCAGGAGAAGCAATTCCACTCCAGGACATCCCACAAAGGTTTCCTATTTCAAGGACCACATTTTCCTCTCACTTGATCAATGCCCTTCAATGCATAATCTCCACTTCCCGCACCTCTGCCTCTACCCCACCATTCCAAACACAAGAGGAATATAATCCCCTGGTTCTCACCTGCCAAGCCACTAATCTTCAGATACAGCGCATTAACCTCTGCTCTGTTTGTTACCTTCATTCAGATCCCACCACCAGGGGCATATTTCCCTCGCCAGTCCTTTCTATGTTCCGCAGAGACCATGGAATCGTTGCTGCTGATATGCTGCCTCACTGATAACTCAGTCACTCACTCTGCCCAATGCCCCAGTATACGTTCCGGGCCCCTGGGTTTGGATCCCATCACGGCAAATAGTGGAATGTGAATTCAAGAAAAAAAATTGGAATTAACAATCTATTAAAGACCATGAATCAATCGTCGCTTGTTGCGAAAAATTCAATCAGATTCACTAATATTCATTAATAATCTGCCATTCTTACCTGGTCTGGCCGACATGTGACTCCAGGCACACAGCAATGTGGTTGACTCTTTACTGCCCTTTGGGTCCAGCCAGTGGCAACCTCACCCTGTGACTGAATAAAAAGGAAGGTCAAGTCTTGTATACAACCATACTATTCTTAAAGATTAGCGATCTGTTCGTAACTTTGTTTCTCATTCTCTGCTGAATTGGGGAGGGGTGCAAATAGTACAATCCCAATAAGATCATCATTTTCTTATTTCTCAGTTCAACCTGTATAACTTGTCTGGTCGTATTCCCATGGATATCCACCTGAAGCCCAGCCGTAATTTGATTAAAACAAGAGACATTTGTGCAGATAATAAGAGGTATTCTAATTGGAAGGATATGGTTAGTGATATCCTGGACGGATCGATGTCGGACACCTATCTGTTCGCTATTCACAATGAAAGAAACTCCACGTTCAAAATCTGGGGCCACTCTACAGTTTACAAAGATTACAAGTGTAGGTAGAGAGAAGCATAGATTTAGAAAGCAATCTTGGTAGATTCAGTAAATGAAATAAAAACAACGACAGATGAGTTTGTGTCGGCAAGTGAGAGGTTGGATCAAACTAGGATATTTGTGGATTATGAAAGGAGAGAGTGGACTTCAAAGAAAATTTGTGGTATTGATCCAGCTGTATAGTTGATGAAAATGTCACAAACAGGTTCAGAAAAGTAATGAAGAGGCCAGTGGAATGTCTACATTGATCTCGACAGAAGACTAGAAACCAAAAGGTTAGAAGTCATGTTTCAACAAATCAGAACCTAGTTAGACCAAGCTGTCAGGGCTGGACACCATGGATTAAGAAGATTATCACACTGAGTGGAAGTGCAGTGTAGATTTACTGAGGTCATACTTGGTTTCCGAGGCTGAACATAAGAAGAATGATTAAACAGGTAAAATGTTAGAGTCAGAACATTGAGGTGTGATATAAGGGAACATTTTTATACATAGAACTAGATAAATGCTGATAAAGTTCCACAAGCAGCGATCGATCAGAAATCATTTCCAAATTTTAAATCTGGGATTGGTAGATTTTGAATGAAAATGCTGAAGGTTTATGGGACAAAGACAGGGATTTGTCATGATGATGAAGATTATCATGATTTGGGTGATTGTGGAATAGGCTCAAGAAGCTAAATAACCTCCTCGTGTTCTGATGTTGATGTAACCGTGGCACCCTTATTCTCTGCAAGTGCAACTCCTGTTGAGTTTTTCGTTATTTATCAGAACCTGGCATCAAATTAGTGACTGGAGTCCTGACCAGAAAATTATCAGCATGAGGGATTTCGGCAGTCTTAATGTATTTCACAGATAATGAATTCACACAGCCAGCATTTACTAATCCTGATCAATATTGGGATAGTTTGATGGGATCACTTGTGATGCAGCATGATTAGCATGTCTTGCAGTTTTCTGCACTCTCGGTGTTTTCCTGGATTACAGAGCAAGTTTCACTTGAGTCAGGGGAAGCAGCTAACTTCACTCTGTACTGTTTGTCTTCCTGTCTTTCACTGTCCAGTATTATTTGAGGATGCCCTACTCGGGGAGACAGGACAGTCTCTCTACATGCACCATGGAGATGGTGCAACAGTTCATGGAGGAGGAGGAGTTGGGTGCACAGCACCAGGTGTCACTCCTCAAACTGCGAGGACAATCCTTGAAGGAAAAGACCAAAACAGAGCTGGCCTCGTTGGAGCCCCAGAAAAAGGGAGGAGCTCCCAATGCAGTGATGTTAAGCTGAATAGCGTTTCACAAATGCGATGTTAGAATGTGCAGCTTCTTCCAGTAATCCTTCCCAGAGAAGGGAGGAAAAACATTGTCTTTTCTAATTGCAGTGGGGTTGTTGTTCAGAATCGAGATATTCACAGCGTCTTTCTCCTTATCACTGTTATGGATTGAGTAGAATGAAGTCAATTTTGAATTATTTTTTGTTTCTAATCTTTAAGTTCGTTCTTTGAATCTGGATGTTTCCGGTAATGCTGGTATTTGTTGCCTTGACCCCGTTCTTAAAATGGTCACAGTGGTGAGCTGACTTGAGCCACTGCAATTTGCTAGGAAACATAAACATATAAACCCGCAGGTGTTGTTAGAGTGGAAGCTCAGGGGTCTGTAGCAGACTGATGCAAGATTGTTGTTTTAACGCACGTGTCAGGCTTTTCAACAATTTTTTTCAATAGAAGTCAGCACTGCTGGCAAGGCCACTGTTGTTGTCCCTCCTTCACTGCACTCTAGCCCTCTCTCTTGCCACCCTCAATCTCCCCCCTCGCCTCCTCTCTCCCCCTCTCCCCTCTCACCCCCTCTATGGCCCCTTCTATCCCCCTCTCACTCCCTCGTTCCTCTCTCTCACTCCCCTCTTCCCCACTCTCTCTCACCCCTATCTTTTTTGACCCCTCTCTCTCGTCACCTCTCTCCCTCTTTTGCTCTTGGTTCATCGCTCTCACAGCCTCGCTTCCTCTTTCACCCCTCTCTCTGTCTGTCTCTGTCTCTGTCTGTTTTTCTCTCTCACTCTCTCTGACTCGGCCTTCCATCCATCTCTCGCCTCCTCTCTCTCTTTCCTTCATAACTCTAATTCTCACTTGCCCAGTCTCTCCATCTCGCTCTCCCCTCTAAATCCCTTTCGCTCTCTCCCGCTCCCCTCTGTCTCACGCGGCCTCTCTCTCTCTCACTCGCCCCTTCGCTTTCTCTGTAGCCCTTTCTCTCTCTATTCTGATCCCTTCTCTCTCTTTACCAATCTCCTCTCTCTCTCTCTCGAACATCTCTCTCTCTCTCGCTTGCTTTCTCTCACTCTCTCTCTCGCACTCTCTCTCGTATCTGGGCTGCTTCTCCCTCCCTCTTTCAACTTTCTCTCTCTCTCGCCACCTCTTGCTCTCGCTGTCTCTCTCACGCAATCGCTCTGTCTCTCTCTTGCTCGCCCACTTTGTTCAACTCTCTGCATCTCATGCTGTTGTTCTGGCTCTCTCTCTCTGTTTCTATCCATGTCGCCCACTAGTGCCCACCCCTCTCTTGCCCTTCCCTCTCTCGCCCTCCCCTCTTTCTCGCCCTCACGTCTTTCTCACACTCCTGGCTTCCTCGCCCTCTTGTCTTCCTTGCACTCCGCTTTCTCTTACCCTTCCGTCTCTCACTTTCCAATCGCTCACCCACACCTCACTCGACCTACTCTCCCTCACTCGCCAACCTCCCCCTCTCTCGCACACCCCTCTCACACCCTCCCCTCTCACGCCCACCCCCTCTCCCTTACTCGCGCTATCTCCCCCCTCTCGCCCTCTCCTGTCTCTCAGTCTCCTCTCTCTCACCCTCCCCTCTCTTGCCCTCCCCTCACTTACACACCCCTTTCTCTTCCTCCTCTCCCTCTCTCTCACCCACCCCTCTCACGTCCTACACTCTCTCACCCTCCCCTCTCTCACCCTCCCCTCTCTCGATCTCCAGTCTCTCGCCCACCCCTCTCACGCCCTCCCCTCTCACGCCCAGCCCCTCTTCCTTACTCGCGCTATCTCCCCCCTCTCGCCCTCTCCTGTCTCTCAGTCTCCTCTCTCTCACCCTCCCCTCTCTTGCCCCCCTCACTTACACACCCCTGTCTCTTCCTCCTCTCCCTCTCTTGCCTACCCCTCTCACGCCCATCCCGTCTCCCTTACGCGCGCTCTCTCCCCACTCTCGCCCTCTCCTGTCTCCCATCCTCCTCTCTCTCGCCCATCCCCTCTCTTGTCCTCCCCTCACTTACCCATGCCTCTGTCCCTCTCTCACATATGCTCTCTCACCCTCCCCTCTGTTGCCCTCCCCTCTTTTGCCCACCTCGCGTTCGATTCCCAATCTCGCACTCCCCTCTCTCGTCCTCCCCACAAACGATCTCCCTTCTCTTGTTCCCCCTCTTGCGCTCGTTTCCCAATCTCGCCCTCCCCTCCCTTGACCTTCCCGCTCTCACCCTCCCCTCTATCAAACTTCCCTCTTTCGTCCACCCCTCTCACGCCCTCCTCTCTCTCGTCCACCTCTCTCTCCCCCTCCCCTAACGCGCCCACCCACTCTCCCTCCCCTCTCTCGCCCTCCCCTGTCACTCGCCCTCCTCTCTCTCGCCATCCAGTCTTAGGTCTTCGCCTTGCTCAACTACTACTCTCTCGGCCTCCTCTCCCTCACTCGCCCTCTCCTCTCTTTCCCTCCCTTCTCTCGCTCTCTCCTCGCTCACCCACCCCTCTTTCGCCCTCCTTTCCCTCTCCCGCCCTCCTGTCTCTTGCACTACCCTCTCTCTTTCCCTCCCCGCTCTTTCCCTCCACTCTCTCATCCTACCCTCACTCACCCACCCATCTTTCGCGCTCCTCTCCCTCTCTCGCTCTCCACTCTCGTGAACTCCCCTCTCTTGCCCTCCTCTCACTCGCCCACTCCTGCCTCGCTCACCCTCCCCTCTCTCGCCCTTCCCTCTCTAACGCTCCCTTCTCTCGATCTCCCCTCTCTCACCCAGCCCACACACGCCCACCCCTCTTTTTCCCACGCCCTCTCCCTTCCTCGCGCTCACTGCCCCCTCCCGCCATCTTCTGTCTCTCAGCCTCCTCTCTCTCGCCCTCCCCTCTCTTGCCACCCCTTGTGCTCGATTCCCAATCTCGCACTCCCCTCTCTCGCCATCCCCACAAACGACCTCCAATCTCTTTCTCCCCCCAGCACTCGTTTCCCAATCTTGCCCTCTCCTCTCACGATCTCCTCTCTCTCACCGTTCCCTCTATCGACCTCCCCGCTCTCATCCACCCCTCTCACGCCCTCCTCTCACTCGCCCACTCCTGTCTCGCTCACCCTCCCCTCTCTCGCCCTCCCCTCTCTCACCCTCCCTTCTCTCGATCTCCCCTCTCTCACCCAGCCCACTCTCACCCTCCCCTCTCTTGCCACCCCTCGAGCTCGTTTCCCAATCTCGCCATCCCCTCTCTGGACCTCCTCTCTCTCACCCTCCCCTCTATCGACTTCCCCTCTCTCGTCCACCCCTCTCACGCCCTCCTCTCTCTCCCCCCCTCTCTCCCCCTCCCCTATCTCGCCCACCCACACTCCCTCCCCTCTCTCGCCTTCCCCTGTCACTCGCCCTCCGCTCTCTCGCCCTTCAGTCTCAGGTCCTCGCCTTGCTCAACCACCCCTCTCTCGGACTCTTCTTCCTCTCTCGCCCTCCCCGCTCTTTCCCTCCTTTCTCTCGCCCTTCCCTCTCTCGCCCTCCCCTTGCTTGTCCACTTCTCCCTCACTCGCGCTGCCTTTCTCTTGCCCTCCCCTCTCTCGCCCTGCCTTCTTTCACCCTCCCTTTCTTTTCCCTCCCCTCTCTTTCCCTCCCTTCTCTCGCCATCCCCTCTCTCGCCCTCCCCTCACTCGCCCTCCTCTTCCTCGCTCGCCCACTATTTCTCTCGCCCTGCCCTCTTTCGCCCTGCGTTCTTTCAACCTCCCCTTTATTTCCCTCCCCTCTCTGGCCCTCCCCTCACTCACACTCCCCTCCCTCGCCCTCTCCTCGCTCACCCACCCCTGTCTCGCCCTCCTCTCCCTCTCTCGCGCTCTCCTCTCTTACCCTCACCTCTCTTTCCCTCCCCCTCTTACCTTCCCCAATTGCGCCCTCCCCTCTCTCGCCCTCCCATCTCTCGCCATCCCAACTATCTCGCACCCCTCTCTTGCCCCATCCCTAGCTTCCCCTCACTCTCCCACCCCACTTTCGTGCTCCTCTCCTCTCGCCCTCCACTCTCTCGCCCTCCCCTCTCTTGCCCTCCACTCGCCAGCCCTCCCAATGCTTGACATCCTCTCCCTCGCCCTCCCCTCGCTCACCTACCCCACTCTCGCCCTCATCTCCCTCGCTTGCTCTGCCCTCTCTTCCCCTCCACTTAGTTGCCCTGCCCTCATTCTCCATCCCTATCTCTCTCCCTCCCCTCTCTCGCCCATAACGCTCTCGCCCTCCTCTGTCTCCACCTCCCCTCTCTGACCCTCCATTCGCTTGCACTTCCCTCAGTTTCCCTCCCTATCTCTCTCCCTCCGGCCTCTCACTCACCCACCCCTCTCTCACCCTCCTTTTCCTCTCACGCCCTCCGTCTCTTGCACTCCCCTCTCTTTCCCTCCCCTCTCTTTCACTACCCTCTCTCATCCTACACTCGCTCACCCACCCCTATTTCGCCCTCCTCTCCCTCTCTCGCCCTCCACTCTCTCTCTCTCCTCGCTCTTGCACTCCCCTCTCTCGCCCTCCCCTCTCTTGCCCTCCCCTCGCGTACTCACGCCTCTCTCCCTCTCTCGACTATGCTCTCTAGCACTCCCCTCTCTTGCGCTCCCCTCTCTTGCCCCCCCGTGCTAGATTCCCAATCTCGCCCTCACCTCTCTCGCCCTCCCCACAAACGACCTCCCCTCTCTTGCCCCCCATCTTGCGCTCGTTTCCCAAACTCGCCCCCGGTCTCTCGACCTCCCGTCTCTCACCCTCCCCTCTATCGACCTGCCCTCTCTCGTCCACCCCTCTCACATCCACCCCTCTTCCTCGACCTCCTCTCTCTCCCTCTCCTCTCTCTTCCCTCCCCTATCTCGCCCACCCACTCTCCCTCCCTTCTCTCGCCGTCCCCTCTCTGACCCTCCCCTCACTCACACTCCCCTCCCTGGCCCTCACCTCGCTCACCCACCCCGCTCTCGCCCTCCTCTCCCTCTCTCACGCACTCCTCTCTTACCCTCACCTCCCTTTCCCTCCCCTCTCTTGCCTTTCCCAATTGCGCCCTCCCCTCTCTCGCCCTCCCAACTATCTCCCACCCCTCTCTTGCCCCATCCCTCACTTTCCCCTCACTCTCCCACCTCGCTCTCGCCCTTCTCTCCCTCTCTCGCCCTCCACTCTCTCGCCCTCCCCTCTCTTGCCCTCCACTCGTCAGACCTCCCATTGTTTGCCATCCTCTGCGTCGCCCTCCCCTCGCTCACCCACCCCGCTCTCGCCCTCCTCTCCCTCTCTTGCCCTCTCCTCTCTTCCCCTCCACTTAGATGTCCTCCCCTCATTCTCAATCCCCATCTCTCTCCCTCCCTCCCTCTCGCCCATAACTCTTTCGCCCTCCCCTCTCTCAACCTCCCCTCTCTGGCCCTCTACTCGCTTGCACTCCACTCACTTTCCCTCCCTATCTCTCTCCCTCCCCTCTCTCGCCCATCCCTCTCTCGCCCGCCTCTCTCTCGCCCACCCAGCTATGGCCCTCCCCTGTCTTGCTGTCGCCTCCGTCTTCCTCTCCTCGCTCGCACTCCTCCTCTATCGGCCTCCCCTCACTCTCACCCTAACCTCTCTCTCCACCTCTGCTCTCTTGCCCTCCCCTCCCCCACCTGCCCTCTCTCACCCTCCACTTTCTCACCCTGCCCTCGCATGCCCTCCGCTCTCTCTCGCGCTCATCGCGCTCGCCTTCCCCTCATCTCGCGGTCCCCTCTCTTACCCTCCCTTCTCTCATCCTCCGTGTTCACTCACCCTCCTCTGTCTCGCTCTCCCCTCACTCTCGCACTCCCGTCTCTCGCCCTCCTGTACCTAGCACTCCCGTCTCTCGCCCACCCCTGTCTCTCACCCTCCCGTCTCTCTCGCCCTCCCCCTCTCTCGCCCTCCCCTCTCTCAACCTCCCCGCACTCTCACCCTCTAGTCAGTCACTCTCCCCTCACTTGACTTCTCCTCTCTCCACCTTTCCTATCTCTCACTTTCCCCTATCTCTCGCACTCCCACCTCTCTCCCTCCTCTCTCCAGCCCTCCCCTCTCTCGCCCACTCCTCTCTCGCCTTCCTCTCTCTCGCCCGCCACTCTCTCGTGCTCCCATATCTCACCCACCCTCTCTCCCTCCCTTCTCTCGCCCTCCCCTCGCTCACCCACCCCTCTCTCGGCCTACTTTCCCACTCTCGCCCTCCCATCTCTTGCACTTCCCTCTCTTGGCCTCCCCTCTCTTCCCCTCCCCTCTCTGATCCTACTCTCGCTCACCCATCCCTCTCTCGCCCCCACTCTCTTGCTCTCCTCACTCTTGCCCCCTCCTCTCTCGCCCTCCCCTCTCTCGAACTCCCCTCTATCGTCGTCCCCTCGATCACCCTCCCCTCGCCCACCCTCTCCTCCCTCGCTCACTCACGCCTCTCTTTCCCTCCCCTCGCTCGCCCATCCCTCCTTTGCCCACCTCTCTCTCTCGCCCACCCAGCTATCGCCCTCCCCTCTCTTGCCCTCTCCTGTCTCTCTCTCCTCGCTCCCTCCCCCTCTCTCGCCCTCCCCTCTATCGCCCTCCTACCTTTCTCCCACCCCTCTCTTGCCACATCCCTCGCCCTCCCCCACTCACCCACCCCGCACTCGCCCTCGTCTCCCTCTCTCGCCCTCCCCTCTCTCACCCTCCCCTCTCTTGCCCTGCCCTCTCTTGCCGTCCAATCGCTCGCCCTCCTCTCATTCTTCCTCCCTATCTGTCTCACTCCCCTCTCTCGCCCACAACTGTCTCGCCCTCCCCTCTCTCGAACTCCCCTCTCTGGCCCTCCACTCGCTTGCACTCCCCTCACTTTCCCTCGCTATCTCTGTCCCTCCCCCTCTCTCCCATCCCTCTCTCGCCCACCTGTCTCTCGTCCACCAGCTCTCACCCTCCTCTCCCTTGCTGTCTCCTCTCTCGCTCTCTCCTCTCCTGCCCTCCCCTCTCTTGCCTTCCCCTCAGTCTCGCCCTAACCTCACTCTCGACCTCTGCTCTCTTGCCCTCCGCCCTCTCGCCTTCCCTCTCTCACCCTCCAATCTCTCACCATCCCCTCAGATGTTCTGCTTTCTCCTTCGCCCTCATCTCGCTCGTCTTCCCGTCACTCTCGCTGTCCCTTCTCTCATGTTCCGCTCTCAGTCACCCACCTCTCTCTTGCTCTCTCCTCACTCTCACACTCCCGTCTCTCACCCTCCCTTATCTCACCCTCCCCTCTCTCAACCTCCCCATTCTCTCGCCTTCTGGTCAGTGCCTCTCCTCTCACTCGACTTCTCCTCTCTCTGCCTCCCCTGTCTCTCACTTTCGCCGCTCTCTCGACCTCCTGTCCCTCGTCCTCCTGTGTCGAGTCCTTCCCTCTCTCGCCCACCCCTCTCTCTCGTCCTCTCCTCTCTCTCTGGCCCTCCCCTCTCTCGCCCACCTCTCTCTCACCCACCCTCTCTTCCTCTCCTCTCTTGCCCTCCCCTCGCTCACACACCCCTTTCTCGGTCTCCACTCCCTCTCTCGCCCTCTTCTCTCTTGCCCTTCCCTATCTTGCCCACCCCTCTCTTGCCCACCCCTATCTCGCCCTCCTTTCCCTCTCTCGTCGTCCCCTCTCTTGCACTCCCCTCTCTCGTCCTCCCCTCTCTTTCCGTCCCCTCTCTCATCCTACCCTCGCTCAACCACCCCCTCTCGCCCTCCACTCCCTCTTTCGCACTCCACTCTCTTCCTCTCCTCCCTCTTGTCCTCTCCTCTCTCGCCCTCCCCTCTCTTGAATTCCCTCTCGCCCTCCCCTTGCTCACCTTCTCCTCCCTCGCTCACCCACCACTCTCTCAGCCTCCCCTCTCTCGCCTTCCCCACTCTTGCCCTCCCCTCTCTTGCCCTCCACTCGGTTGCCCTCCCCTCATTCTCCCTCCCAATCTCTCTCCCTCCCCTCTCTCGCTCACAACTCCCTCACCTTCCCCTCTCTCGCCTTCCACTCGCTTTCACTCCCTTCACTTTCCCTCCCTATATCTCTCCCTCCCCTCTCTCGCACATCCCTCTCTCTCGTCCTCCCCTTTTTCTCACCCTCCCCTCTCTCGCCCTCCTCTCTCTCGCCCATCACTCTCTCGCGCTCCCCTATCTCACCCATCCACTCTCCCTTACTCGCGCTCTCCCTCCCCTCTCTCGCCCTCCCCTCACTCACTAACCCCTTCTCGACCTCCTCTCCCTCTCTCGCCCTCCCCTCTCTTGCCCTCCCCTCTCTCGCCCACCCCTGTCTCGCCCTCCTTTCCCTCTTTCGCCTTCACTCTCTTGCCCACCCCTCTCTTGCCCACTCCTGTCTCGCCCTCCTTTCCCTCTCTCGCCCTCCCCTCTCTGGCACTCCACTCTCTCAGCCTCCCCTCACTTTACCTCCCCTCTCTCATTCTATTCTCGCTCACCCACCCCTCTCTCGCCGTCCTCTCCCTCTCTCGCCCTCCATTCTCTTGCTCTTTTCCCTCTTGCCCTCCCCACCCTCGACCTGCCCTCTCTCGAACTCCCCTCTCTCGCTCTCGCCTTGTTCGCACACACCTACCTCGCTCACCCACCCTTCTCTCGCTCTCTCCTCTCTTGCCCTCCACTCACTCGCCCTCACCTCACTTGCCATCCTCTCACTCGGTCGCCCATCGCTTTCTCGCCCTTGCCTCTCTCACCCTCCCCTCACTCTCACTACTTATCTCTCTCCCTCCCCTCTCTTGCCCACACCTCTCTCATCCTCCCCTGTCTGCCTCCTACTTGAGCCTCCACTCACTTTCTCTCCCCTCACTCTCCCACCCTATCTCTCTCACTCCCCTCTCTCGCCAATGCCTCTCTCGCCAACCACTCTGTCGCCCTCCCCTCTCTCGATTCCCCCTCTCTCGCCCTCCAATCGCCAGCACTCCTCCTCTCTCACCCTCCACTCTGTGGAGACCTCCTCCTCTCTCGCTCTCCCCATCTCTCGGCCTTCCCTCTCTCATTTCCCTTCTCTCGCCCTCCCCTCTCTTGCCCTCCCTCTCACTAGTTCTCCCCTCTCTTACCCTTCCTCTCTTGCACTCCCCACTCTTGCCCACACCTATCTCGCCCTCCTCTCCCTCTCTCGCTCTCCACTCCCTTGGCCTCACCTCTCTTTACCTCCCCTCACTCATCCTACCCTCGCTCACCCACTCCTCTCTTGCCCTCCTCTCCCTCTCTCGCCCTCCACTCAAATACTCTCCTCCCGCTTGCTCTCCCCTCTCTCGCCCTCCCCTCTCTCGGCAAACCCTCTCTCGCCCTCCCCTCCCTCGCACAATCGTACCTCGCTCATCCACCTCTCTCTCACCCCTCTCATTGCCCTCCCCTCTCTTGCCCACCCCTATCTAGCCCTCCTTTCCCTCTCTCGCTGTCTCCTCTCTTGCACTCCCCTCTCTCGTGCTCCCCTCTCTTTCCGTCCCCTCTCTCATCCTACCCTCGCTCACCCACCCATCTCTTGCACTCCTCTCCCACTCTCGCCCTCCACTCTCTTGAACTCCCCTCTCTCGCCCTCCCCTTGCTCGCCTTCTGCTCCCTTGCTCACCTACCACTCTCTCACCCTCCCCTCTCTCGTCTACCCTACTCTCACCCTCCCCTCTCTTTCCCTCCACTCGGTTGCCCTCCCTCATTCTCCCTCCCTATCTTTCTCCCTCCCGTCTCTCGCCCTCAACTCTCTCACCTTCCCCTCTCTAGCCCTCCACTCGATTTCACTCCGCTCACTTTCCCTCCCTATCTCTCTCCCTCCCCTCTCTCACCCACACTCTCTTCCTCCCTTCTCTCGCCCTCCCTCGCTCACACACCCCTTTCACGGCCTCTACTCCCTCTCTCGCTCTCCCCTCTCTTGCCCTTCCCTATCTTGCCCTTCCCACTCTTGCCTCACACCTATCTCGCCCTCCACTCTCTTGTTATCCTCCCTCTTGCTTTTTCCTCTCTCGCCCTCCCCTCTCTTGAACTCCCCTCTCTCGCCCTCCCCTTGCTCGCCTTCTGCTCCCTCGCTCACCCGCCCCTCCCTCGCCTTCCCCTCTCTCGCCTTCCCTACTCTCGCCCTCCCCTCTCTTGCCCTCCACTCGGTTGCCCTCCCTCATTCTCCCTCCCTATCTGTCTCCCTCCCCTCTCTCGCCCACAACTCTCTCACCTTCCCCTCTCTTGCCCTCCACTCGCTTTCACTACCCTCACTTTCCCTCCCTGTCTCTCTCCCTCCCCTCTCTCGCCCATCCCTCTCTCTCGTCCTCCCCTCTTTCTCACCCTCCTCTCTCTCGCCCTCCTCTTTCTCGCCCGTCACTCTCTCGCGCTCCCCTATCTCAGCCACCCACTCTCCCTTACTCGCCCTCTCCCTCCCTTCTCTCGGCCTCCCCTCACTCACCCACCCCTCCTCGCCCTCCTTTCCCTCTCTCGCCCTCCCCTCTCTTGCACTCCACTCTCTCGGCCTCCCCCTCTTTCCCTCCCCTCTCTCATCTTACCCTCGCTCACCCACCCCTCTCTCGCCCTCCATTCTCTTGCTCTCCTCCCTCTTGCCCTCCCCACTCTCGACCTCCCCCTCTCGAATTCCCCTCTCTCGCCCTCCCCTCGCTCACACACTCCTACCTCGCTCACCCACCCTTCTCTCGCTCTCCCCTCTCTTTTCCTTCACTCGCTCACTCTCCCCTCACTTGCCATCCTCTCCCTCGGTCGCCCATCCCTTTGTCGCGCTCCCCTCTCTCGCCCTCCCCTTCCTCTCACTCCTTATCTCTCTCCCTCCAAAGTCTCGCACACACGTCTGTCGCCTTCCTCTGTCTGCCTCCCTTTCTCTGGCCCTCCACTCGCTTGTGCTCCCCTCACTCTCCCACTCTATCTCTCTCCCTCCCCTCTCTCGCCAATCCCTCTCTTGCCCACCACTCTATTGCCCTCCCCTGTCTCGACACCCCCTCTCTCGCCTTCCAATCACCCGCCGTCCTCCTCTCTGACCCTCCACATACTCGAGACCTCGTCTCTCTCGCCCTCCCCATCTCTCGGCCTCCCCTCTCTGATTTCCCTTTTCTCGCCCTCCCCTCTCTTGCCTTCCCCTCTCACTAGTTCTCCACTGTCTCTCCCTCCCCTCTCTTCACCTCCACTTTCTCACCCTCACGTCTTTTGCCATCCTCTCCCTCGCTCGCACATTGTTTTCTCGCCCTC
Organism: Hemiscyllium ocellatum; assembly: GCF_020745735.1. Taxonomy (NCBI): domain Eukaryota; kingdom Metazoa; phylum Chordata; class Chondrichthyes; order Orectolobiformes; family Hemiscylliidae; genus Hemiscyllium; species Hemiscyllium ocellatum. Next base: position 8,213,645 of record NC_083409.1, read on the forward strand.
CCCTCTCTCGTCCTCCCCTCTCTCGCCTTCCCCTCTGTCGCCCTCCACTCGCTTGCCCTCTCCTCCCTCTCCCTCCCTATCTCTCTCCCTCCCCTCTCTCGCCCTAATCTCTCTCGCCCACCACTCTCTCGCCTACCCATCTCTCACCCTCCCCCCCCTCTCTCCCTCACCGTCTCTCGCTCTCCCCTCTCTCACCCTAACTTCTCTCACCCTCTCCTAGCTCGGCCTTGGCTCTCACTCACACTCGTCTCTCTCGCCCTCCCCTCAGTCTCAAACTCCACTCTCTCACCCTTCGTGCTCTGTTGCCATCCTGTCTCTCGCCCTTCCCTCTCTCGCACCCTCACCTCTATCACCCTTCCTTCTCTCACCCTCCCCATCTCATCCTCTTGTCTCTCGCCATCCTCTCTCTCGCCGTCCTCTCTCTCACTTCCCCTATCTCGCCCACCCACTCTCCCTCACTCGCTCTTTCCCTCCCCTCTCTCGCCCTCCCCTCTCTCCCCCTTCCCTCGCTCATCCTCCCATCTCTCATTCCCCCGCTAGCCCACCCTCTCTGGCCCACTTCTCCCACTGTCGCCCACCTCTAAGTCGCCCACCCATCACTCGCCCACCCCTCTCTCGTCCATCCCTCTCTCGCCCTCCTATCTCTCACCTTCATCTCCCTCGCCCACCCCCTTTCGCCCACCCAATACTCGACAACCCCTCTCTCGCTCTCCTCTCTCTCGCCCTCCCCTCTCTCGCCCACCCCTCTGTCGCCCTCCCGTATCTCGCTCACCCTTTTCTCACCCTCCCTTTTCTCGCCCACCCTTCTCTCACACACCCCTCTTTCACCCGCCCCTGTCTCTCCCTCCTCTCTCTCACCCTCATCTCTCTAGTCCATCCTTCTCTCGCCCCACCCTCTTTCGCCCACCCCTGTCTCGCCCTCCGCTCTCTCACCCTCATTTCTTTCGACCACCCTTCTCTCACCCTCCCCTCTCTCGCCCGTCCCTCTGTCGCCCTCCCATCACTCGACATCCTGTCTCTTGCCCACACTCTCTCGCCCACCCCTCTCTCACCAACCCGTCTCTCACTCTCCCCTCTCACGCCCTCTCCTCCCTCACTCTCTCCATTCTCCCCCTCCCCTCTTTCGATCTCACCTCTCTCGCCCTCACCTCACTCCTTATCATCTCTTTTACACTCCCCTCTCTCGCCCCCTGGTCAGTCACTCTCCCCACACTTCCTGTCTCTCATCCTCTCCTCTCTCTCTCTCCCTCCCCTCTCTCTCCTTCCCCTCTCTCTCTCTCACCTTTCCCTCTCTCGCCCTCCCGTTTCTCGCTCTCCCCTCTCTCACCCTCCTGTCTCCCACTCTCCCATCTCTCGACGTCCCCCCTCTCTTGCCAACCCCTCTCTCTCGCCCTCCCTTCTCTCTCACCATTCCCTCTCTCGCCCACCACTCTCTCACCCTCCACTCTCGCTCTCTCGCCCTCCGCCTCTTGTCCTCCCCTCTCTCGCCTTCCCGTCTCACACCCTTCCCACTCTCGTCCAACCCCCTCACCCCACATCTCGCGCTCATCTCTGTCCTCTCTTTTTCACCCTCCACTCTCTCTTGCCCTCCCCTCCCTCTCGCCCTCCCCTCTCTCTGGTCCTCTTTCTCTCTCGCACTCCCCTCTCTGTTGCCATCTCCCTCTCTTGCCCTCCCTGTCTCTCGCCCTGCCCTCTCTCACCCTCCCCATCTCTCGCTCTCCAACTCTCTTGCCCTCCCCCACTCTCGCTCCCACTCACGCCCTACCCCCTCTCTTGCCCTTCCCCCTCTCACCCCATTACCCCTCTCTCGCTGTCCCACCCCTCTCAAGCCCTCCCACTCTCTTGCCCTCCGCTCGCTCTTGCCCTGTCCTCTCCCTCCCCGTCCTCTCCTTTCTCTCGCACTCCGTTCTCTCTCTCTCATCCTCCCCTCGTTCTCGCCCTCTCCTCTCCTTCCCCACTCTCTCACCATCGCTCTCTTTCACCCTCCCCTCTCTCGCCGTCTTCCTCTCTCCCGCCCTCCCCTCTCTCTCACTCTCCTCTCGCTCTCGCCCTCTCCTCTCGCTCCCCACTCTCTTGCCCTCTCCTTTCTCTCGTCCTCCATTCTCTCTCGCCATTCCCTCTCTCGCCCTCCCCACTCTCTCTCCCTCCCCAACTCTCGCCTTTCCCTCTCTCACCCACCCACACTCTCGCTCACGCCCTCTCTCGCCTTCCCCTCTCTCTCGCCATTCCCTCTCTCGCACTCCACTCTCTCTCTCTCTCGGGCCCTCCCCTCTCTTGCCCTCCCCTCTCCCGCCTTCCCGTCTCACACCCTCCCGACCCTCGTCCAACCCCCCTCGCCCCACATCTCGCGCTCATCTCTGTCCTCTCTCTTTTGCCGTCCCCTCTCTCTTCCCCTCCCTTCCCTCTCGCCCTCCCTTCTCCCTGGTCCTCTTTCTCTCTCGCCATCCCCTCTCTGTCGCCGTCTCCCTCTCTCACCTTCCCTACCTCTCGCCCTGCCCTCTCTCGCCCTCCCCATCTCTTGCCCTCCAACTCTCTCCCCCACCCCACTCTTGGCCTCCATCTCTCTCGCTCTACCCCTCTCTCGCTCTTCCCCCTCTCGCCCTATTACCCCTCTCTCGCTGCCCCACCCCTCTCTCACTCTCCTCCTCTCTTGCCCTCCCCTCGCACTCACCCTGTCCTCTCCCTCCCCTGTCCTCTCCTTTCTCTCGCACTCCGTTCTCACTCGCCCTCCCCTATCTCGCCCTCACCTCTGTCTCGTCCTGTCATCTCCTTCCCCACTCTCTCGTCCTCTCCTTTCTCTCACACTCCATTCTCTCTCGACCTCCCCTCTCTCGCCATCTTCCTCTCTCCCGCCCTCCCCTATCTCTCGCTCTCCCTTCGCACTCGCGCTCTCCTCTCCCTCCCCACTCTCTCGCCCTCTCCTTTCTCTCGTCCTCCATTCTCTCTCGTCCTCCCCTATCTCGCCCTCCTCTGTCTCACCCTGCCCTCTCATGCCCTCCCCCCTTGCCCTCCCCACTCTCTCTCCCTCCCCCACTCTGGCCTTTCCCTCTCTCACCAACTCCCTCTATCGCCCACCCCCTCTCTCGCCTTCCCCTCTCTCTTGCCCTTCCCCTCTCTTGCCTCCTCTTTCTCACCTTCCCGTCTCGCACCCTCCCCACTCTAGTGGTTCCACGCTCGTCCCCACATCTCGCGTTCATCTCTGTCCTCTCTCTCGCCCTCCCCTCTCTCTCGCCCTACCCACCCTCTCACCCTCCCCTCTCTGTTGCCGTCTCCCTCTCTCGCCCTCCTCTCTCTCTCCCTCCTCTCTATCCCCTTCTCTGCTCTCTCTCCCCAACCATCTCTCGCCCTCCCCTTTCTCACCCCCACCAGTCTCTCCCCCTCCCCGTCTCTCGCCCTACCCTCTTTCGCCCTGCCCATCTCTCGCCCTCCAACTCTCACGCCCTCCCCCTCTTTCGCCCACCCCCTCTCTCGCTCTACCCCCATCTCTCGCCCTCTCCTCTTCCTCCCCTCTCCTCACCATCACTCTCATTTTCCCTCCCCTCTCTCGCCTTCTTCCTCCCCATGCCCTCCCCTCTCTCTCGCTCTACCCTTGCTCTAGCCCTCTCCTCTCCCTCCCCATTCTCTCGCCTTTTCCTTTCTCTCGTCCTCCATTCTCTCTCGCCATTCCCTCTCTCGCCCGCCTCTCTCTCGACCTGCCCACTCTTGCCCTCCCGCTCTCGCCCTCCCCACTCTCTCTCCCTCCACCAGTCTCACCTTTCCATCTCTCACCCACCCCAACTCTCGCCCACCCCCTCTCTCGCCTTCCACTCTCTCTCTCCCTTTCCCTCTCTTGCCCTCCCCTCTCTCACCTTCCCGTCTCACACCCTCCCCACACTCATGCTTCCCCACTCGCCCCCATCTCGCGCTCATCTCTGTTCTCTCTCTCGCGCTACCCTCCCTCTCACCCTCCCTACTCTGTTGCCATCACCCTCTCTCCACCTCCCCTCTCTCTCCCTCTATCCCTTTCTCCTCTCTCTCTCCCCACCCTTCTCTCGCCCTCCCCTTTCTCACCCCCACCAGTCTCTCGCCCTCCCCGTCTCTCGCCCTGCCCTCTCTCGCCCTGCCCGTCTCTCGCCCTCCAACTCTCTCGCCCCCCTCTCTCACCCTCCCCCTCTCTCGCTCAACCCCTTCTCTGGCCCAACCCTCTCTCTCTCTCGCCCTCCGTTCTCTCTTACCCTCCCCTCTCTCGCCTTTCCGTCTCACACCCTCCCCACTCTCATCCAACCCCCTTCGCCCCACATCTTGCGCTCATCTCTGTCCTCTCTCTCTCGCCCTCCCCTTTCTCTTGCCCTCCCCTCCATCTCGCCCTCCCGTCTCTCTGGTCCTCTTTCTCCCTCGCCCTTCCCTCTCTGTCTCCGACTCCCTCTCTCGCCCTCCCCTCTCTCCCCCTCCTCTTTATCACCCTCTCCTCTGCCCCTCCCCACCCCTCTCTCACACTCCCCTTTCTCCTCCCATCCCTCTCTCGCCCTCCCTGTCTCTCGCCCTCCAACTTTCTCGCACCTCCCCACTCTCAGCCTCCCCCTCTCGCCCTCCCCCTCTCAGCCTATTACCCCTCTCTCACTGTTCTACCCCTCTCTCGCCCACCTCCTCTCTTGCCCTCCCCTCTCCATGGCCCTTCACTCTCTCTTGCCGTCCACTTGCTCTCGCGCTTTCCTCTCCCACCCTACTCTCTTGTCCTTTCCTTTCTCTTGCACTCTGTTCTCTCTCGCCCTCCCCGTCTCGCCCTCACCTTTGTTTAGCCCTCCCCTCTATCTCACCCTTCCCTCGTTCTCGCCCTCTCCTCTCTGTCCCCTCTCTCTCACCATCACTCTCTTTCGTCCTCCCCTCTCTCTCGCTCTCCCCTCGCGCTCGCCCTCTCCTCTCCCTCCCCACTCTCTCGCCCTCTCCTTTCTCTCGTCCTCCATTCTCACTCTTCCTCCCCTCTCTCGCCCTCCTCTCTCTCGCCCTGCCCTCTCATGCCCTCCCGCTCTTGCCCTCCCCACTCTCTCTCCCTCCCCCACTCTCGCCTTTCCGTCTCTCACCCACCCCCACTATCGCCCACCTCCTCTCTCGCCTTCCCCTCTCTCTCACCCTTCCCCTCTCTTGACCTCCCCTCTCTCACCTTCCCATCTCACACCCTCCCCACTCTCGTGCATCCCCGCTCGCCCCCACATCTCGGGCTCAACTCTGTCCTCTCTCTCTCGCCCTCCCCTCTCTCTGGCCCTACCCTCCCTCTCACACTCCCCTCTCTGTTGCCGTCTCCCTCTCTCGCCCTTCCCTCTCACTCTCCCTCCTCTCTATCCCCTTCTCCTCTCTCTCTCCCCACCCTTCTCTCGCCCTCCCCTTTCTCATCCCCACCAGTCTATCGCCCTCCCCATCTCTCGCTCTGCCCTCTCTCGCCCTGCCCTTCTCTCGCCCTCCAACTCTCACGCCCTCCCCCGTCTTTCGCCCTCCCCCACTCTCGCTCTACCACCTCTCTCGCCCTCATCTCTCTCCCCTCCCATCTCTTGCCCTCACCTCACTCCCCGTCATCTCTTTCACCCTACCCTCTGTCGCCCTCTAGTAAGACACTCTCCCCTTAATCAACTTCCTGTCTCTCGGCCTCACTTATCTCTTGCTGTCCCCTCTCTGTCTTTCCCTCCCCGTCCTTCGCCTTCCCCTCTCACGCACTCTCCTCTCTCACCCTCCCCTGTCTCTCCTTCCCCTCTCTCTCCCTCCCTCTCCCATCTCGCTTACCCTTCCCTTTCTCACCCTCCCGTTTCTCGCTCTCCCCTCTCTCGCCCTCCTGTCTCCCATTCTTCCATTCTCGACCTCCCCCCTCACTTGCCAACCTCTCTCTCGCCCTCCCTTCTCTCTCCCCTTCCCGTCTCACACTCTCCCCACTCTCGTCCTACCCCCCTCGCCCCACATCTCGTGCTCATCTCTGTCCTCTCTCTCTCACCCTCCCCTCTCTCTCGCCCTCCACTCCCTCTCACCCTCCCCTCTCTCCGATCCTCTTTCTTTCTCGCACTTCCCTCTCTGTCACTTCCTCCCTCTCTCGCCCGCCCGTCTCTATCCCTCGTCTCTATCTCCCTCTCCACTCTCTCTCCCCACCCCTCTCTCGCACTCCCCTTTCTCACCCCACACCTCTCTCGCCCTCCCTGTCTCTCGCCATCCCCTCCTGTCACCCTCCACCTCTCTCGCCATTCCCCCTTTCTCGCCTCCTACTCGACCTATTACCCCTCTCTCGCTCTTCTCCCCCTCTAACCCTCCTCCTCTCCTGCCCTCCCCTTTCCACCGCCCTCCCTCTCTCTCGCCCTCCCCTCGCTCTCGCCCTGTCCTCTCCCTCCCCACTCTCTCGTCCTCTCTCGCACTCTTTTCTCTCTCACCCTCCCCATCTCACCCTCCCCTCTGTCTCGCACTCCCCTCTCTCTCGCCCTCCCCTCGCTCTCGCCCTCTCTTCTCCCTCCCCTCACTCTCACCATCACTGTCTCTCGCCCTCCCCCCTCTCTCTCGCCGTCTTCCTCTCTCCCGCCCTCCCCTCTCTCTCATTCTCCACTAGCTCTCGCCCTCTCCTCTCCCTCCCCACTCTCTCGCCCTATCCTTTCTCTCGTCCTCCATTCTCTCTCGCCCTCCCCTCTCTGGCCCTCTTCTCTCTCCCCCTGTCCTCTCTTGCCCTCCCCTCTCTCTCCCTCTCCACTCTCTCGCCCTTCCGTCCCTCTCACCCTCCCTTTCTGTTGCCGTCACCCTCTCTCGCCCTCCCATCTCTCTCCCTCCTCTCTATCCCCCTCCTCTCTCTCTCCCCACCCTTCTCTCGCTCTCCCCTTTCTCACCCCCACCAGTCTCTCGCCCTCGACGTCTCTTGCCCTCCAACACTCTCACGCTCCAACTCTCTCGCAGTCCCCCTCTCTCGCCCTATCACCTCTCTTGCCTTCCCCTCTCTCTCGCCCTTCCCCTCTCTTGGCCTCCCCTCTCTTATCTTCCCGTCTCACACCCTCCCCACTCTCGTGCTTCCCCGCTCGCCCCCACATCTTGCGTTCATCTCTGTCCTCTCTCTCTCGCCCTCCCCTCTCTCTGGCCCTACCCTCCCTCTCACACACCCCTCTCTGTTGCCGTCTCCCTCTCTCGCCCTGCCCTCTTTCTCTCCCTCCTCTTTATCCCGTTCTCCTCTCTCTCCCCACCCTTTTCTCGCCCTCCCCTTTCTCACCCCCACCAGTCTCTCGCCCTCCCCGTCTCTTGCCCTCCAAAACTCTCACCCTCCAACTCTCTCGCACTCCCCCTCTCTCGCCCTATCACCTCTCTTGCCTTTCCCTCTCTCTCGCCCTTCCCCTCTTTTGGCCTCCCCTCTCTCATCTTCCCGTCTCACACCCTCCCCACTCTCGTGCTTCCCCGCTCGCCCCCACATCTTGCGTTCATCTCTGTCCTCTCTCTCTCGCCCTCCCCTCTCTCTGGCCCTACTCTCCCTCTCACACTCCCCTCTCTGTTGCCGTCTCCCTCTCACGCCCTGCCCTCTCTCTCTCCCTCCTCTCTATCCGCTTCTCTTCTCTCTCTCCCCACCCTTCTCTCGCCCTCCCCTTTCTCACCCCCACCAGTCTCTCACCCTCCCCATCTCTCGCTCTGCCCTCTCTCGCCCTGCCCGTCTCTCGCCCTCCAAATCTCACGCACTCCCCCTCTTTCGCCCTCCCCCGCTCTCGCCCTACCATCTCTCTCGCCCTCATCTCTCTGCCCTCCCATCTCTTGCCCTCACCTCACTCTCCATCATCTCTTTCACCCTACCCTCTGTCGCCCTCTAGTAAGTCACTCTCCCCTCAAACAACTTCCTGTCTCTCGGTCTCTCGTATCTCTTGCTGTCCCCTCTCTGTCTCTCCCTCCCCGTCCTTCGCCTTCCCGTCTCACGCCCTCTCCTCTCTCACACTCCCCTGTCTCTCCTTCCCCTCTCTCTCCCTCCCCTCCCCTCTCTCTCACCCTTCCCTTTCTCACCCTCCCGTTTCTCGCTCTCCCCTCTATCGCCCTCCTGTCTCCCATTCTCCCATTATCGACCTCTCCCCTCTCTTGCCAACCCGTCTCTCTCGCCCTCCCTTCTCTCTCGCCCTTGCCTCTCTCGCCCACCAGTGTCTCACCCTCCATTCTCTCTCTCTCGCCCTCCTCTCTCTTGCCCTCCCCTCTCTCGCCTTTCCGTCTCACACTCTCCCCACTTTTGTCCTACACCCCACGCCCCACATCTCGTGCTCATCTCTGTCCTCTCTCTCGCGCCCTCCCCTCTCACTCGCCCTCCCATCCCTCTCACCCTCCCCTCACTCTGGTCCTCTTTCTCTCTCGCCCTCCCCTCTTTGTCACTGTCTCCCTCTCTCCCCCGCCCGTCTCTATCCCTCGTCTCTATCTCCCTCTCCACTCTCTCTCTACCCCCTGTCTCGCCCTCCCCCTCTCGCCCTATTACCCCTCTATCGCTCTTCTACCCCTCTCTCGCCCTCCTACTCTCTTGCCCTCCCCTCTTCACCAACCTTCCCTCTCTCTTGCCCTCTCTTCGCTCTCGCCCTGTCCTCTTCCTCCCCACTCTCTCGTCCTCTCCTTTCTCTCGCACTCCGTTCTCTCTCACCCTCCCCATCTCGCCCTCCCCTGTGTCTCGCACTTCCCTCTCTCTCGCCCTCCCCTCGCTCTCGCCCTCTTCTCTCCCTCCCCTCACACTCACCATCACTCTCTCTCGCCCTCCCCTCACTCTCTCGCCGTCTTCCTCTCTCCCGACCTCCCCCTCTCTCATTCTCCACGAGCTCTCGTCCTCTCCTCTCCCTCCCCACTCTCTCGCCCTATCCTTTCTCTCGTCCTCCATTCTCTCTCGCCCTCCCCTCTCTGGCCCTCCTCTCTCTCCCCCGTCCTCTCTTGCCCTCCCCTCTCTCTTCTTCTCCACTCTCTCGCCCTTTTGTCCCTCTCACCCTCCCTTTCTGTTGCCGTCGCCCTCTCTCCCCCTCCCATCTCTCTCCCTCCTCTCTATCCCCCTCCTCTCTCTCTCCCCACTCTTCTCTCGCCCTCCCCTTTCTCAGCCCCACCACTCTCTTGCCCTCCCCGTCTCACGCCCTGCCCTCTCTCGCCCTCCCCGTCTCTCGACCTCCAAATCTCCAACCCTCCAACTCTCTCGTACTGCCCCTCTCTCACCCTACCCCCTCTCTCGCCCTCCCCCTCTCCCACTATTACCCCTCTCTCGCTCTCCTACCCCTCTCTCGCCCTCCTCCTCTCTCGCCCTCCCCTCTCCCCGCCCTTCCCTCTCTCTCGCCCTCCCCTTGCTCTCGCCCTGTCCTCTCCCTCCGCAATCTCTCATCCTCTCCTTTCTCTCACACTCCGTTCTCTCTCGCCCTCCCCTATCTCGCCCTCCCCTCTGTTCTGCCCTCCCCTCTCTCTCGCCCTCCCCTCTCTCTCGCCCGCCCCTCGTTCTCGCACTCTCCTCTCTCTCGCCTTCCCCTCTCTCTCGCCATCAGTCTATCTTCGCACTCCACTCTCTCTCGCTGTCTTCCTCTCTCCCGCCCTCCCCTCTCTCTCGCTCTCCCCTCGCTCTCGCCCTCTCCTCTCCCTCCCCACTCTCTTGTCCTCTCCTTTCTCTCGTCCTCCATTCTCTCTCGCCCCCCTATCTCGCCCTTCCCTTTCTCTCGTCCCCTCCTCTCTCTCTCTCTCGCCTTCCCCACTCTCTCACCATCACTCTCTCTCGCTCTCCCGTCTCTCTCACCAGCTTCCTTTCTCGCCCTGCCCTCTCTCCCACTCCCCTCCCTTGCACCCCACCCCTCTCTCACCATCCCCTCTGTTCACCTCCCCTCGCTCACCCTCCCCTCCTCGACCTACACTCCCTCTCCTGCCCTCCTCTCTCTTGCTCTCCCCTCTCTCACTTTCCCCTCTCTCGCCCTCCCCTCTCTTGCCCTCCACTGAATCGCTCTCCCATCACTCGCCATCCTCTCCCTTGCTCGCCCCTCACTTTCACGCCCTCCCCTCTCTTGCCCTCACCTCCCTTGCCCTCCCCTCACTCGCCCTCCCCTCTCTCTTTCTCCCTTTTTCGCCCTACCCTCTCTACACTCCCCTCATTCTAGCTCTCCCCTCTCTCGGTTTTCCTTCTCTTGCCATCCACTTGCTTCCACCCTCTCACTTTCCCTCCCTATCTCTCTCCCTCCCCTCTCTCCCCCACACCTCTGTCGTCCTCCCCTCTCTCGTCCTCCCCTCTCTCCCCCTCCACTATCTGGCCCTCCACTCATGCCCTCCACTCACTCTCCCTCCCTATCCCTCTCACTGCCCTCTCTCGCCTATCCCTCTCTCGTCCACCCCACTCTCACCCACCCGTCTCTCGCCCCCTCGCCCACCTTCCCCTATCTGGACCTCCGCTTACTCACTCCCTCCCCTCTCTCTCGACCTCCACTCTCTCCCTCCCTTCTCCCTCGCCATCCCCTCACTCGCCCACCCTTCTCTCTCACACTCCCGTCTCTCCTCCACCCGTCTCTCGCCCTCCCGATTCTCACCTTCCCTCTCTCTCCCAACCATCTTTCGCCCGCCCCTCTCTCGCCCTCCCTCTTTTGCCCTCCTCCTCTCATCTTCCCCCCGTCTCTCTCCCACCACTCGGCCTCGCACCTCTTACCCTCCCGTATCTCTCCCCCTCCCCTATCGCTCGATCTCCCCTCTTTCACCCTCTCTTCTCTCGCCCTCGTCTCACTCTCCCTCCCCTCTATCTCCCTGCGCTCTCTCGCCCTCCACTCTCTTGCCCTCCCCTCTCTCGCTCTTCCATCTCTCGTCCTCCCTCTTTCTCGCGCCATCTCTCTCGCCCTCCCCTGTTTCTCATCCTTCCCCTCACTCGCTCTCAACTCTCCTCCCTCCCCTCTCTCTCCTCCTCCCGTCCACTGCCCTTCCGTCTTTCTCCTTTCCAATCTCGCCCTCCCCTCTATCGCCCTTCCATTTTCCCTGCCTCGTCCCCTCGTCTCTCAACTTCCCCCATCTCCCTTCCATTTTCTCTTCACCCCTCTCTCTCGCCTCCCCTCTCTCGCTTCCTCTGTCTCGCCATCCCCTCTGTCTCGCTCTTCCATCTCTGTTGCCCTCTCCTCTCTCCTGCACTACATCCTTTAACTCTCGTCTCGCTCTGTCGCCCTCCCCGTCTCTCATATCCCCTCTCTTGCCCCCTCGTCTCTCTCCCTCCGCATCTCTCTCCATTCCCGTCTCTCACCTTCTCCTCTCTCACCCTCTCCTCTCTCGCCCTCCCTATCTCTCTCCCTCCTCTCTCTCCCTCACCCTCACCCCTCTCTCGCCCTCCACCCTCCAAGCCTCCCCTCTCCCTTCCCCTCATTTCTCTACCCCTCCCCTTTCTCCCCCTCATTTCTTCCGCCCTCCCTTCTCTCACCCCAACCTCAATCACTGCCCACCACTCTCTCAGCCTCCCCTCACTCTCTCCCTCCCCTCTCTCTCCAACCCCCTCCCCTCTCACTAGTTCTCACCTCTCTCTCTCCTCCCCTGTCTCTCGCTCTCCCTTCCCTCGTCCTCCCCTCTCTCGCCCTCCCCTATTTGTCCTCCCCTCTCCCGCCCATCACAATCTCTCTCCCACCCCCACGCTCGCCCAACCCCTCTCTCACACTCCCCTCTCTCTCGCCCTCCCCGTCTCTCGCCCTCCCTTTTTCGCACTCCCCTATCTTGCCCTCCCCTCTCTCGCCTTCCCGTCTAACACCCTCCCCTCACTCGTCCTTTCCCCTCGCCTTCACGTCTTGGTCACTCCCTCTCTCTCTCCCTCCCCCACTCTCGCCCTTCTCTCGCTCTCTCCCACCCCCCACTTTCGCCCAACCCATCTCTCGCCCTCCCCCTCTCTCACCCTCCCCTCCCTCGCCCTCCCCTCTCTCTCTCAACTGCTCCTCTCTCGCCCACCCCCATCTTGCACTCCCCTTCTCCCTCACCCACCCCTGTCTCTCTCTCCCTCCTCCCTATCTCACCATCTCTCTCACTCTGCACGCCCCCCACTTCTCTCTCTCTCTCGTCCTTTTCCTACCTCCCTACCACCCTCTCAGTCTGTCTCTCTCCCTCTCTCTCTTTCACTGTCTCGGCCTCTCTTGGCACCTCGCGTTCGCTCTCACTCTCGCTCTCTCCCTCTCTATCTCCTGCCCTCCTCTCTCCCAATACCCCTCTCACACATTCCTCTTTCCTTTGTGCCCCTCCTCCTTCTCACCATCCGTCTCTGTCTCGCCCTCACCTCTCGCTCTCCCCGCTCTTGGCCTTTCCACTCTCGCCCATCTGCTCAAGGTCTCTTCTTTCTCGTCCTTCCAACTCTCACCCTCCCTTCTCTCGCCCTCTCTTCTCTCTCGCCCTCCCACTCTCTTGCCCTACTCTCTCTAGTTCTCCCTCTCTCTCGCCCACCCCTCTCTCTCGCCGTCTCGCTCTCTCGCCCTCCCCTCTCTAACCCTCCTCTCTATCCCCCTTCCCTCTATCTCTCCCCACCCCTTTCTCGCCCTTCCCCCTCACCCTTCCGTTTCTTACACTCGCCTCTCTCTGCACTCTCCTCTCTCTTGCCCTCCCCCCTTGCCAAACCCCCTCTCGCTCTCCCCTCTCTCTGCCCTTCTATCTCTCTCGCCCTCTCCCTCTGTCGCCCTCCCCTCTCTAACCCTCCTCTCTATCTCTCTCTCGTCTATCTCTCCCCTATCCGTTTCTCATCCTTCCCCTCTCGCCCTACAATTTCTTACCCTCGCCTCTCTTTGCACTCTCCTTTCTCTCGCCCTCCCCCTCTCTTGCCCTACCCCTCTCTCGCCCTCCCCCTCTCACCATTCCCCTCTCTCGCCCTCCTACCCCTCTCTCGTCCTCCCCCTCTCTCTCCCCACCCGCTCTCTCGGCCTCCCCTTTCTCTTGCCACTCCCCGCTCTTCGCCATCCCCTCTCTCTCTCACACATAAGTGCCCCCGTCTGTCTCGCCCCTTTTCTCCCTCCCTCGCGCTTGCACTGTCTCTCCCCCTCTCTCTTTCACTGTCTCGCCCTCTCTTGCCTCTTCGTGCTCGCTCTTGCTCTCACCCTCTCTCTCCCCTGCCCCCTTCTGTATCCCCTCCACACACTCCTCTCTCCTTTGTGCACTTCGTCTCTCTCCCCATCTCTCTCCCCGTTGTTTTATCTCATCACGTCTCTCTCTCTCTCACCCTACCTCTTCCTTATCCCCACCTCTCTTTCTTTCCCTTCTCATTCACTCTCTCTCCACCTTCTCTCACTCTCGATACCGCTTCCTCGGTATCTCTCTCTCTCCCCACCTCCCTCCGTTTCTCTTTGGCTTAATCTCTCTCTCTCCCTCTCTCTGATACAATCTGTCCCCTTGGACCTTCCCTTTCACTCCGACCCAGAGACTGTGGGTGTGTGTTGGTGGTGTGGCTGCGTGTGGGAGGTGGGAGGAAGGAGACATAGGTTAGAGACGGAATTGCGTGAGGGAGACAGAGACAGCAAGCGAGTGAGACTGAGGGGGAGAGGAAAGAGTGGAGTAGGTGGAGAAATCGGGGTTGGAGGTGTGTGTGAGAGAGAGAGTGAAAGGGAGAGGTGGTGAAGAAGAGAGAGAGGGAGACAATTGAGGAGAAAAAGTCGGTGGAGGAAATGGTGAGGCCAGGTTGGAGTTGGGGGCAGAGGGACTTAAACCCAGCTCCTGAGCTCAGGGCCTCGTTACCTTCCCTTCCCTGTGAACCAGCACTTTGGGCTGAATCTGTCTCTCTCCAGATCAGCTTCTCCAACACAAAGACACACAACAACACCGTTCACTCTGCTGCTCGGCACGCTTTAATCAACATTTTTATTGTTTATAAATGGCAGTGATGGGTACCGTCAGTGAGATGGTGCCTTTTCTCACTGGCCCCTGAGTTGTGAGAAACATTGGAATGTGTCCCTGTAAACCCCTGGGGGATAAGGATGGATAGACCAGCGCTACCCTCAGTCTGTTACCAAAGCGACAGGCTGCTCCTTCGCTGAAACATTGATCTGAAATGAGAAAATCTTTGATGGATTGATTAATGATGGAATTTGAGTGATGGATGTATTTGGGTGAAGGGATATTTCAGCACATTCTTCAGCTGCTGCCTGAACTTAGTCTGGGTCGCAGCATAAATCGCAGTGTTTGTGCAGCAACTGAGGAGCTGCAGCATGAAGCCCAATTCCTGCACAAATGGATGGAGATACACAGACCGATACCCAATCCACCACATCCGGGTCCATACAGAATACAGCATTAACGTTGACCATAATAGGATGAAATTGGCCGAGATCACAAACAGTAAAATGATGGATTTTTTTCGGTTTCTCATTTCTGTGTCAGACTGAGCGTCCCCATTGGTGTGAGCGCGGAGTCTCCTGCGGGCTCTGCTGGTCACTAAAATGTGTCTGACGGTGAGAACATTGAGCAGCAGAATCAGGAGAAATGGGACACACGGGGTTAGAATGTTGTGGAGGAACTCGATTGTGACCCAGACACTGGATAATGCAACAACGCCTGATACAGCACAAAACCAGGGGTAGTTCACGAGCCAATACCGAGCCGTGAGCATAAAATACCAGGAAATGTTCTTTAAACAGCTCAGCACAGTCACTGACCCCAGAATCACAGCCGCCGTTTTCTCATTGCAATGTTTACTTTTCAGCTTCTGGCAACAAATGGCCACAAACCGATCAACGGTGAAAGTGACGGTGAACCAGACAGAGCAGTCAGTGACTGCATAAAGCAGGACGGCGTGGATATTACACACGGGGACGGAGTCCTTCAGGAAATAAAACTGTTCCTCATAAACAATGGGAATGTGTCTCGGTATGAGGTCGAGGATAATGACCAGGAGATCCGCCACTGCCATGGCCCCCAGGTAACGTCTGACACATGGAGACAATCCACAATCTTTATCAATCAAGACGTAGATGGTCACTACATTAACTGTGAGGAAAGAAAACAAACGCATTATCCATCAGCCTGGACGCAAAGGGACCCTTTTGTTTGTGGACACTGTGAGATTTTCAAATGTGTCCCTGTATTCAGGTATTTATTAAAATAATTGGAGGTGGAATTACAAATGGGAAGGTCAGAGTTGTTGCCAAAAATGGATCATAAACCACAAGAAACTCTTCCTCCCCAAACACACAGAGACACATCCATAAGGACAGATGGTTTCGAGAACATTCCCACACACTCAATCCCTTAAGAGCAGACACAGATCACTCCTTCCCAGTTCCTAATGCGGAGGGTGGAAACATTGCAGTCCTGTAGGATTCTCTCCCAGTTTCCTGAAGACAAACAGAGTTTGGGAATTTCTGTCTTTTGGTCTAAAATTTGGTCGAACCTGTGTCGTGGAGAAATGTAAACGCAGGGAAAAGGTATTCACCCCTTCAACTGCCTGAAGGGCCTTCAGAACAGTGTCTCCTTCTCCCTCGAACGGAATCTCTTCCCTCGGGAACTTATCGTTTATCAATTCACTGACGTCAGGCCGTTCACGAACAATGTCAGGGATAGAACGTTCTGGGGAATATCAGTTATAGAATCTCAGGGACAGAACATTCCGAGGAATGTCAGTTATAGAATGTTGGGGACGGAACGTTCTGGGGAATGTCAGTTATAGGATGTTGGGGATAGAACGTACTGAGGAACTCCTTGACCTACCCATCACCTTTCCACCTCTATCCATCCCACCAATATGATGTACTGTGCAAAGGCTTCATATCCAGCATGGGGAGCTTCTCTGACCACATCATTGCATTATCTATAAATCGCAACCAGATGCTCTAACCAGCACAGAGACTTGTGCACTGATCGCCCATGAATTAATCTGTAAACCAGGAGCAATTACCCTCCCAGCAAGTAGGACTGTGTACCCCACCCCTGTGCACTGACCTGCAAACTAGGAACAGTTACCCTCCAGCATGTAGGACTGTGTACCCCACCCCAGTGCATTGATCTGTAAACCATGAACAGTTACCCTCGCAACATGTTTGACTATGTACGCCACCCCAGTGCATTGAAATGTAAACAAGGAGCAGTTACCCACCCAGCATACAGGACAGTGTACACCAGCCCAGTGCATTGATCTGTAAACGGGGGAATCAGTTTAAATATCGCCACATGGGAAGGGTTTGGGAAATAGACAGAGAGGGTGCGACTGGGACACATTGTTATGGATGGATGTATTCCCAGGTTTCAGGGTGCTGAAATTTAGACACTTCGATAACATTCTGTAACATGAACCAGTCTTCCCAGGATATTTGGCAAAAATGGATATTGGTGTGAGGTCAGATGAGCATTTGTTCTGCGTTTTTGTAACTGGAATTGGTTTCAACAGAATCCATGACTCATTGGGCAAATTCTAACAATAACTTATATTTGTTTAAATATCCTTGAGTGTGACAGAGGGATCTTCCACACGAGACTGAGCTACTTTCTGGTGCTATCAAATCGAACTCACCTCATTAACTACCTACACCACTCTATGGTGTCCCTCTCATTCAACACCAGTCCGATTATCCACCCCATCATGGCTGGATGTACACACCATCTTCTGATTCCCCTGGATATTCTGTGATCCTGACACTGGCGACATCTTCAAAAGGCCTATGGGCACACGGTTGAGATTTCTGCGCTTGGAGCTGCCCTGAACAGTTTACCACGAGCATGGCAGATAAGGGGAACCTATACCACTGTTTGTCGACAGAGGTACGGAGGTCCTGGTTGATGGGCTAGTACACAGGGAGACCATTCGCTTCAAAAAGGGTACACACCACCAGACCCACAAAGCATTCTCTGAGCTCACCACCCAGCTCAGTGCAGTATCTGCGGTATGAAGAAATGCCCAGCAATACAGGACAAGCATCAAATACTTCCCCACTCTGTCAGGATAAGGCTCACCGTATTCTCTCTGCTCCCTCACACTCTCTGTTTATCTGTTATAGCAACTACCCACGAACAAGGCTCATGATCTGACACTGTCACTGCCGCATGCAGCACATTCTCTCTCTCTCTCTCTCTCTCTCTCTCTCTCTCTCTTCATCCCCCTCTCTCCCTCCACTTTACCCCCCCACCACCACCACCACAATAATAACAGTGCATGGATGCAACACTGTGAACTGACTCTCTCTTGACACCTCACTATAACTCCCCCCACCCCTGCCTGCACCAGCACTAACAACCGGGCCACCCCTCCCACCATCTCTCCCTCCCTTTCTCTGAATCCAGGAGAAACAGACTGGAATAGGACAGAAAGGCCAAGCCGGGGGCTGGAGTGCCCGATATCCATTCCCTCACCCCCTCCCCCCGCCATGTGGCAAGGACCCTGGTAAGAGCCAGAGAGGACAGGGACGCCACGTGTGGAGATTCTAAAAATCCATCTCACACCAACTGAGTTAAGAACAATGTTCAGTGAAGGACAACTCTCACTTTTAACCCACTGGCAGCTCCGTTTTCCCCGGCACAACTTAGAAGCAATGGCCCTGATGTCATCTCCCTTTTCTGTCGAACTGGTACAATTTGGAATCCCCACAGTATCGGTGGGAGGAGGGTGGGCTAACAACATATCGTCACCATCACCTCCCAGGAAGGCAGCACGGAAACTGCCTCCTACACCTCTTCCTATAAACAGCTCAGATGCTGAAATTAATCTGTGAGATTTACCGCTCCCCTCACTTGTCCTGATATCTTCAATAACCTGTGCTCATTTACACCCAGGGCCCTCTGTTCCTGCACCACCGTTATAACGGTACAGCCTATTTTATATTGTCTTTCAATGCCCTTCCTACTAAGGTGCATCACCTCACACTGCTCTGCACTGATCCCCATCTGCCCAAAAATTACACCGTTTTGTGATTGTCATGTCTGAGTTGCACACTGTCCTCCAAAAACTTCACAATTCGTTCAAGGTCGGTGCAATTTACAAGCGTTGAGATTGTCGTAGTGTCACAGTCCCCATGAGGGAACTGAAATCCTGCAATACTCACGAGTATGAGCAAGTGAAATACTGCTATATTCCCAGGGACAGAGTCCGAATAATGACATGTGGTCAATGGAACAACAAAAATCCTGACACACACGACGGGGAGTCAATGAAATTTTGACAAATCACGTAGAAATCCGAATAGGTTCCACCTATCTTCATTGACTACAGGGTATTAGTGTTATGAAGTTGAAAGTGTGTACAGTACCCTTAAGAGTGAGTGAAAACTGTTCTGAACTGAGAGCTTCCAAGGACCTGTGATATGGGAGGATGGCAGACCCTGAGTGTCAAAGACAAATGAAAATATGTCACATTTGGCTGTGAAATAGATCCCTGAGTGGTTGCTCTTTGGACAACAATTCGGATTTTACCAATCAGTTTAAATTATGCCCCAGGATACTAAAAACAAATCACCTTTGAATTTATTGTTTTTCGAAAATCGAACCAATGAGCTAATACAATGTTGTGGATGTTAAGAATGCAGGCATTTTTGAAAGTTGAAGACAGAGCAAATACCATCAACACAGACCTAAGAGATTAGGAAACACTCTCTGGAACATATCCGCAGCAAACAGAAAGAAGATGACCCAGGGAGATTTACAGCGAAGAAGACATCGAAAGTCACAGCTGCTGTGTGGTTTTGAAATTAAGTTAATGCAATTTTAATCAGCAGCTTTTTGAAACTGTATATTGCTATCGAGCTGGAGTTGGTTAATAAGCAGTTTAGAGAAAGGGGCCTCAGAGTTGTGAATAGTTGATGTAAAATGTTCACTCTCAGAGTAAAAAAAAGATGTTTTTTTTATTAAAATAGTGGAATTTGGAAGTTCTCTGCCACTCATTTTTTTAATCTATTGTATGAGGTCAATTGAGCATTCCTTTATATTTAGTTTAATTTCCGAGATGTGCTTCACACCGTGTCCTAACAATTGTTATGTGTGCCTCTGTGTGGGGCAGGTCCAGCAGTCTCCGTGGTGTTTAAAGTGATGCAATGCCACCCTCTGCTGGCCTCCACACGCCACTGCACAGACATTGGCAGAGGGTGAAAACCAACAGGGATACATTCAGAGAGGGGAGGGGGACGGCAGCTGCTCACAGCACCATCCAAACGGATGTTTTACCCATGTATTGATCGAAATGTCCTTTTAACATTGTAACTGGCCCTGCTTTCACCACTAACTCTAGAAGTTCATTGCACACACAAGCCATCTTCTGTCCAAAATAATTGCCTTTCATGACTTTTGTAAATCTTTCTCTGCGCACATTAAACTACCCTCAAATCTTGAATCCCCCGACTCTAGGGAAAAGACATCAGCTATTCAGCTTATCTGTACCTCTGATGGTGTTATAAACTTCTGTAAAGTTGCCCCTTAATCTCATACTCTCTACTGAAAAATTTCCCGTCCTATCCAGCCTCTCCACCACCATCATCCAGGTTAATCTCTTCTGAACCCTCTCCAGCTTAATAATATCAAGGTCAGTAATATCAAAGTGAATAGTCAAGTCCTTTTCTGAGGGTAGGGGTAACCAAAACTAGAGGGCATAGCTGTAAGGTCTTACAGAAAACATTTAAAACTGACCTAAGAGGCAGCTTTTTCACCCAGAGAGTGGTGTGCCGATGGAATGAGCGGGCAGGTTAACCAGACTGGATAAAATATTCCAGAAGAGGTCTCACCAATGTCCTGTACAACTCCTTCATGACTTCCCAATTGAGATACACAAAGGTCTGACCAATGAAGACAAGTGAGCTGAACGCCTTTTTGAGCACACTATTTGTATGAGATGCAAATTTTAAGGACTTATACCTGACAGCATTGCCAAAGGCCCCACTTTTAATTGTATATGTCCTGCTCTTTATTTGGATTACGAAATCCAATACCTTGCATGAATCCAAAGTAAACACCATCTGCCACTCCCCAGTCCAGTGGGTGATATTACTACCTCCTCACTTTCCCTGTTTAATTTCAAAATTGCCTCCCCATCTCCAGGATGCCTGCATACTCCGGCCTTGATTTTCGCAAAGACTCTGAGCTTGGGTTGCCTTGTTTGGTTAGGAGAAGGAGGGACAGATTGCAGAAACAGTCAGGGGGGTGGGAAGGGGAGGCTGGAATGTAATTAGCGGCCAGGTAACATTTCATGGTTTTAGGCAGAGGGCAGACACACGTGAGAGTTGGGTAATACTGACCGGTGTTTTGGGGCCAGAAATTATGGTCTTTCTCCGTCTCTGGTAATCAGTAATAAATATCTATTCGAGACGGTTCAGTGTGCAGAGTGTGTGTGCAGGATTTCTTTCCGTTAAATTGCAGACCACAGATAATAGTGATGAACGACATTCATAGTTAATTTTAATGGCACAACACGTGCACTCAACATCCTACAGTTTTGTGCAGTTCAGTAATGGTAACTTGATTATAACAAATCCACACCAAGCTGAAAGCTGGCACTTAAAATATGACCCAAAATCTGGGTATGGTAGTGTAGTGGGTAGTGTCCCTGGCTCTGAGCTAGTACTCTGGATTTGGTTATAATTCCTGAATTCGTGTGGTAGTGTTCATAGCTCTGGTCTAGAAGGTCTGGATTCAAGTCCCGCCTGTTGCAGAGGTATGTCGCAGCATGTCAGAGCAGGCTGATGAGCAAACGCACCTCCAGGCACAAAGCTCTAGCTGTGAATCCCACAGACGTGTCTCATGATACATCGGAATAAACTGATTGAAATAGATTTAGAATTGTGACTTGATGGAGAAGGAGGAGGTATAGTATTGAATTTCAGAATGTAGGACCAGGATGACTGAAAACACAGCTATTCGTGTTGACTGGAGTCAAATTTCGCCGCAGCAGAAGTTTATAAAATCAGAATGGTCTTGGATATGGTGAGTAGTCAGGACCTTGCCCCAGGTTGGGGCTCTAAAACTAGAGGGCATTGGTTGGAAGTGAGAGGGGAAAGGTTTGGTGAGTTCTCAGGGGCACCTTTTCATATAAATATTGGTGTGTATATGGAATGTGCTGCCTGAGGAAGTGGTGGACTCTGGTACAACTACAACATCTAAAAGGCATTTCAGGTACTGACAGGCCTGTCGAGCTTTTCCAGCAATTTCCGTATTTGTTCAAAAGTGCATTCATTTTGACACAGCTATTCTGAATACATTAAACATTTTATCTTGTTAATGATGCAGGGATATATAAACCTGTCTTCAAATCGACCGAGACCATTTTCTGCTCTGTGTATAACAGCAGCAATGATGCACCTACATGGAACAGGGAATGTGATGGAGACATAGTTTGGACAGTGTACAAGGAGACTTCACATGGTCCAGTCTGGGAGAGGATAACATGACTGTGTGATTCAACTCAGAGAGAGAAAATGTACTCTGCCCGAGAAGGAATGGTCTATTGTACTCACTGTCCTTCATTGTTCTACATCACAGCAATGTGTGCGAGCTAAAATAAAATCTCTACAGTCAAAGTTATCATTCGTGTTTTCACAGAATTCATGCAGTGTGGAAACAGGCCCTTTGGTCCAACACGGACATACCAACCTTCCAAAGAATAACCTTCCTAAACCCATTCCCCTACATTTGCCCCTGACTAATTTAACTAGCCTAAAATCGCTGAACACTGTGGACAATTTAGCATGACAAATTCACTTAACCTGCATAGCATTGAACTGTGGGAGGAATCTGGAGCACCCATTAGAAGCTCACATAGACAGGGGAGAATGTGCAATCTCCACTCAGATAGTCGCCTGATGCTGGAATTAAACCCATGTCCCTGGTGCAGTGAAGCAGCGGTGCGAACCACTGAGCCACCATGTTACTCTTTGGACGATACCTGACCAGAATTCATTGGAATCTCCTCACTGCATAATGCAAATCCAATCATTCCAAGATGAAATCCCTTTGCTAGCAGCTGTGTGAGTACAATATCTTCAGAAGCAGAATAACATTTTGCACAATCTCTCAATTTTTACTTTTGTCATGAGTTACACTAATATCTGGGCAAAGTACTTTCAACTTGAAATTGCAGATATTGTGTGTGTGTGTGTGTGTGTGTGTGTGTGTGTGTGTGTGTGTGTGTGTGTGTGTGTGTGTGTGTGTGTGTGTGTGTGTGTGTGTGTGTGTGTGTGTGTGTGTGTGTACAAAAAACAAAGAAAATTAACAGCCCAGCAACAGGCACTTCAGTCCTCCAAGCCTGAGCCGATCCATATCTACTGTCGAAAACTGTCTGTCAATTCCTAAGCATCTGGATCCCTCTGCTCCCCACCTACTCATGCATTTATCCAGATGCATCTTAAATGAATCTACTGTGCCTGCCTCTACCACTTCCAGTGGAATCGTGTTCCAAATCCCCAAACCTCCGTGTGAAGTACTTGCCGTGTGCATCTCCCATAAACTTTCACCTCTCACCTTGAAACCGTGATCTCTCGTTATTGAATCCTTCCTGGGAAAAAAAAGCTTGTCTCTATCCTCCCTGTCTATATCCTACATGATTTCGTAAAGCTCAATCAGGTCCCCCCTCAATCTCCTTTTTTCTAAACTACTCAACATTTCTTCATAGCTAGCACCTTCCACACCAGGCAACATCCTTGTAAACCTTCTTTTCACCCTCTCCAAAGCGTCCACATCATTTTGGTAATGTGGCGATCAGAACTGTGCACAGTATTCTAAATACGGACTAACCTAGGTCTTGTACAACGTTAACATGACTTGCCACTTCTTATACTTAATACGCCGTCCAATGAAGGCAAGCTTACCATATGTCTACTTGACCACTCTGTCCACCTGTGCATCAATCCTCAGGGTAAAATGGACCTGCAATTCCAGATCTCTCTGCACATCAACGTTTCCCAAGGCTCTTCCGTTCATTGTATAATTCTCTCTAGAATTAGTCTTGCCTACATGCATCACCTCAAACTTATCTGGATTAAAACTATCTGCCACGGGGATCTAAAATGACGGTGATCTGAGAAGATCACACCGCAGAGCTTCGCAACGCAGCAGGAACAGGACGGTCCTTTACCCCACCCAACCCAGGTCATCAGGATTTCTTGAGCATTGGAAACATAGTGGAGCCCCAAGAAACATTTAAAAAATGACTTACCTGTAGTTTAAGCTGTACAGAAATGCCTAAAAAGGGATGAGCAGCATCTAAGGCTGGGTCTGCAGCTCAGCCTGCAGCACCTCAGACCCGATTACTCTCCAGGACCTGGTGAACCAGCTCTCGAAATCTCGCGAGATGTAGGGGAAACAGATTGAAGAGAAGCTGGCTCCAGTCTCTCTCATGCTGCAGAAGCATGAGCAGCAGCTGGGAGGCCTGGAGAAGAGGACAGATGAGGTGGAGCACAGGGTCACAGTGGTTGAAGCTGATGCCAGTTCACTCAAGGAAGAGATCCAAGCCCTGAAGACGCAGGTTCGTCATTTGCATGACCAACTGGATGATCTTGAAAGCAGGGCCAGAAGAAAACAACATTTGGATCATCGGTCTGCCTGAGGGTAAATAAGGAGAGCAGCCTGCGGAATTTGTTGAAGATTGGTTTCCGACATTCGTTGACTGGGAGACTGGCATGAGATGATTGAAGATAGCGAGGGTTCACCGGGTCGCAGCACGGACGCCGGGTTTGGGTCAACGCTCTCGTCCTTTCCTGTTGTGGTTCCATCATTACTGGGATAAGGAGAGAGTCATGGAGGCTTCCAGACTCCAGGGGAAGGATCCAAAAGTCCTAATTTCCGAGGGGTCTAAGATCATGTTTTGTCAGGACTTTTTAGCGGCAGTGATCCAAAAATGAAAATCGTATGATGGTGTCAAGAGCAGATTGAAAGAGCTTGGGATTCAATACTCCCTGTTATATCCGTCAGTGCTTCAGATCACCTTAGATGGATCCATGCATCTCTTTGACACATCGGAGAAGGCAAGAGACTTTGTGGACAAACTTAACAATTTTTTTAAGAAGTGTAGTATGTATAAATATTGTTGCTTGAGTATGCGGTTATCCTTCTGTAAAAGAAATGGAGGATATCCGGTTGGAGCTTTGTTTTTCCTTTCTTTTCCTCTATTGATTATAATTTCGCTCACATTATGTCTGGCGGTGAGTAAGATGTACATTTTAAATTTCTAAGTTAGGACATCCCAAAGGATGGGTGAGGTATTTATTCCCACTTTTTAAAGGAAAGTATTTTTTTTCCCTATTGATATTCTATGGGGTGTTTATTCTTTTTAGCTTGTGCCTGCGATGTGGCTCTAGCTGTGAGAAGTGAAGGTAGTTGAGATGGTTAGATGCCTATTTATGGGCAGTTTGTGACTGGTAGTTGCCTCCTTCGGGCAGGGGGTGAGTTCCCCGACACAGTGCTATCGGCGCTTTATATTTTGGCTTGTTTACTGTTTTTGTTGCTTTTTATTTTTAATAATTTCGTGTGTTTGTTCAATGAAGTGATTTTATATTTGGTGGACCATGCGATACTAAGACTAAGCAATTTATGATTCGGGTTCCTCCTCTATGAAATTTAAATGTAATGGCAGAAAATTACGGCTAATGATTTGATAAAAGGTATACCTGGAATATCAATGGAAGTTACTAACCAACTTATGGAGGAAGAAGGTACTCTAGAGTCTTAGAAAGGAGAAGGTGGATATTGCTTTGTTACAGGAGTCACATTTGGATGACAAGAAGCATCTGAAGTTGCAGCAGAATGGCTTTAACAGAGTTTATTTTTCATCATTTAATACCAGAAATAGGGGAATGGCTATATTGGTAAGGAAAAATCTCTCATTTAAATTGTTGGAATGTGTTAAAGACACATACGGGAGGTTTGTAATTCTTAAAGCCTTAATAAATGGAGAAGAATATGGCATTTTAAATGTTTATTGACCCCCAGCTCATCCTCTTAAATTCTTGGCAGATGCTTTTTCTAAACTGATAAGTCTCAATCTCGGCACATCATTATATGGGGAGATTTTAACTGCCTCATGGACTCCACAGTAGGTTGCCTAAAGGTCCCTCGATACCCTCTGCACAAACTAAACAGCTATTGGGTCTGTGTGGGGAATTAAGATTGGTGGACGTCTGGAGGTGTCTCCATTCTATAGGTGGGGATTTTACGTTTTTCTCCATTTGCATAGCTGTCACACGAGGATTGATTTTTTTTTCTGACCCCTGCGGTAACCCTGGATCTTGTGGCATCCTGTACGATTGTTAATATTGCCATCTCTGATTATGCTCCAGTGTACCTCATGGTTAAAATTAATGATGTTAGAGTGGATTCAAGGTACTGGCGAATGGACCACTTTATTCCCATGGATAGCAAGTTTGTGGATTATTTCTCTAGGGAATTTCGGGCATTCCTAGACATCAACATGGGCTCAGTTGATTGCTCATCTGTTCTCTGGGAAACTGCCAAAGCTTATCCCAGAGGGTTAGTTATTTCATATTCCACCAGTAGGAAGTGACAGTAGGGTGAGCAGCAACGTCTCCTTGAAGCACGTTTGAAGGCAGCTGAGAAGGCAGTTGACAGACCCTCCTTGGTCAAACTACATATGATTACGTCACTGCAGTCGACACTAAATTCCGTGCTCACGCAGATGGCAAAGAAGGAGCTGGCTTTTGCAACGCAAAGGTTATACGAGCATGGTGACACGATAGGGAATTACTTAGCATACCTTGCCAGAAAGGGAAGTGCCCCACAAACCATTACAGCGATTACAGAAGGTTGTGGGAACCTAACATGTGATTCTAAAAAGATTAAAATGGCGTTCCAGAGACTCTATACGTTATATAAGTCTGAGAATTGGGAGGAACGGCAGGCCAAAATGGCATCCTTTTCTAGAGATCTGAAGCTCTTGGGTGTGACTGCCGAACAACAATCCTTTCTCAATGCCCCATTATGAGAGCAATAAGTGCATGAAGCTGTGAGGCTGCTTCAGAGTGGAAAGGCGCTCGGTCGTGATGGACTTCCTAGTGAATTTTATCAGGATTTATAAGTATACTGTCAGACCCGATGCTGAATATGTTTAATGATTCATACAGTCATGTCTCCAATCATCTCTGAGAGAGGCCAACATTTCATTTATCCTTAAAAGAGGGAATGATCCAGAAGACTGTGCTTCATAGCGGCCCATCTCACTCTTAAATGTGGACTTTAAATCCTCTCTAAGGCTCTTGCGTTAAATCTGGAGACTGTGTTACCCTCTGTTATTAAAGAGGATCAGATGGGCTTCATAAAGGGTCGCAGATCCTCGAACAACGTTAGGAGGCTGCTTAACGTAATTCAAGCATGGCAACAGCAGTCAATATAGGGATTGGGATTTCTTTAGATGCAGATAAGGTATTTGACTGAGTTGAGTGGCCGTACATTTTCTATACGCTAGACCAGTTTGGTCTGAGCGAAGTTTTCATAAGATTGATCAAGGTTCTCGAGAGTGTACCTCTCGCTGCGGTCAATACCAACAGGGTACGATCAAGCAATTTTAATATTGCTAGAGGCAGCCGGCAGGGCTGTACCCTTCCACCATTACGTTTTACGTTGGTGATTGAACCGTTGGCAGAGGTCATTCATGGGGAACTCAATATATCAGCTCCAGAAGTGGGGTCAAAATTACATACGATCTCGCTGTATGCAGATAATGTTCTAATTTTCTTGACAAATCCAGCAGTCTCAGTGCCTTGCCTGATACAATGCATTCACGCGTTTGGTGCTTTTTCAAGGTATAAGATTAATTTTGCTAAATCAGAGACTATGACTGTGATTGGTCTTACGAAAGAGTTGGCTCTTGAGAATGACTATAGATTCCCATTTACGTGGTCACAGAGGGGTTTTGTGCATTTGGGCATATTCATTACACCATTTCTGGATTGGCTGTTCAAAGCCAATTTTGCTCAATTATTTGAAAAAAATTAAACAAGATCTCTAAAGATGGCAGGCACTTCCAGTCTCATGGTTGGGTCGGATAGCGCTTATTAAGATGAATAAATTCCCTCGTTTTCTATACCCTATACGGATGCTCTCCCTGATTGTCAATAGACAAACACTCAGGAGACTCAACAGTTGGTTCATGTTCTTTATGTGGCATCGTAAACGGCCCCCCATTTAATTAGCCAAACTGCAGTTGCCTCACAGATTGGGGGGATGAGACCTTCCGGACATTAAAAATTACCAATTAAGCTGACTTTTGACCTACGTAAGTGTTTGGGTTTGAGTGGACCCTCTTTCCATATGGCTAGATACCGAAGTCTCCCAGGCAAGATGCACCCTTACCAGTTTGCTGTTTTTGGACAAGGTGAGGACAGTTAAGGAATATTGTCATAAGCCAGTAGTCATCAATACTGTTAAAACATGGAGGGCAATTCTGCAAAGGAAAGGTAATATTGGCAAGACATCTTTTTTACACCTTTATGCCGAGTTTTCAACCAGATATGATAGATTCTGGATTTAAACGTTGGGAAGCTAAGGGTATATCTTGCATGGGAGATTTATTTGAGTGAGATGGAATGATGTCCTTCTATCAGTTAATACGGAAGTACGATTTACCTAATAGAGACCTGTTTGGTTTTTTTCAAGTTAGGGACTATATTCAAAAAATACCTCACTTTTGACTGATCCCTACAAATCTGACACAGAAAGGGGGTACTAAGGGCTAAGATTACACTCTCTGTCAGGATTCTATGTCACCAATTGGGGGGTACCACCTCAGATGAGTCTGATCGACTCTGCAAGATGTGGTAAAGAGAGTTGGGTGTTGAAGATTCTTCAGAGACATGGGAGGATATTTGGGAGAATGCAAGGAAGATATCAGTTTGCAATAGGACCCGTGCTTTACAGTTGAAAATTCTCCACAAGGTCCACTTAACCCACCGTTTATCAAAATTTAAACTATGGAAATCTTCAGCATGTCCCAAGTGCAAGGTCTGTACGCGTACTCCTACCCATTGTCTTTGGTCTTGTGACAGGCTTCAAACATATTGGAGCGCTGTGGTGGGTGCAATGCAGAGGATTTTAGGTGTAGAGGTGGTGAAGGACCATATTCCGCTCCTTTGGGGCCTACCCATTGCATTTCCTGCAGACTTACATAAGGAAAAAAAAATCAATATTCTTACATTCTGTGCAAGGAAGAATATCTTGCTATGTGGGATATTAGACCTCCCCACCCCCTCCCCCACCACCGGTCTGTCGGGTTGGTGGAAGATTGTTATGGAACATATTCCCCTGGATTTTCTCACGAATATGGTACACCACAAAGGTGATAATTATTACAAGATATGGCTACCATTTTTCAAATACCTGGACACAGATTTATCCTTTTATATAACCGTAACGATTGTGTTTCATCATTCCAATATCCAGGGAGGAGGAACTGTGCGTTATATGAGTGTTTTGCTTGGCTGGGCTGAGTTAACATATTTATTTGTTGCTGTTAGGTATTTATTTAGTTAGTTAAATAGCTAATTTCGTTTTCTTTTTATTTTATATTTCTCTATATATGTTTTTACATTCGTATAGGAGGGTGTGTTGGCGATTTTTTAAATTATTTGGCTTTAGTTTTGTAATCTTTTGTACTGTTTTGAATTGCATTGGTTTGTATTTGTTGTAATATTTTAGAATCTTTTTTGTTGATAAAAATATATTAGAAAAAAACATCTGCCACTTTTCCGCCCAACTCTCCAGTCTATCTATATCATCCTGTATTCTCTGACAGTCCCTTGTGCTTTCTGCTACTCCACCAATCTTCGTGTCATTTGCAAAGAAATAAATCATACCAACAGTGCCCTCTTCCAGATCATTTATATATATATGAATATAAACAGTGGCCCCAACACTGACACTTGCAGAACACCACGAGTCACCTTTCTCGATTTTTAGAAACTCCCTTCAACTATTACTCTGTCTCCTGTTTCTCAATCAGTTCTTTATCCACCTCGCTAGAACTCGCTGCACACCATATGACTTCAATTTCTCCATTAGTCTACCATGGGGTGTGTGTGTGTGTGTGTGTGTGTGTGTGTGTGTGTGTGTGTGTGTGTGTGTGTGTGTGTGTGTGTGTGTGTGTGTGTGTTTTGTGTGTGTGTGTGTGTGTGTGTGTGTGTGTGTGTGTTTGTGTGCGCCAGTGTTTTTAGAAAGGGAAATTTCGATTCTTTATTTGCAATATCCAAACCGTTTGCCACTCATCTTTCCGTCATAGTTTGTGTAACATTGCTCTGGATCGTAAACGTGCTATTTCAGCTGATTAAAGAAACTAGCCTGACTTGTTCCTAAAACTGACACTGACCCAGTCTGAGACCAATATCATCGGCCATATCACCAACCTGGTTACATTTAACATTTGTTGTGAGCATTGGAAGAGTGGGACCAGAAAAGGAAACAATGACCCAAAAAACAGGGTAACTATAGACCGGTGAGCCTAATGTCAGTGGTGGTGAGTTGTTGGAGGGGATTCTCCGGAACAGGATTTACAAGCATTTGGAAAGGCATGGGCTGATCAGAGTTGTCAACGTGGCTTTCTGCATGGGAAAGCATGTCTCATTAATTTGAATGAGTTTTATGAATAGGTGACAAAGAAGAGTGATGAAGGAAGTTTGGTAGACATTGTCTACATGGACCTCAGTAAAGTGTTGACAACATTCTGATTAGTAGATAGATTAGGAAGTTTCGGTCACATGGGCTACAGAGGAAGCTAGTCATAATTCAGTTGAAGTAAGAAGGATATTTTTCAGACTGGATGCTTATGAGCAGCAGTGTGCTGCAAGAATCAGTTCTGTGTTCATTGCATTTCATCATTTATATCAAGGATTTTGATGTGAATATTGGGGTCACAGTTAGTAAGTTGACAGATGCAATGTGACTGGTCAAACTATTCGCTGTGAAGCAAAACACCATTTATTTAAACACGGAAGAAAATGCAAAGAGAGAGGAATTTAGAATAAGATAAGAATAACAGATCTAGGAGCTATTACTAATGAACTCTTCAAATATAGGAAAATCCCATAAACGCAGCCCCTGGCAAAAAGAAAAATGCAGACACAGAATGTCACAAACATTTCCCCAATCCAGGAATTAAAAACTGCATATCGAGAGAGTAGTAGCCTGGAGACATTCACTGAAGCTTCCAACTCTGTTGAGACCCCAATAGTTTCTGATGTTACTGAGAAACCAAAACCCAGAGATTCTAAATCTGTGAGAGCTGGCCACACCCATTCAGGCTGCATTAAAATTAACACAAGGCCTCCCTCGCTGTTTACTCAGTGACCATAACTAACCAGCTTGGAAAAGATCATCCAATCTCTCTCTGAAAAGAAACAAGGACAAAAATAACTTCTTAAAGCTGCAGCATCATCACACTTGTCAGTGCATTGAGCTGTCAAACAGGAACCAGGGGTAACCTAATCAGGCCCTTGGCCCTGTCCAATCGGACGAGGAAGAAGGTATTCAGTCCCATGAGACAATGACACATGAACAGCAGGAGGCCATTCAGCCTCTTGAGCCTCTTACACAGGAACAGGAGGAAGCCATTTAGCCACTTAAGTCACTTGCACGGGAATAGAATATGGCCATTCAGCCCCTTGAGTCTCTTACACAAGAAAATGAGGAGGCCAGTCAGCCCCTTGAGTCCCTTACATCGGAACAGGAGGACGCTGTTCAGCCCCTTAAGTAACTTCCACAGCAACAGGCTGAGGCCATTCAGCTCCCTCAGTCTCTTACACGGGAATAGGATGAGGCTAATCCCCCCTCAACTCATTTACAAAGGAACAGAATGAGTTAATTGATGCTGATTCCGAATGAATGACTTATGCCCAAAACATGGATTCTCCAGCTCCTCGGATGCTGCCTGACGTGCTGTGCTTTTCCAGCAATCCACTCTCTACTCTGATCTCCAGCATCGGCAGCCCTCCTAATTGATGCTCTAACATGTTGAACAAGTGGAGCATAGGGTACACAGACAGATTGCTCCACGTTGTTCCTCCTGGCTCCGTTGCTCATGATATACACGTGTGACTTTCACATAGTTTTCTAGTGTTGAGGAAGGAAGCCATATGTCATGTGTGAAGTCTCAAGAAGGCATTTTCCATCTCCGAGAAAACAGACTGGTGTTCTCAATGTAAGGCGGAAGTGGGTGGGAATATCAGCCTGTTTCAGAGGAAAGATATTGTGACTGCTGTTGGGGTTTGTGAACAACCTGACGTTCAGTACGGGTTCACATGCTGACTGGACAATAACATGGGGATAGTTAATGAAGGCATACAAACTTTTACGAAGGTCACGTTAGACTGATGAATGGACACTCTAAGTTCAAATAATGCTGATCTTGTTCATGTTAATATTGTCTAGTGCACGTCCGTGCAGTGTAACCTGCATGCCTTACTCTGTCCAAGTCTACTTCTACCCTATGATCTGCCTGTCCATCCTTATTATGATCTGCCTCCACGACTCTTAAATAAAGTGTTTCCCTGTACTGAGGTACACGTGGCAAGAATTCAAACCAATCAATTCTGATTAAAGGATGTAATTTCTCAGGCTATCAATGTCTCTTTTGGAATTAAGTAATCGCTGCCATTCCTTGTGTTTCAGTGTCACAATTTCTTTGTCTCTCACAGCTCTACAGATTAAACACTCTTTACTCGATCCTCATGTTACCATCATCCGTGTTTGTGGTAAGGAGATCATTCCTCACAAAGGAGATCAAATCTGCGCAGAGTGCCCCTAATGCTCTCTCAGCAAGGCTGAACAACAGCAGGAAGATGGCTTTACTTATGTACACGAATCATCTTACAATGAATGACAGTCTATCATTGTCTGTACCCATTACTTACACAGGGATAGATTCGGAACAGTCAGCATAGACTTGTGAGTGGGAGATCATGCTTCCCAAATTTGTTAAGAGTTCTTTGATGAATTGACCAAGAAGGTTGATGAGGGTCGAGTGGTAGACGTAGTTTCAATGGATTTGTGTGAGGCCTTTGATAAATTCCAACATGACAGACTTCTCTGGAAGTTCTGTCACGTGAAGTTCTGGCGGAACTGCCCAATTCGATACACAGTTGGCTTGATGGTAGGAAGCAGAGGGTTTAGTGGAAGGATGCTTGTCAGAACGGAGGCTGAGTCCATAGCTGTTTGTTATCTATGATTTAGTTTGCAGATGACACTAAAATAAGTGGTAGCATGACCAGTGAGGAAGTTTAACAAATATTGCAACAGGAACTTAATCAGGTGGGGAAGTGGGCCGAGAAATCGCAACTGGAATTTCATATTTTTGTATGAGGTCTTGCGTTTTGGAAACTCAAATCATGGTAAGAGTTTCATGGGAGGGTATTTAGGGGTGTAGTGGGCAGAAAGACCCTGGCGTTCAGGTGCAAGCTTCTCTGAGAGTGGGGTCACAGGTAGACAGTGCGGTGAAGAAGGCTTTTGGCACACTGACCTTCATCAATCAGGACATTAAATGTAGAGTTAATGTTGCAGTTACCCAGGACTTTGGTAAGGCAGTACTTAGGGTATTGTGTTCTGTTTTTGTCACGTTGTTTTAGGGAGGATGTCATGAAATTAGAAAGAGTGCAGAAGAAATTTACAAGGACGTTGCCAGCACCCAAAGATCTGAGTTATAGGGAGAGGTTGGGCAAGCTAGGACCTTTTCTTTAGAGTGCTGGAGACTGATGGGGAACCTTATAGAGCTCTATAAGATCACGGCAGGTATGGATAGGGTTAGTGTTCTCAGTCTTTTCCAAGTTTTAGAGAATCGAGGATTATAGGGGATCAGTTTAAGATTAGAGAGGAAGGAATGAAAGGGAAAGTGAGGGGGCACGTCTTTACGCAGAGGATGTCAGCAGATGTTGATGAAGGGGGTATATTAACAACACTTCAAAAGCATTTGGATAAATATGCAGATAGGAAAGGACTAGAAGAATTTGGGACAACTGCAAGGGGATGGATTTAGCGTGGATGGATTTAGCGTGGATGGATATTCACAAAGTGGAGTCCAACCCTTCTGTTAATTAAAACCAAACACACAGAAAAGCTCGCCTCACCTCATAATCTTTTAAAATATGAGTGGCACAAATTTTCTACATTCTACTATTTAAACAAAAATTAACAAGTTAATTTCTTTACTGAAACAGTGAACACAAAACAACAGTTATTCACAAATACAAGAATCCTCTTTTCTTAACTACGGCCTCCAACTCTAAAAATATGCTGCTCCAACAACGCAAATATTAAACATTACAATCTTAAGACCACGCAGTCTCTATCTTCCCCGCTGAGTTCACTCTTCCAGATGCTGATCTCCCTGGGTCATGCCTTTTTTTAACTGCAAGTAGGTTTGACATGTACATGTATCTTTGATAGAGAGTATTTGAGATGGCCAGTTGGCACTCTTGCTCTACAGCAGTTGCTCTCCCTTCAGTGTTCAAATTTTCTGGCTTTATTTGCTCCCCATGATGCAATAATTCTCATAATTTGATTGCTTTCCAGGTGTCCAAACAATAATATTCAAATTCCGTTGACTTCTAGTAACCTGAGCGTTATTTAGACCCATTGCTTGCATTTGAATTGCTGTCAAAACAGCAAACAAAACTCAGGTATCCATTTCCCAGCTTATGGTGCCATGTGGAACAGCCCAACCTTTATCTGGTATCTGGAGATGCACTTTCTATTCAGCAAAACTCGTTCCATTTTAAAATGACCAGACAAGCTTTCAGCTTCATAACACCTCCCTCTTTCGTAAAAGAAAGCGAACCATCAGAATGAAAATATGGCATCATTCCTTTTCCTCTAATTATTAATCCCGTTCTTATGAAATACAAAAGTATTAATCTCAGTTATACAATTCATATTAATTCTGCACTCACATATAACACTAGAATAAGTCAAATCTTATCTAAACGTTTTCCTTTATATCCGTGATAACACATCTGCAATCACATTTTAGAACCATCAGCATGTACATTTTAAAGCCTGTAATATAAGACTCTAATGAAATAGTCTCATATCCTGCTCTTTAAATATTACAAATAATGCGAGAGGTTTGTTGTTGTCCACAATCATCTCCGACAATTAGTTTGTCATATAAACGTTAAAATATTGTCAGTCCAGTGCGAAATTTAATCATTCTATTCCAATAATGGAGATGTTGTGTTTTTTTTTCTGGTGGATATTGAAGTTTTTTGACAAGTAGCCAACTGGCCATTCAATTCCATCATAATCTTTCTGTATCAATACATCTCCAAACCCTATATCCCGAGCATCAACTACAGTTGTCAATTTGTTTCAAAATATTTGGTGCAGCTAAAACTGGTGCAGTGATTAATCCTGCTTTAAAATTCTCAAATGCCTCCGGGCATTGTTCTGTCCACCACAATTCTGTGATCTTTTTGAATAAATCCATCAGTGTTGCCAAATCGCTGCTGAAATTTGGGAAAAAAAAAACATCCGGTAGAATCAACTCAGTGCCAAAAATCGAAGCACCTCTTTCTTCGAGGATTGTGGTGGAAATTCCTCAAATCCCTTCGTCTTTGTGCTCCATGGACTCAACTTTCCATGCCCAATGTAATGTCCCAAGAAAGTCTCCTCTGCCTTCGCGAATTCTGTTTTCTTTAAGTTTACTACCAAGTTTGCTTCTTGTAATCTTTCAACATTCTCTGGCAACTGTAACATTAGAGCTTTCAATCACTTGCTAAAAATTACTACATCATACAGATAAACTGCACAATTTGTTCATCTGACCACACATTTGTTCCTGAGTCTTAAATGTAGTGGTGAATTATTCATTCATATGAAATACTCGATTACGTTTTTGTTATATCCAGTATCTTTACCAGATAGTTTAACTGACTCAACATTTTTTTTATTTGACAGGGGCCACTAAAACCGGCTTTGACGAGATTTCCTACCACTAGTGGCAATAGTAATACTTCATGTCCTTATCAGGTTTGGGGAAGTAACGGTGAGAGTGAGTGACAGAGTGTCAGTTCCAGGAATGCAGTATATTCTTGGGAACGATTTAACAGGATCCAAGGTGGGAGAGGCTCCCCCTGTGGTGGGGAAGTCAAAGGAAGACGAGGGCGCTGGGGAACTGAAAGAAAATTACTCATGATTTTTTCCCAGTCTGTGTAGTAACATGATCCCATTGTCATAAGTTACAGCAGGTAGGAAAAATAAAAGAAAAAGACAAAGGAGTTGATGTTCTGTTAACTGACACCTTGTTTGATGTAAAGTGCAGAAAAAAAGCTGAATAGGCAGAGGGTCAGGCAGGGGTGGTAAATCGTCAAAGTTTCAGAGTTTTTATCTGCCACGTGCGTTACTCAATGTTGTGCCCTTTTCAGGTGCTGTTGAGCTAACTCACCTACTCCATCTAATCTCTCCCTCAACTCACATATATAATCCAAGTGTGAGATCTCTGACTTCGGTACAGTCAATTTATAGTTAATTTATTTCAAGGACCTCTCACTTCAGGTACGAATATTAACTCAAAGGAAGTAAACTGAGTAGATTTATTTGGCGCATCTCCGATTGCAAGCAATTAAATGGAACCCTCTATCACAATTATTCAGGTAATATTGACGTTACGCTGTTAACATGGTCTTCAGCCTCTGACGCTAACTTTCCAAGGCTCATTGGGATTCAGGTTGGGATACACTTGATTTGAAGTGCTTCCTACCTAAGCTATTCTTCACTTCTTAAAACAGCTGAGTGGTAAAATGAGACCCTTGGTCTGACTGAATCTCTCCGAGTAACCCACAGCGAGTAAAGAAAGCTAACAACTCCTCCACTCCCCTTTTTGCCTTAACACTCCATAATGGAATTACCTTTGAAAATCTGGGAGACACATCCATTATCGAAATCAAATATTAGTTCCCACGTTTATTTTGGAAAGGGGAGTTACACAATTAATCATAACCTACGGGAAAGTTCTTCGAATGCAGGAATTTGCAACAATCATGCTGGTATTATTACTGCCTGTGACTTACCGACGATTTGGCATGTATGACATGTACAACAAAAAATAACCACGTCCGTGTGCACTCCAGGCCAATAGAAATGCTAATGTACCTTAGCCTGAGTCTTCTGTACACCTAGGTGACCACCTGCAGTTAGTTCATGTGCTACCCGTAACACTGTATGCTACCAGTAACACTGTATGCTACCACAAACACAATCTGTTGCAGTTTGGCCCATTTCCATTCCGCACTAAACTATTGTGGTCTCCATTTCAATTTTAGGATTTTACCTAGAATTTTATCTGGACTTTACTAAATAGAAGCTAGTAATATTCGACAATATATTCTGATTCATTTTTGGTGCGTGTGTGTGAATTTGTAAGTGTGTGTATATATCTGTTGTAAGTTCATTAGCCTTTCAGGACAAAACACCTCTGCCTGACCCTCTGCCTGTTCAGGTATTTTTCTGCACTGTTACATCAAACAGCGTGTCACTTAACTGAACATCAACTCCTGTGTCTTTTTCTTCTGATTTTCCTACCTGCTGTAACTTATGACAGTGGGGCCTTGTTACTATACAGTCTGGAAAAAGATCTGGTATTTTTCTTTCAATTCCCTAGTTCCCGGGACGTCCTTTGACTTTCGCACCGCAGGGGATGCCTCTCCCACCTTGGATCCTGTTAAATTGTTCCCAAGAACAAACTGCATTCCTGGAACTGACACTCTGTCACTCACTCTCACCGTTACTTCCCCAATATTGATTTGGCATTCCAACCTGATGTCACACAAGGGAATACTTAATTTCTGTCCCCATTCCACACGTTATCAGGATCTTGAGTAACATGTCAGAAAGAGTGAAAATAATTCCATCTCTTACTATTAGAGCGGGAGAGAAAGTGAGAACTTCAGATGCTGGAGATCAGAGTTGAAAAGTGTGTGGTTGGAAAAGCACAGCAGCTCAGGCAGCATCGAAGGGCAGGAGAATCGACATTTCAGGCAAACGTCCTTCATCACGAAGTGGGGGGTAAGGGAGGGGGAAGGGGTTGAGAAATAAATCGAAGGGTGGGGGTGGAGCTTGGTGGAAGTGAGCTTGGATTTCGATAGGTAGATGCAGGTTGGGGATGATGATGATTGGTCGAAGAGCACGGTGAGGTGCATAGGTGGTAGGACAGCTGGAACCTTCAAACTTACATCATCAACATCGATTACACCAATTTCCAAATCTCCCCCTCCCCAGCCTCATCCCAGATTCAACCGTTCAAATTAGCACTGCCCTCTTGAACTGTCTTAATTGTCCATCTTCCTTCCCACCTATCCAGGCCACCCTCCCTTCTGACATATCACTATTGCTCCCACCTATATCTCCCAAGTGACCCTCCTGCCAGACTAGCTCCCATCTTCCGATTTATCTTTCAGCCGCCTTGTCTCCCCGCCACATTCCTGACGATGGGTTTATGCGTGATATGTCGATTGTCCTGCTCTTCGGATGCTGCCAGGTCTGTTGTGCTTTTCTGGTGCTACCAGGTCCCCAACTTTTAGAGACTGAGCAGATCCCATATCTCATAAGATTGTATCTGCTTGTCCTTCTCCCCCTGTTCTTTCTGAGTAAACTTCAACCGCAGAGGCGAACTATTTTTAGAGATAAGGCACTGCTTCCATACGCAGCCCGTGCCTAGGCTGTGAACTCTCCTGCAGCTCCTCGGCTCCACTTGGGGTGTCCTTTCCCAGTTTCACTATTGTCACTGGTTTAACGTCTTCCACACATCTTTTTCCAAAGTGCCTTTCTTCAATGCCCAGCGCTGTGTGTCCCAGCTGACTGCAGTGAAAACACCTTTTCTCCCAGGGCTCTTCTTAAACCATTGGCACTGCAATTTTATGCGTTCCACTCCCTTATATTGAGAACACCTGAAGCCTTTCATCACCTTTCAACCGGTTTGGACTTCATTTTTCATCTGCAGTAAACTATTGTCAGTGTTCTCTACTGTTCGATTTGTAGTGTAGGATCTCCTCTTCTCCCAGTTTCTATCTCTCGTAGGAAGAAAATTCTACCAGAAGCAAAATATCATCTCATGCACCAATACTTTTTTTCCTGCCATTTCTGCCACGCTTCTCATTTATTGAACTTTCTGTTCATTCACATGAATTCTTACAATCTCTGGAAGTGAGTATTTAAACTCCTCCAGAAGAATGATCTCCCTTCGAGCATCACAGGTCTTATAAATTTCTAAGGCCAGCACCCATTTATCAAAATGACTGTGTTTAATTCTTTTAAATACATCATCAGCTTGCGCTGGTTCCACCTCTGTATTTCTGAACCTCTGTCAATATGCTTCTAGTACCAATTCTTAACCACTCACAATAGCCTGTTTGACATCTACATCATCTCTTGATCCCTCATCTGACAGCGCTGCACATACCTCACTAGCTGTGTTCACCAGCTTAGTCTGAACTATCATTACCCACAAGTTCACTTGACGTGACAACTGAAGAGCCATTTTTTTCAAACGAAATAAAAACAGATTTTGACATTTTTGCAGCGAAATATGACAATGTATTAAGATAGCTGTATACATAGCTGTGACATTCTCCCTTCATCTCCATCCTGGTAATTTAACTTTCTTGTCTAATGCCCAAATTTAAATTTCAAATTATCTCTCTCTTTTTCCTCTCTTTCTCTTTCCCTTTCTTCTCTCTCTGTTTCAGTCCCTTTCTTTATCTTCTAACTCCAGTTGCTACATTTTCTATTTAAGTTTTTTCTAACTCTACTGTACTTGTCTGTTTCTCTGATACATCAAAGCGCTTGACGAACTCCATTATAATCTCAGCTTTCATTTTCTCCTTGATTAAACCCAATTCGAAACTATTTAATGACTCTAAAACATGTCCTTCTTCTGTCTTTCTAAATTTCCTTGGAACATTTGAGAACCTCTTTAGTAATGTTTAAAGCCGTTGTTGTGGTTCTGTTCGCCGAGCTGGGAGTTTGTGTTGCAAACGTTTCGTCCCATTTCTAGGTGACATCCTCAGTGCTTGTGAGCCTCCTGTGAAAGGCGTCTGTGCTGTTTCCCCCAGCATTTATAGTGGCTTGTCTCTGCTGCGTCCGGTTGTCAGTTCGTGCTGTCCGCTGCAGTGGCCGGTATATTGGGTCCAGGTCGATGTATTTGTTGATAGAATCTATGGATGAGTGCCATGCCTCTAGAAATTCCCTGGCTGTTCTCTGTTTGGCCTGCCCTATAATAGTAGTGTTGTCCCAGTCGAATTCATGTGCTTGCCATCTGCGTGTGTGGCTACTAAAGATAGCTGGTCGTGTCGTTTCGTGGCTAGTTGGTGTTCATGGATGCGGGTCGTTAGCTGTCTTCCTGTTTGTCCTATGTAGTGTTTGTGCAGTCCTTGCATGGGATTTTGTACATACATTGGTTTTGCTCATGCTGGGTATCGGGTCCTTCGTTCTGTTGAGTTGTTGTCTGAGAGTGGCTTTTGATTTGTGTGCTGTTATGAGTCCTAGTGGTTGTAGCAGTCTGGCTGTCAGTTCGGAAATGCTCCTGATGTATGGTAGTGTGGCTCATCCTTTGGGTTGCGGCATGCCCTATTTCCGTTGTTTTTCCCTTAGGCATCCCTTAGGGAAGCAACAACATCCCCAGATTTTATGGACTACCTAAAGAACACAAACCAGGCATCCCACTCAGACCCATAGAACCAGCTCGGCGAACAGAACCAAAACAGCGAGTACCCAAGCTACAAATCTTCTCCCAAACTTTGAACACCTACGGGCGAGGAACGCTAAGACAAGCCAGGAAATGGGAATCCTGTGCCAACCCCCTAAGCGGCACATACAAACATCTCCGGTTCCTGCATGAATGCCGAAAGAATCGAATCCTTCCACCATCTGTCAGATACAGACCACCAGTCAACAATCCACGAGCCAGGGACACAGCTAGACAGAACGGACTCAGGATGATCCAGGTAATGATTACAGACGCTCACAACAGACTTCACAAATACAGACAAGGCATTGCGCCCCAAAAATCGTTAATTTCAAAAACCACAAATCAGTAATGGACCCGGACCATAGAACAGGCCATCACCATAATACAGAACAGGACCACACACCGCAAAAATACGGCACTAAAAGAAAAAATGTCCAAACTAACACACCACGAAGAGGACACCACAACACATACCTGGGATAAAAAATCTCTCCCACAGATCGCTCACAGACACGGAAAGAACAATACTGGCCAAGGGACTCAACTATAACCACAGGGACGCCAAGACAGCAGACTTCTTAGCAGCACTCGAGTGCACACTCTGGAACAATGGATTGACAGAAGAGATACAACAAACAGTGAGACAAAATATCGTACCTCTGATAACAAGGAAAAGACAAACACATAACCTCAACACCAAGGAGAGAGAAGCACTAAAATGACTAAGAAACGATAAGAACATAATCATACTACCAGCAGACAAAGGCAGAATGACGGTCATACTGGACAAAGTAAAGTACATCCAAAAAGCACAACAACTACTTGCAGATACCAACACCTACCAAAAGAGGGAGTCTGAACCCACCACACAGCTCACCAATAGGATAAACAACACACTGAGGAATACAAAAAAAAAGGACAGATAACAAGGTCTGACCTACAAGGATGAAACATAAAAAGCAACAACACCCCCAGATTCTATGGACTACCTAAAGTACACAAACCAGACATCCCACTCAGACCCATAGTATCACTACCAGGGACACCATCACACAAACTAGCTGAAGAAATACAATGAAACTGGAACACCTAATCAGCGGATCCAGAAAATCTATACAATCAACAGAAGAATTCTTGGACATCATCAGAAATATACACATAGACAAGGAAGAAACCATGGTGTCATTCGATGTAACGGCACTGTTCACCGCGATCGACAAAACCCTAGCCAGAGAAACAATATCCAATCTGCTAAACATACAGAACAGACAACAGGACGTTGAACCTATTAACAAAGACGGCATATTTAAACTACTGGAACTGTGCCTTCACAACACACTTCACATTCAACAAACAGATATACAAACAGATCAATGGAACACAAATGGGCTCACCGATCTCTGGACTCATAGCAGAAGCAGTAATGCAAAGGGTGGAACAAACAGTCTTACCGCAAATACAACCCAAACTCTGGGTCAGATATGTGGACGACACCTTTGTAATCATTAAAAACACAGAAATGGAGAACACACACCGGATTATCAACGCCACACTCACAGGAATCCGATTCACGAGAGAGAAAGAAAAGGACAACCAGCTCCCATTCCTAGACGTGATGGTACCGAGAACAAGGAACGGAGAATTCACCACAAAGGTGTACAGGAAAGCCATATACACAGAACGAGTCCTGAACTATGAAAGCAACCACCCCAACACACACAAACGAAGTTGCATCAGGACAGTATTCAAAAGGGCCACAACACACTGCAGCACACCAGAACTGCAAAAAGAGGAAGAACACCTATACAAGGTATTCACCAAAAACGGATACCCGCGCAATTTTATCAACAGATGCGTAAGGGAAAGACAACGGAACGAGGACATGCCGCAACCCAAAGGACTAGCCACACTACCATACATCAGGAGCATTTCCGAACTGACAGCCAGACTGCTGCGACCACTAGGACTCATAACAGCACACAAACCAAAAGCCACTCTCAGACAACAACTCAACAGAACGAATGACTCGATACCCAGCATGAGCAAAACCAATGTAGTGTACAAAATCCCATGCAAGGACTGCACAAACACTACATAGGACAAACAGGAAGACAGCTAACGGCCCGCATCCATGAAAACAAACTAGCCACGAAACGACACGACCAGCTATCCTTAGTAGCCACACAAGCAGATGACAAACAACATGAATTCGACTGGGACAACACTACTTTTATAGGGCAAGCCAGAGAACAGCCAGGGAATTCCTAGAGGCATGGTACTCATCCACAGATTCTATCAACAAACACATCGACCTGGACCCAATATACCGGCCACTGCAGCGGATAGCACGAACTGACAACCGGAAGCAACAGAGACAAGCCACTATAAATGCCGGAGGAAACATCATAGAAGCGCTTCACAGGAGGCTCACAAGCACTGAGGATGTCACCTAGAAATGGGACGAAACGTTTGCAACACAAACTCCCAGCTAGGCGTGCAGAATCACAACAACGAGCACCCGAGCTACAAATCTTCTCCCAAACTTTGAAATGTTAAAAGCCATTTTCCTCACTTTTTATTTAACCAACCACAAGTAAATAAAATTAAATGAAATTTTCCCCTGTTTTATTTGAAGATCAAGATCACTAATTGCAATGTGTTGGAATTTGCTGGGACCTTTTGTACCCGAAATCTGTTCAAGTCTGTCCCAATCCCACACGGCAAAGCCATAAACGGTGATGACATCAATATCGAGCCCCTCCGTTAATTAAAACCACACACCCAGAAAAGCTCATCTCACATCATAAT
Organism: Hemiscyllium ocellatum; assembly: GCF_020745735.1. Taxonomy (NCBI): domain Eukaryota; kingdom Metazoa; phylum Chordata; class Chondrichthyes; order Orectolobiformes; family Hemiscylliidae; genus Hemiscyllium; species Hemiscyllium ocellatum. The sequence goes on from NC_083409.1 coordinate 8,255,991, forward strand.
CCGTTAAAACGTGAGCGGCAGAGAACTCCTAAATTCCACGAATAAACGAAAAGTACCAATTTATATGTATGCAAGTTGGCTTGCTGAGTTGAAGGTGTGCTTTCAGACGTTTCGTCAGCATGACTAGAGAACATCATCAGTGAGAATCTCTGCTGAAGCGCTGGTGGTATGTCTCGCCTCTCTATTTATCGGTCTTGGTTTCTGAAAGTGGGTGATGTCATTTCCAGTTCTTTTCTTTTCCAAGAGAGGTCTATAGGATCTAAAAGGATGCAATTTAGTTATGCATTTGATAAGGTTCCCCATGGTAGGCTACTGCAAAAAATACGGAGGTATGGCATTGAGAGTGCGTTGGAGGTTTGGATTAGGAATTGTCTGGCTGGAAGAAGACAGAGGGTAGTAGTTGATGGTAAAGGTTCATCTTGGAGTGCAGGTACAAGCAGTGTTCTGCAAGGATCTGTTTTGGGACCATGGCTGTTTGTTATTTTTATAAATGACCTGGAGGAGGGGCTAGAAGGTTGGGTGAGCAAGTTTGCAGATGACACGAAAGTTGATGGAGTTGTTGACAGTGAGGAAGGATGTGGCAGGTTACAGCGAGATATAGGTAAGCTGCAGAGCTGGGCAGAAAGGTGGCAAATGGAGTTCAATGTAGCTAAATGTGACGTGATTCAATTTGGTAAGAATAACAAGAAGGTGGGGTACTGGGCTAATGGTCGGATACTTGGTAGTGTGGATGAGCAGAGGGATCTTGGTGTCCATGTACACAGATCTCTGAAAGTTGCCACCCAGGTAAATAGTGCTGTAAAGAAGGCACATGGCATACTGGCTTTTATTGGTAGAGGAATTGAGTTCCGGAGTCCTGAGGTCATGTTGCGGTTGTATAAGACTCTGGTGCGGCTGCATCTGGAGTATTTTGTGCAGTTTTTGTCGCCATACTATAGGAAGGATGTGGAGGCACTGGAACGGGTGCAGAGGTGGTTTTCCAGGATGTTGCCTGGTATGGTAGGAAGATTGTATGAGGAAAGACTGAGGCACTTGCGGCTGTTTTCATTGGAGAAAAAAAGGTTTAGCGGTGACTTGATAGAGGTGTACAAGATGATTAGGGGTTTAGATAGGGTTGAACATGAGAACCTTTTTCCACGTATGGAGTCAGCTATTATGAAGGGGCATAGCTTTAAATTAAGGGGCGACAGGTATAGGACAGATGTTAGGGGTCGATTCTTTACTCAGCGAGTCGTGAGTTCATGGAATGCCCTCCAGTAGCAGTGGTGGACTCTCCCGCTTTATGGGTATTTAAATGGGCATTGGATAGGCATATGGAGGATAGTGGGCTAGTGTAGGTTAGGAGGGCTTGGATTGGCGCAACATCGAGGGCCAAAGGGCCTATACTGCACTGTATTTTACTATGTTCTATGTTCTGTTTATTGATTACCTCTGGTTAGAATGACATTCCTCCAAGAAGGTCCTTGCATGTCTGAGTACGTGTGTGCTTTGTCCCAGTCAAAGTGGTGCCCTTCTTTGTCTGTATGTATGGAACATAGTGATAGTGGGTCATGTCTTTTGGTGGTCAGTTGGTGTTGATGTATCCTGGTAACACGACAACAGGACTATTTCAATGGTGGAAAAATGATTTTATATACACGGTTTAATCAATGTGTGTGTGCAGATAAGTAACATTTTTCAAATGTGCACAACACATTGTAAACGAACAGATACAGTTAGCGAAAAGTTAACAATGCATATGATGTATAAAATGTATAAAACATTAAAACATTATTTGATGCTCATCTGACGTGATATGTTCTCTTTCTCTCAACGTTCCCTCCCTTTCTGAAATTCTCTACTCTAATCTCTCATTCTCATCAGGATGTATGCTCCAAATTCTTGCTTCTACTGTCCAAACTTATTTCAGTTAACCCTCTTTCTACCGGGAATTAAATATATTGTCACGCTGGGTGCTTTCCAAAGTTGTGTCTGTCATATTATTAGAGCTAAATATTCTGGCATTAGACCCAGCATTTGAACATATTACCCTGTTGTACATGCACTGTAACAAAGGACCACAGCACAGAGGAATTGCCAAAATGTTGGGGGATGTTCATCTACTTGTTTCGATGATCTGGTTTTCTCATTTTGCACATTTCCTCATCTATATTGTCTCTCTTTCCCTCTTTGTTGCTAGTTAAGAAATCTACCCATTATTCTTCGCGTCCCTTCTCTCAAAAGTCCTACATTCACTTTATATCTATTGCTCTCTTCTCGACGTAATGTGATTATAATTGAGAAATGTAACTGCAAAGACATTCGGGAGGAGCTATCAAGAGTTAATTGGAAAGGGAGCCGAGCAGGGAAGACCATGGAGCAGAAAAGGCAGAAAATTCTGTCGAAAATTCAGAGGATATCAGAAATTCATCCCAAAGAAGATGAAATATGCTCATGGGAGGACAGCGCAGCCGTGTGAGATACAACATCAAACCAAAAGGTGAAACATACAATTTGGCGAAGATAATTGGGAATCCAGAGAATTCATGGGCTCTGAAACTTCATAAGGCTGGCATCACTGACACTACAGATCTCTTAATCATGGTCAGGGAGAGAAGCAGATGGAAAGACGTCCTCTTTAAACACTGAAGATGGTAATACTCAAGGAAAAAAAAATCGATGAATTAAGCAATTGAATCAAGATCTGTTAATTTGTTTTGGGGAATGTTTCAGTTTGAATGCATGACCTGGGGAGAGACACTCAGCAGAATGAGAGTATGAAAATGGAAGTATTTCCACATTATAAACCAGAGTAGGTCACTGAGTGCAGGGCTGATGTGTGAATGGGTCTCGATGTGAACTAAGGGACAGAGAGCAGAATTGCATTGCAGATATTGCAGCTCAAAACTGCGTATTTATGTAGTGCCGTAGACCACAGCACAGAAGCAGAACAGCATTAAACCATAACCTGTAACTTTTAACCTCGAATAATGTTCTCAGTCTGCCATTACCATTAAAACGATCTATGGCTCAGTAATGACGGTGGTGAACATGTCAGATTCAGAACCACGTGAACCTAAACCTAATGCTAACCCATTAAAGCTACTGCACTTGACCAACAGATCTGATCGAAGCTCCGCAGTCCTGCCACATTCAGTCATCAATGGTAATGGACAATTAAACAAATGATTGGTGGAAAGGAATCCACAAATGTCCTTGTCCTAAATGATCGAACAGCGCTGCACATCAGTGTAAAAGACAAGGGTGTAGTATCTGTATCATCCTCAGCCAGAGTTGTTGAGTGAATGATCCACCTCACCCTCCTCATGATGCCAGTTTTCAACCAGTTTGATTTGCTTCACGTGCCATGAAGAAACAGCTGTACATAGCAGATACGACAAAGGCAGTGTGCCCTGACACCATTCCTGCAATAAGAGTGAAAACCTGTGCTGCACAACAAGCCATGTCCCTGGGGAGGCTGTTTCATTCCAGCTCCAATTCTGACATCTCCTTGGCAATGAGAAACAGTACTCAGCTATGTTCAGTCCCCTAAGAGGAGAATACTTACAATCTAACCCTTTACCATCCCCTCAGTCCCATCACGACAGTCAAATTAGTGGGAGTTCTTTTTGACAGAGCTGTCAAGCCGCTCAGAAACAACCTGATCAGTGTGGTGTCTGATAGGTCCCCATGTGGAGATGGTGCTGTTGGGTAAATGTCACTGGATTACTAATCCAGACCAGGCTAATGCTCTGGCAGCTGGTGGAAGTTAAAAACAATTAATAACATATCGAGATGAATAATCTGGTGTCAGTAATAGTGACCTTGACGTCAATGCCAATTGTAAACACCAACTTCCTTCTCCAATGTACTTTCAGGAAGTTAATCAACCGTGCTTTCCTGGTCGGACCTAAAAGCGACTCCAGATACACAGAAATGTGAGAAACTCTTAAATGGTCTCTGAAACGGCCAAGCAAGACTCTCAATTGTACCAAACTGTTGCGAGGTCTTAAAGGATAAATCTGGACAGAACACCCAGCTCCAGCCTCGGCATCAGAAAAAAGGAATGGGAAACACAATCCTGTCGACCCTGCAGAGAACATCTGGGATCTTGCAAAAACATTTACAGAGCTTTCCCACAGTCTGCACAGAAACACCGGGAAAGGAGTAGGCCACACAACACAATGAGCCTTCCCCATTCTAGTTCATGTTCAAATATCTCTTCAATGCACTTATCCCACTCAACGTACATATCCGTTCATGTGATTAAAGTTGGGAATCTATAAAATACGAAGTGCAGTCGTCCCTTTGGACGATGAAGTTTGCTACCCAATTCAATATAATGATGGCTGGCCCTTTGCTTCCACACCGTGCTCCTGCTCTCTGCCCCCCACCCCCCCCCCCCCCCCCAACTCCAGCCCACACCCACCCCATCCCTTTAGTGTCGCAAGATCCTTATTTATATTCAGCGTTTCGGCTTGTAGCTGTGAGCGCATTCTCCACGTTCACCAATCTGTAAGTGCAGACATTTATTTTAATTTCAGTGCAGAGTGCCCTGCCTGTACATGGTACTCTGGCCATTGTTTTAGACACCACAGCTCGGGAATTATCACCCCTGCTTCTAACCAGTCTCACCCTCTCAGAGATTTATATATTTCACTGAGATCTCCACACATTTTCCTAAAGCCCATGGAATAAAGGCCCAGTTACCCAAAAGTCTGCTCACACAACAGGCTTGGTATTCCAGACATCAGTTTGGTCATCATTCGCTGCTCTCCTTCGATGTCAGGTTTGTCCTTTATTAGGTACGGATATCAAAACTGCTCCCAATACTGCACAATGTTCGAGATAGGGGTCTCCCCAAGGGCCTGTACAGCTGCACTAAGACACTCTTACTCCTGGGCTCAAATCCCCCTGAAATGATGGACATCACACCATTTATTTTCCTAACTGCTTTCTGTTCCTACAATAATGTTTTCAGTGACTGATTTACAGGGAGATCCAGATAATTTTCAGTGGGTCTATGTATACTGGTCAGGGTGCCAATGCCATTTCTAGTATTGACTTCTAGCTTCAGAACTCACTCTCCTACATGGGCCTCAGAGGTTTATGCAGAAGGAAACAATGAAAAGGAGCATACACCCCTTTGTAGATCAGCATGTTTCAAACAATCCCTTTTCAAACGATAGGCTGCCAATCAATATTGCCGCCGTCACCTCTCTTCACAGTGCTCTCCAACTGCCATGTATTTATGCATTCACTCCACTCGTCTCAGTCACCTTGGAGCTTTTTTACAACTTCGTCATCCAAACACAATCGAACATCCTTTCCTGCTGTCAGCAGTCTGGGATATTTAACTCCCACAACCAAATGATTAATGGGTATTGTGAACAACTGGGACCAAGCACCGAGCCCTGTATACTTCAGCAACCTTCCTCTATTAAAAAAAAGGTTATTAAAAATTTCTTTATTCCGTGAATCTGGGTGTCACTGGCTGGTCCAGCATTTATTGCCCGTCCTTAATTGCTCTTCAGAAGGTGGTGGTGAGTTGCTTTGTTGAACTTGCTGAAGCTCACCTGCTGTGGTTGACCACCAATGCCATTAGGATGGAATTCCAGGATTCTGACCCAACGACACTGAAGGAGTGATGATATATTTCCAAGTCAGGATGATGAATGGCTTGGAGGGGAACTTGAAGATGGTGGTGCTCGTTTACATCTACTGCCCTTGTCCTTCTAGATAGACGTGGTCGAGTGTTGGGAAGATGGTATCTGAGGATCTTTGGTGAAACATTTCAGTACAGCTTGCAGATAGTAAAAAAACTGTTGCGGCTGAGTGTTGATGGTGGAGCATTGTGGATTAAGTGACCGACAGAATGCGTGCTTTGTCCTGGATAGTATCAAGCTTCTTGAGTGTTGTTGGGGATACACTCATTCAGGCAAATGGTGAGTATTCTGTCACACTTCTGACGTATGCATTGTAGATGAAGAACAGGCTTTTGGAAGTCAAGATGTGAGTTACTCGCCGCAGTATTCATAGCTTCTGACCTGCTCTTGTAGTTACTGTGTTGGGTTATTGCATCATTAAGGATGGGGATATTTGTGGAATTTCCTCCTCCAATGAATTGCTTAATTGTCCCTTCCATTTCTCCACGAGATGTGGAAGAACTGTAGAGCTTAGATCTGATTCGTTGCTTTTGGGATCACATAGCTCTGTGTATTACTTACTGCTTTTGCTGTTTGGCGCATAAGTTGTACTGTTTGGTGGTTTCGTCAGGGTGACACCTCATTTTCAGGTATACCTGGTGCTGCTCCTGCCATGCTGTACACTCCATTGAACCAGGGTTGATCCTCTGACTTGATAGTAATTGTTGCTAGGAGGATATGCCAGGCCATGAGGTTGTGTGGGAGTAAACGTCTGCTGCTATTGATGACCCACAACACCTTATGCAAACACAGAATTGAACTGCTAGATCTGTTCGAAGTCTGTCCAATTCAGTACGGTGATTGTGCCACCCAATATGATGGATGTTATTCTCAATGTGAAGGTGTGACTGTCTCCACAATGACAATGCGATGGTCACTCTTACAGATACTGTCACGGACAGATACTTCTGCAACTGACAGATGAGTAAGGATGAGATCAAATATGTCGCTTCCCTCTAGTTAGTTCATTCACCAACTGCGGCAGACCCAGTCGAGCAGGTTTATCCTTTAGAACCCGGCCAATTCGATCAGTAATGCGGCAGCTGAGCCACAATTGGTGGAGGACATTGAAATCCCCCACCAAGAGTACATTTTGCGTCCTTGCCACGCTCAGTGCTTCCTGCAAGTGTTGTTCAGCATGGAGGAGTACTGATTCATCAGATAAGTGAGGCTGGTACATGGTAATGAGCAGGAGATTTTCTTTCCCATGGGTAAACTAACACCATAAGACTTTATGGGATACGGAGTCACTGTTGAGGACTCCCAGAGCAATTCCCTTACAATTGTATCCCACTGCGCCACCATTTGTGCTGTGTCTGTTCTAAGTTTGCGAAAAGACTTATAACTCGGGTGCTTGTTGTTGTGGTTCTGGTCACCAAGCTGAGAATTTGTGTTGCAGACGTTTCGTCCCCTGTCTAGGTGACATCCTCAGTGCTTGGGGGCCTCCTGTGAAGCGCTTCTGTGATGTTTCCTACAGCATTTATAGTGATTTGTATCTGTCGCTTCCGGTTGTCAGCTCCAGCTGTCTGCTGCAGTGGCTGGTATATTGGGTCCAGGTCAATGTGCTTATTGATTGAATCTGTCGATGAGTGCCATGCTCTAGGAATTTCCTTGCTGTTCTCTGTCTGTTCTGCTGTTGAGACAGGAGATATCCGAGGAATGTGATGGGGTGTCTGGGATATTGTCATACTTACAGAATCATACCTTTCAGATAATGTCAGGCTGGAGCTTGACGAGTTTGTTTATTTCTATTCACTGTTTCCAGCCAGTGTCCCATTCTAGAAACATGGCCATATATTCGCCCAATTCACTCAGATTTTAATTTGCAAACTAGCTTTACCAAAACTTTCCTGAAAATCCAACTACTTGTCTCCCAGACCGTTTCTCAAACATAATCTCCATTGCATAAATCCGTATTACTATTGTCTATGATCGTTACATTCTGTCCCAATAATTTCTCCTGAATCTTTTATTTATGATGTTCTATGTTCCATGTACTAGAACCTTTTTCCACACCCGACTTGGTTTTCCTAGTATTGTTAGAAAGTTCTGTGAAGACAGAACTGAAGGAGCTGTTTCATAGTTCTGCAATTTCCCTGTTCCCAGTTCTCCATTCTCTGGTTTCAAATTGTAGGGAAGTTGCACTTGTTTTCTCATACTTCTCACATTGACATGATTTGACAAGCTATTACAATTCACTCCTATAACCCTTGTGAATATACTCTTTAGAAGCCCATCAATTCCTGTCTTTAGCTACTCAATAATCGACCTTCCATACCACACACTCAGAGGAGCATAGACCGACAGAAATACAGCATGACCTATATTCGTCCCATTTTACAACACAAAGCCCACAGCAGGGAATGTTATGATATTTCCAAGTGCTCGTCCAAGTACCTTTTGATAGTTGTTAGGTTATCTGTGATAATTCCCCTCTCAGGAAGTGCATTCCAGACCCCAACAGCCTCTGGGCGAAGAACGATCCTCAAATTCTCTCTAATCCTCAAACCCTTCACTTTAAAAGTGTGCTCGCTTGTTCTCGACTCTCTGACTAAAATTACCAGCTGCTGTCTATCCAGCTATATCCATGTTTCTCATAATCTTTTCCTTCTGAGTCACATCCCCCTCAGGCTTCTCTGCTCCAATGTAAATAACCCGTGCTTATCCAGCCTCTCTCCATAGCTGACGTGCTCAATCACAGGGAACATCCTGGTGAATCTCCTCTGCATACCATCCAGTTAAACCATATCCTTCATTTTAAGTGTCTTCCAGAGCTACATACAGTACTTCATCTTGGCCTAACCAAAGCTTTGTATAGCTCTTATAATCTACGCCCCGATTGATAAACGCTACACCCAAGGTCCAGTTCTTAAATAGTCCATTACCCTGCTCAGTCCCATTCAGTAGTGTGTGGAAAAGCACCCTCTGAGCTTCCCAATGTTCTGCCATTCATTGAGTCCTCCCCTGACTAGCTCCTTTTTCCACAGTGCATTACCTCATATTTATTAGGGTTACATTCCATCTGCCATTGATCCGACTATCTGACCATTTCATCTGTTTCTTCCTGTAACATGAGACCTTTCTCCTCACTTCCAACCAACCGGGCAAACACATACTTACTTATCACAATCCTCACCCCCTTCACCCACCCCCTTCATTCACATCTGCATCTTTTATGAATACCACAGATAATAAGAGACACAGCACTGATCCCGTGCTACACCAAGGGACACTGGTCTCCAGTCATACAAACAGCCTTATCCCACCACAGTTTGTCTCTTGACACTAAGAAAAGTTTCGTTGTAATTTGTCACGTTATCCTTGATTCCATGAGATTTTACTTTATTTTAAAATTTCCCATTTAGGGCTTTGTCAAAGGCCTTGCTACAAAACTAAATAAGCGTCCTCCTCAGACTAACTTAATCAAACCCATTAGATGTGCTTTCCCTCTGATAAAACCATGATGATTATCCCTGATCAATCCTTGCTACTCCGATTGGAGCTCAATTTTCTCCTTCTGTGTTTTCTCCAGTAGTTTCCTTAACAGTGATCTAATACTCGATCTATATACTTCCCTCGTCTATCTCTACCACCCATACTGTGAAGTTAAAAATCACACAAAACCAGGTTATAGTACAACAGATTTCAGACCGTCGCTCCTTCATCAGTTGATTGTGGATGACACAATTGTAAGGCACAGAATTTATAGCAAAAAATTGCAGGATGATGTAACTGAAATTATACATTGAAAAATACATTGAAGTGAATGTGAGAGAGTGTATATGTGTGTGTAGTGAGTGTAGAGTGTCTTAAGTCTGTGAGGCGTGTATGTATGAGTGGGAGTGTTTGTGTCTGGGGTGGGGGTTTGTGAGTGTCTGTGAGAGAGAGGATATATGTGTGTGCATGAGTGTAGAGTGGCCGAAGTCTCTGAGAGGATGCATGCATGAGCGTGGGAGAGTGTGTGTCTGTAAGATTCTGGATGTGTGCGTTCCGTGTGTATATATGTGTATAGGATTGGCTCTGTGTTTGTGTGAGTGTGTGTGTGTGCGTGTGCGTGTGCGTGTGTGTGTGTGTGTGTGTGTGTGTGTGTGAGAGAGAGAGAGAGAGTAGGTCTGTCTGTGTATGTATAGTGCAATGGTCGTCACCTGTAGTGTGACATGAACCTAAGGTGCCAGTTGAGGCCTCGCTATGGGTATGGAACTTAGCTGTCAGCCTCTGCATGGACACTTTTCGCTGTTGCTTGTTCCGAAGTCCGCCTTGGAGGATGGTCACCGGAAGGTCCGAGGTCAAATGTCCTGGACCACTGAAGTGTTCTCCACCTGGAAGGCAACACTCCTGTCTATTGATTGTGCGGTGCCCATTCATCCATTGTCGTAGCCTTTGCTCGGTTTCCCCAATGTACCATGCCTCCGGGCATCATTGCCTGCAACTTATATGATAGACAACGTTGGCTGAGTCACATGAATACCTGCCACGTACATGGTAGGAGGTGTCCCCACGTGTAATGGTGGTATCCATGTCCACACTCTGACACGTTTTGCAGCGCCTACCGTGACAGGGTTGCATGGAGTTGCCCTGAGAGCCGGGCAATATGTTATGAGCAATGAGCTGTTTGAGGTTTGGCGGTTGTTTAAAGGCAAGCAGTGGAGGTGTGGGAAGGTCTTGGCGAGGTGCCCATCCTCATTGATAATGTGTTGCATGTCACTAAGTACATGGCGCAGTTTTTCAGATCCTGGGAAGTACTGAACAACGAATGGTACCCTGCTTTTTGCAGCACGTGTCTGTCTCTGAGGAGGTCATTACGGTTCCTTGCTGTGGCAACCGACAGGGTAGATTCGTTGTTGGTACTTCCCAGGAGCTGAAAATCTATATCATGTGTGTGTGCGTGCGTGTGTTCATCAGAGAGTGAGAGAGAGTGCGTGTGTGTGCGCGATTGGCGTGGTTGAATGCTAAACTCATTGTTTGAGAAGAAACTCACGTGGAGGAAACTATTCTAAATACGAACAACAGGCAGGCTTTTTGTTAATCGACAGAAATGGAACGAGAGTCGTTTCATCGACAGATACGGTTCAGTGTTTGAGAATGTCAAAATTAACGCATTGCGAGACTCAATAACAATATTAATCCGCCTGCACACGAATGACAGATGGATGGGAGTTTGGTGTGAGTTTGAATCAGATTTGATTCAACAGGTTTGAAGCCGGGAGCGTTAGCAGCAGATTATAAGTCAATTTCAAAGATGATATGGAACAAGCCAGTAAAATACATTGTGGAGTGCTGAATACATTGTGGAGTTTGAAATGTTCAGGGCATGGTGTCAGGAATCAGCTCATGGTCAAAGGGATCAACCACAGTTCTGACTCGTCTGCTTCAGCTGCAGATATTGGCCAGGGATGGGAGGAAAACACTAGAAGGAAGTGGAGTTTGTAACCAGAACAGTAGACAGTGACCTCCATGCTCTTAATATTCAAATAACAAAGGCAAAGATACAATACATTGCGGTTCTCCGCTGAAACTGAGTAGGTTAACATTGAGACTTATGAGCAACATTGCCAGAGCAGAGAGCGACAGTAATTGAGCACCTTCATTAGTAGTGATCTGTAGAGTAAATATCTGGATTCAAAATTTCAGCAGGAACAATAATAGCGTGCAGAAGTGTAGAATACATGAAAGAACAGTAATACATTCATCACTAGTTTATAGGAAAAATGGACACTGACGCTTACCAGGAACACCAACGATAGCCATAAAGGAATAATAAAAATATTGAATAATGCTAAGACTGTAATAGATCTGCGATGATAATGACAACCAATTAAGTGCTAAAAGATACCAAATATAATCGGATAAGCTCCTGTCTATTGTTGGAATATTCCAGTCTAATGCTCTCAATTCCAATTCATGTTTGGAACATTCCAGCCTAATGTTCTCAAATTCTGATCCATTGTTGGAACATTCCAGGCTCATGTCCTCAGATTCTGATGCATTGTTGGAACATTCCAGTCTAATGTTCTCAAATTCTGATCCATCGTTGGAACATTCCAGTCTAATGTTCTCAAATTATGATCTATGGTTGGAACATTCCATTCTAATGTTCTCAGATACTGATCTTTCCTCCCTCTCTCTCTGGATCTGCTGATCCTCGTCAGTGCTGTCGGTGATGGTCCCGCTCATGATGTGGGATAACACGTTGAACAGCGCCCATTTATCATTAAAAGATGGAAACCATCAACTAGGATAATTAGAATTCATTGAGATTGGCATTAATCACAGTCACTGAACAAATAGGATGAGTTAGCCAGTTCCATTCATCACTTTTCATATCACTATAAAAGGGAACATTTACCGGTTTTGGATGGAATGGATGAAGTTTGCTGAGGGATGGACCATAAATCTTTCAATTTTTTTTCTTATATACGAGATGATTAACAGAACACTGCAGGGGTCTATATATGTTCCACTTTGTTTATGAAAGGAAGCAGTCATAAAATAACAGATTGGCTGTAGAAAATAAAAACGTAGGGTGGGTAAGTTTCTAGATACCTGAACACAAAGTACGGTACTCATTGACCAGTGTGAGGCTACTCCAGGTTTTAATGCCCTGTTATCAAATCCTTTCATAATCTTGAGGCAGAGCACTGAGACTGCTGCTCAGGAACAGGCCGAAGCAATTCTGTCACTCTGGGCCTCTTACAGAAGGATAGAGGAAGGCCATTCAGTCCATATTAGCCTGTCGCTACTTGAAAATGTGGAACATTGGAATATTAGCACATTTTGCCAACAAAATCATTCAAAATAAAAAGATTTGTCGCTGCAGCTGTATGAGGTGTCACTGAGAGGGAACCTGGAGTTCATTGTTTCTGTAACTGAGAAGGGATGGACCTCCAACAGATTCAGTTTACTGGCTGCTCGTAATCCAGGGGTTGCTGTGACATTTAATGTCTCGTGGCTGTTATAGGGATAGGAGGATCCCATTTAGCCTCTGGAGCCTGTTACGGAGGGGCAGGAAGTTTGTATTTAACATTTCAAGTCTGTTACACACAAATATTACTTTTAAACTCGTTATGGAATAGGAAAGACCTGAAGTAAACAATAAAGTTCTAACTTTGAACCAGGCCAATTTTGAAAGTGTTAGGCGAGCTCTGTGAAAGGCTCAATGGAATACCCTATTCGCAGGTAAAGGGATGGTTGGAAAATGCGAGGCAGTCAAGACTTGGATTCAGAGTATCCAAAGCCAACGTATTCCCATTAGTAAGAGGGGCAAGGCTGGTGGGTGTAGGGAGTGCTGGATGGCTAGATATATTTATGCTGTGGTCAAGTTAAGGAAGGACGCATATGTCAGCTAAACAGAACTGAAATCAAGTGGATCCCCAGAGGAGTATAAGGACAGTAAGTGTACAGTCAACGGGGAATCGGGTCAGAAAAATATGAACACGACTTGGTTTTAGAAATAAGGTTGACGAGGTATTGAAGAAATTCTACAAATCTTTTAATGGCAAAAGATTAACTAAGGAGAGAATAGGGCACCTTAAAGATCAGTAACGCTACCTATGTGCGGAACCATAAGAGATGGGAGGGATATGAAACGAGTATTTCTCCTCAGTATTTGATGTGGAGGGAGTTACAAGAGCGAGAGAAAATGAAGAAATGTATAGTGATAGCTTGAAGCCTATCTATATTGCGAGGAGGTGTTGGACATTTTAAAACATATAAAGGTGAACAAATCCCTGGGTCCTGATCAGTTGTATCGCACAAGTTTGTGGGAAGCTACGAAAGAGATTGCCCTGCATTTTGCTGATATATTTTTATTATTTATTTCCACAGGTGAGGTGCCAAAATACTGGAGGGCTGCGAATATGGTGTAATCATTTAGGAAAGAAATATAAAAAAAAACAGGTAACTATAGACTGGTGTGCCTGACGTCAATGGTGACTAAATGGTTGGAGGGGGTTTTGAGGGAAAGGATGTATATGCATTTGGAAAGACAAGGACGGAAGAGGGTTTTATACATTAAAGATCACGTCGGTGGAAGCTTTTGAGGAAGCGATGAAGATGATTTATGAAGATAAGAGAGGGGATGTTGTTTTTATGGAATTCAGTAAGAAAACCAAAATGTTCTACATGGAAGACTGGTTAGCAAGGTCAGACTACCTGGAATCCAGGGAGAGCTCGCCATTTAGATCCAAAATGTACTTGAATATTGGAGACAGGGCGTGACAGTGGACACTTGTTTATTGGACATGGACAGCTGTGACCAGTGGTGTGCCACAAATGTCAACAGTGAGTCCACTGCCTCTTCTCACTTATACAAATCATTTGCATTTTCGTATATGAAGTATCGTTAGTAAGGCTATAGATATTTTCAAATTTGGTGGTGTAGTCAACAGTGAACAATGATGTCTCAGAACACAATGGAAACTTCGTTAGGTGAACCGAGGAGTTGCAGATGCAGTTTAATTAGATAAATGTGAGGTGTTAACATTTGGCAAGATAAATCAGGGCAAGACATGTAGGTAGGATCCTTTCAAAAGTGGCCAATAAAAGAGAACTCCACTGAAGTTATTTAATCCCTTCAGGGAGAAAATAGGCTATTCGGCCCATCGAGGCCACACCGACCCTGGAAACAGTCTCCCTCTGGATGCACCCCTACCCTATCCCTCTAAGCCTGCATTTCCCAGGCTACTTGGGGCAATTTAGCATGGTTAATCTACCCTTTCCTGTGGTAGGAAAACGTAGCAACCGGAAGAAACTCACGCAGACACTGGGAGAATTGCAAACACCACTCAGGCAGTCGTTCAATGATGGACTTAAACCCAGATCGCTGTGATGTGAGGTAGCAACGCAAGCCACTGAGGTACTGTGCCACCTGGTGGTGCCGGCTCTCAGTTCCTTGAAAGTGCCATCATGGCAGACAGCGTATTGAAGAAGGCACTTGGTGATCTTCCCTTTATTAGTGCATGCTTTGAGGTTAAGCGTTTGCATGACATGTTTCATCAGTACAGGACATTGGTTTGGTCACTTTTGTAATAATGCCTTTAATTCTGGTCTCCCAGCTGTCAAAAAGATGTTGCCAAACTGAAAGAATTTAGAAGACATTTTTTAAAAAAATGTAGGAGGGTTTGAGCTACAGGGAGACTTTGAATAGGCTGGAACTTTTTTCTAGTGTTGAGGCTGAGGGGTGACCTTAAAGAGGTTTATAAAATGATGAGGGGCATAGATAAGGTCAACAGTCAACGTCTTTACCCCAGCATAGGCGAGTCTAAATTTGGAGGGCAAAGGTTTAAGGCGACAGGAGAAACATTTATAAAGGGAAATGAGGTACAACACTTTCAAAAAGAGACTGCTGTGTGTATAGACTGAGCACCCAAAAGACGTGGTGGAGGCAGGTCCAGTTACACCATTTAAAAGGCATTTGAATGGGTACATGCATGGGAAGGGTTTAGACGGATATGGGCCAATTGCTGGCAAGGGGGACGAGATTAATTTAGGATATGTGGTCAGAAGGGTCTTTTTCCATGTTGGACATCACTGAGACTCTTTTGCCTCTTGAGTGTATAACACAGGGACAGGAAGAGGCTATTCAGGTTCTGAATTCTGTCAGACAGCTTATTTGCTCAATTACTGAGAGTCAAATACAAAAATACATCATTCAGATTTTGATGGTGTTTTACAGAAACAGGAGAAATGCTTTTGGTCAAGAGAAGCTGTAAGGAATGTGAAGAGGCCATTCAGTCCCTCAATACCATTCCACAGGAGCAGCAGGTGAGCACACAGCTATTGGAGCCTGTTAGTCAGTAGCAACAGGAGGACATCTATTTTCACAAACTTGGGATCAGGTGGCATCACTCACATGTTCAAGACTGGGAAACAGGAACAGGAAGCAGTCACTCAACTGATCAAGACTGGGACACAGAAACAGGTGGCAGTCACTCAACTGCTCGAGACTGGGAAACAGGAACAAGAAACAGTCACTCAACTGATCAAGACTGGGACACAGGAACAGGAGGCAGTCAATCAACTGCTCAAGACCGTGACACAAGGAAGGAGGCAGTCATTGAACTGCTTGAGACTGGCACTCCGAAATCTGGAGGCTTGCGAGGCCCCAGGCTCCTGTTACTCAGGGAGAGTAGGAGGTGACTCACTCCCCACCAGCTTTGGGCACTGGGAGAGAAGGGGAGTTTTCCTGTTCCAAACAGAAATATATGAATAAGTTGCATTCGTGATCCACACAATCCTTCCCCACCATTCACTAAGACCACGGCTGATCTGATTGTGATTCCCTTTTTCAATTTTATGGAGACTGTCCTCTCTGCAGCCTCTGCTCCATTTGTTGGTCCTCTTTCAGACACCTATGCATGACTCATCCAGAGGATCGGCTCTTATCGGATGAGCCAGGATTTGAAGACTCCAATCACAAGAATGAAAACTCAAAATAAAGGCATTGCCAGATGTTTAGTTCTCTCACATTCGCAAGCCAACTCACATAACCAGCCCATCCATTGTACGGTCAGGATGGAGCACTGTGTAGATCCAGCTAATGTACTGGTGAATTCAACCCAGCAATGTCTAGAGTGGAACTCTGTGCAGCCCACACCAATGCTTGATCTATAGTCCTGGGCTAAATGTCCAGAGTGAGGAGCTGTGCAGACCACACTGGTTCATTCATATATAACCCCAAGCTTTTACATTGTTCGGTAACACTGTGTTCGATAACTGCCCATTGTGGGGAACTTGCAGCCAATGCTGGGAGGGACAGGATGTGCAGCTCCCATCCATTTACAGATCTGTATCTACATTGCACCTTGACAAGGGGTGCTGTGTGTATGTAAACCACTGGGAGGGAGAGATGTAAATTGAAACAGCTTAAATAGAATTACTTTCGATTCAGGCGCATATCACTCCAGTATTTAAAGATGAAATAACTGAGGCAATGTCTAGTGAGGTTTTATGGATGGTGCAAAGACGTATGAGGGGGGTGGTGATGTTATAGTGGTTGCACTATAAGCCTCCAAATAATCAATAGCAATTAGGGAAACAAATATGCAGGGAGGCTGGGGAGACTTGCAGGAGCAATAGGGTTGTCATAATAGGTTATTTTAATTATACTAACATAGACTGGGACTTCCAGAGGGTTAAGGGCTTAGATGGAATGAAATTTGTTAAGTGTGTTCAGGAAAGTTTCCACAAGCAGAATATAGAGGTTCCTACTCGGCAAGGGACAGACTCGACCTACTGTTGGGACAGATGGCAGGATAGGGGACGGAGGTAAAGTGGGGGAGCATTTTGGGACCGCTGACTTGAATTGTATTAATTTTAAAATAGGTATGGGTGGGATAGAGTTGGTCCACAGATTCAAGTTCTAAATTGGGGCGAGGCGAATTTTGTTGGAATTAGACAGGGACTTGAAAAGGTTGATTGGAGTAGCTTGTTTCGAGGCAAAAGCATCTCTGGTAAGTGGCAGGCCTTTAAAAGTGAGATCGCTCGAGTTTAATGTCTGTATGTTCCTGTGAGCGTGAAGGGAAAGTGAGGCAGGGAGAGAAAACCCTGGATGACAAGAGATATTGAGGATCTGACAAGCAAAAAAGAAGGCATGGCTCATGTTCAGGCAGCTCGTATCAAGGGAATCCCTGGAGAGATACAAGAGATGCAGGAGTTTACTGAAGAAAGAAGTCAGCAAGGTGAAAAGGGGGTATGAGATAGCCCAATTCAGTACAGTAAAGAAAAAGACCAACCAGAGAGAGAATAGGACGTCTTAAAATCCAAAATTGGTATGCATGTGTAAAACCTCAAGAGATGGTTGAGTTCCTCAATCCCCCCTTTGTGTTTATGATGAAGAAAGACATGAAGACCTGTGAACTTTGGGAGGTTACTTGTCATATCTTGCTACTGTCCATATCACAGTAGAGGTACTGATGGACATGTTAGAATGCATAATGTCCAATAAATATCTTGGTCCTGACCCGATATATCCAAGAGCACAGCAAGAGGCGAGAGAAGGCCGTTCAGTGGCCAAGGACCCGGGACACTGGGCGGGAACAAATGTGCCCTTATTCAAGAAGGGCTGCAAAGAAACGCCTGGGAAATATAGACCTGTAAGCTTCACATCTGTTTTCGGTAAACCACTTGAGAAGTTTCTGAGATATAAGATATGCACGCATTTGGAAATACAGAGTTTGACTTGAAGCAGTCAGCATAGCTTTGTTCGTGGCAGATCATGCTTTACACATTTTGTTAGACTTTTTGAGAAAGCGACCAGCAAGGTTGAAATGGGTAGGGTAGTCGATATAGTCTACATAGGATTTCAGTAAGGCCTTTGATAAAGTTCCACTTGGTAGGCCACTCTGGAAGGTTAGATCGCATGGACTCCAAAGTAAACTGGCAAATTGGCGACACAGTTGGCTTGACGTTATGAAGTAAATGGCTATGGTGGAGGTATGCTTGTCGAAGTGGAGGCCTGTGACTAGAGGAGTGCCTCAGTGGTCGGTCCTGGGCCCATTGCTGTTTGTTATCTATATCAAAGATTTGGACCAGAGTGCACAACGCAAGGTTAGTAAGTTTGCAGATGACTCTAAATTAGGAGGCATTATTTACAATGAGGAACATTATCAAAAATTGCAGCAGCACCTTAGTCAGATGAGGAAGTGGGCTGAGAAATATCAAATAGCGTTTAATATGGATAAGTGTGGTGTCTTGCATTTTGGAAAGTCAATCCAGGTAGGAGTTTAATGATGAACGAGAGGATCTTAAGGAGTGTAGTGGAACAAAAGGACGTTGGAGACCAGGTGCACACTAACTGAAATTTGAGTCAAGTTACACAGAACAGTGAAGAAGGCTGTTGGCACACTGGCCTTCATCAGCACATTGAGTACAGACGTTAGGTCGTTATATTGCAATTGTACAGAATGTTGGTATGGCTGCAGTTGGAGTATGGTGTTTAGTTTTGTTCACCTTGCTGTAGAGAGGATATTATTGAACTTGAAAGAGTTTAGAATAAATTTACAAAGATATTTTCTGGGCTAAAGTCTCTAAGTTATAGGCGGAGGTTGGACAAGGTTGAAACTTATTTCTTTACAGCGTAAGAAACTGAGAGGGTTCTTATAGAAGTGTAACTCTGATAAAATCATGAGAGACGTGCATGGGGTGAATACTTCAAATTTGTCCCAAGGTTGGGGCATCGAGGACTAGAGGACATCCATTAATATTTGGAAAGGGTCAATATTAAGAAGAATTATGAGTGAATGTGATATTGCTTTGAGTTCAGCCGTTGGGGAGTTTTGGATGAGCATTTATTCTTCAGCTTTGCAACGAGGGGTGAGGACAGCAGAGTCTTCGCCTCACTGGGCTGAATCTAACAAAAAAACTGTCTCAGTGACATTTTCATTAAGTGTGACAGAGGGGTTGTCTGCATGAGGCCGAGCTTGTTTCCTGGTGCTATATTACCAAACTCATCTAATTAACCACCCATCCCACTACATAGTGTCCCTTTCATACAATGCCATCCAGATTCTCCCACCCATCATGACTAGAGGTACTCACAGTCGCCACGATTCCCCTGGATATTCTGTGATCCCTGGCAATGGTGCCATCTCTAAAAGGCCAATGGGCACACGGTTGAGCTTTCTCAGTTTGGAGCTGCCCTGCACAGTTTACCCGAGCCTGGCAGCTGAGAGGAAATTACATCACGGTTTTTATCGACAGCAGGGCGGAGGTCCTGGTGGATGGGCTAGTACAGAGGGGGACCATTCTCTTCCCAGAGGGATCACACCATCAGACCCACCGAGCCAGGTCTGAGCTCACCACCCAGATCAGTGCAGTATCTTCGGTCTGAAGAAATGCCCATCAATACAGGACAAGCATCAATAACCTTGCCCACACTGTCAGGATAAGGGTCACTGTACTCTCTCTGCTCCCTCACACTCACTGTTTATCTGTTATAGCACCTACCCGCGAACATGGCGCATGCTTCACCACTCTCACTACTGCATGCAGCATATTTCCTCTCTTTCTCTCTTGCAATTCTAATGCCCCCCACACAGTTATAGAATTTTCTGGAGAATGCCAATTATGGAATGATCCAGATAATGTTCCAAATTACTCCCAGTTTCAGGAAAACGGCTATACCCCAATGTGTAACAAGTAAGATGGTGGAGTAGAGACGTACGTTTTTTCAAATCACATACATTTAAAATCCATCATGAGGCCATTCAGTACTTCAAATATACACCATCTTTTAATACGTTCAGTAGTGATCTGATGTTTTTTCTCAGTTCCATGTTACTGGAGCTTTCAATCATTCAACCACCAGCTTCCTGTTACCAAGCAGACGATTCTCAGACACTTTTTGTTCTATTCTCTCAATGTAAGCATTTCAATTTTTTAACAACATTTTTTTTATTTTAAAAGAGATGTTTATTATTATATTAAACCAATAACAAAACAAATCAAATAACTGAACAAAATTACACCCATGTGCATGAACATACAAAACAAGATGAAATCTCTAAACAGACAGAGGAAAAACAAAAATAAAAAATAAATAATAAATAAATAATACGGCTCAACATAACAAAACGATCGTTCTCGTTCTTCGAGAGCATTACACATTCATATGTTCACAATTCTTCATATTTGATTCATTAGACAATATCGTCATGGCTATATAAAAGCCCTTTTAGAGTGGCAGATAAGCCTGCATCGCGGTCATCCAAAAAGGGTTGTCATATCTCATATAAATCTCTGCTTTTTTGGTGCACCATACTGGTGAGAAAGTCCAAAGCGATATTCTCCATGACGAGCTTACAACGACCCAACAGACCCGGGGGTTTTTCAAACATCCAACACAACAGCATCTTTTTTCCGAGCACAGGAAATGTGGGGTGAAATACTAAATGAATATTTTGCATCAGTATTTACTGTGGAAAATAACATGGAAGACATAAAATGTAGGGAAATAGATGGTGACACCTTGCAAACTGTCCATGTTACATAGAAGAAAGTGTTGATGTCTTGAAGCGGGTCACCAGGACCTGATCAGGAGTACCCTGGAACTCTGTGGAAAGCTAGAGCAGTGATTGCTGGGCCTCTTGCTGAGATATTTGCAATATGGATAGTCAGGTGAGGTGCCGGAAGACTGGACGTTGGCTAACGTGGTGCCACTGTTTAAGAAGGGCGGTTAGGACAAGCCAGGGAACTATCGAGCAGTGAGCCAGACGTTGGTGGTGGACAAGTTGTTGGAGGGAATCCTGAGGGACAGGATGTGCAGTTATTTGGAACGACAAGGACTGATTAGGGATAATCGACATGGCATTGTGAGTGAGTAATCATGTCTCACAAACTTGATTGAGTTTTTTGAGGAAGTAACAAAGAGGACTTTGATGAGGGAAGAGGTGTAGATGTGATTTGTGTGGACTTCAGTAAGTGTTTTCATAAGGTACCCCATGGGAGACTGATTAGCAAGGTTAGATCTCGTGGAATAAAGGGAGAGCTAGCTATTTGGATACAGAACTAGCTCAAAGGTAGAAGACAGAGGGTGGTGCTGGACGGTTGTTTTTCAGACTGAAGGCCTGTGACCAGTGGAGTGCCACAAGGATTGGTGCTGGATTAACTACTTTTTGTCATTGATATAAATTATTTGGATGCGAGAAAAAGAGGTACAGTTAGTAAGTTTGCAGATTACACCAAAAATGCAGACGCAGTGGGCAGCGAAGATGGTCACCTCAGATTACAACGGGATCTTGACCAAATGGCCAAATGGATTGAGAAGTGGTAGATGGAGTTTAATTCAGATAAATGTGAGGTGTGGCACTTTTGAAAAGCAAATTTTAGCAGGACTTATACATTTCAAGTTAAATTCGCAGGGAGTGTTGCTGAACAAAGCAACCTTGGAGTGTATGTTCATAGCTCCTTGAATGTGGAGACGCAGTTAGATAGGATAGCGAAGGAGTATGGGAGTTGGAAGATCATGTTGCGGCTGTCCAGGACATTGATTAGTCCACTGTTGGAATATTGCGTGCAATTCTCGTCTCATTCCTATCGGAAATATGTTGCAAAACTTGAAAGGGTTCAGGAAAGATTTACAGAAATGTTGGTAGTTTTGGAGGATTTGAGCTACAGAGAGAGGCTGGACAGGCTGGGGCTGTTTTCCCTGGAGTGTCGGAGGCTGAGTGGTGACATTTTAGAGGTTTACAAAATTATGAGTAGCATGGATAGGGTAAATAGGTAAAGTCTTTTCCCTGGGGTCGGGATGTCCAGAACTAGAGGGCATAGGTTTAGGAGAAAGATATAAAAGAGACCTACGGTGCAGCTATTTCACACAGAGGATGGTACGTGTATGGAATGAGCGATCAGAGGAAGTGGAGGAGGCTGATGCAAGTGCAATATTTAAGAAGCATTTGGATGGTTAAATGAATAGGAATGGTTTGGAGGGATATGGACTGGGTGCTGGCAGGTGGGACTAGATTGGTTTGGGATACATGAACGGCAAGGGTGGGTTGGACCGAAGTGTACGGTTCCATGCTTTGCATCACCATGACTCTACCATTCTATGACTTATATTAATCTCTGTTTTTTTGGTGAACCAATCTGGTGAGAATTTCCAAAGGGATATTCTCCATGATGAGTTAATAAAGACCCAACAGCCCCGGGGAGTTTTCAGACATCCAACACAACAGAATATTTTTCCTAGCACAGAAAGTAAGTGTACATTTTTTCCCATCTTCTGAAGATACTCTGGGCAGCCCCACGAAAAGAGAAACCAGTTCGATCTGCATTTTAATCCCCAGGACCCACTCGACTACACCGAATATAGTGCTCCAATATAGATGAAGCCTGCAAGAGGACCACATGCAATGAGCAAGAGTGCCTGTAGTTATTCTGCATTAAGGGCATGCTGAAGATAATCCCACTTTGAATTTTGCGAGAAAGTCTGGTGTCAGATAGACCCTATGAAGAATTTTCAATTGCATGGAATGGTTCCTATTTCAGATCAAAATTCTTCTGCATTTTCACAAATATCCTCCCAAGTCTCCGAAAAGATCTAAACCCCCAACTCTCTCGCACAGATGTTATGAAGATGTCTTGTCTGAGGTGACACTCTTCAACTAATGATAAAGGGTACTGACAGAGATTGGAATTCTTAGCAGTAAGAACCCATTTCTCTACATCAGATCTATAACTGTCTGTTAAAAGTAATTTTTAAATCAAATCTCTCAAATGGAATAAAACAGAAGAAGTCTCTACTAGGTAGTCCATACTTACGAGTTATTTCTCCAAATGATATCATTGTTTATCCTTCAAGTAACACATGGTGGCTCAGTGGTTTGCACTGTTGACTCACCGCACCAGGGTCACAGGTTTGGTTCCAGCGTTGGGGAACTGGCTATGTGGAGTTAGTATATTCTCAACTGTGTCTGCATAGGGTTCCTCCCACAGTCACAAAGATGTGCAGGTTAGATGAATTGGCCATTGCTAAATTGCTCATCGTGTTCCAAGATCTCTAAGTTGGGGCATTAGTCAGGGTAAATATAGGATGTTAAGGTAATGGGTCTTGGTGGGTTACTCTTCAGAGGGTCGAAGTGGACTTGGGAGCCCAAGGACCTGTTGCCACACACTAGGGATTCTACTAATTCTAAATCACCCAAGCAAGGTACCGCCCCCCCCCATCTCGTTGCCCACGGTTTAAACCTGGAATCCATTATCCCCGGTTGACAACCAGGTATACCAACTATAGGGGTAAGAAAAATGGTTTTGACTGTATTGCCCCCAATCTGACGCATTGCCCTTCATGCTTTAACAGTATTGATCATCATTAGTTGATGACAATACTCCATGAATGTTGTCAATTTATCTAAGAACAACAAACTAATAAGGGTTCACTTTGTCTGAGAGGACTTAAAGTCTAGCCGTATTGATGCCGATATCTCAGCGGTTCAGGCACCCAAATACGATTAAAAAAACTTAATTGATTGCATTTAATTTGGGACATCAACTCCCCACGATCTGTGGGGCAGTTGCAATTTTGTTAGCTTGATAATGAATCGCTTATGGCGCCAAATCAATTAGCTAAACCAGCCATTTATTTTCTAAAAAAAATTCTTAGGTTCGATTACTTACAGTGCGGAAACAGGGCCCTCAGCCCAACAAGTCCACTCCGACCCGCTGAAGCGCAACCCACCCAGACCCATTCCCCTACATTTACCCCTTCATCCAACACTACGGGCAATTTAGTATGGCCAGTTCACCTAACCTGCACATTGTTGGACTGTGGGAGGAAAGTGGAACTCCCGGAGGAATCCCACGCAGACACGGGGAGAATGTGCAATCTCCACGCAGAAACCTGAGGCGGGAAGTGGCGCCGGATCACTGGCGCTTTGAGGCAGCAGTGCTAACCACTGTGTCACCATGCCGCCCACATGCCTCATCTATCTGAGAAACATAAAAGAAAGCATTCACACGGGGTGTAGAAAATGAGGAAGGACATTTATTTTAATAACAGCTATCTGACCTAGCCAGGATATTGGAAATGCCTCCCATCTTTGATGGTCTTGTTTAATATTGTCAAACAAATGGACATCGTTCACGTTAAATAAATGATCAAAGACAGTTGTAAAGAATACACTGATATAGGGAAACCACTCCAGTGACCATGTAATAGGAAACCAGGATTTGGCCTCAGTATCAGATATTTCCCTGTGACCTCCCATAGGCATGGCCGCCAACTTTGTAAAATAAATCTTATCGCCCGGAAAGGCAAAAAGTGAATTATTGCATTGCATCACATGAACTACCTAGATTGCGGGATTTAACAAAGAAAAGGCCCTCATCTGCATACAATGTAAACTTACGTAACTTCTATCTCACTTCTGGGGCAAATATGTTGGCATCCCGATGGATGGCGTCCTCCAGTGGCTCAATCACCAACGTAAACAACAATGGTGAAAGGTGTCAATCTTGTCGGCTGCCAGGAGAAATATTCATACTACTGATTGGCACACCATTAGTGACAACCGCAGCCAGAGGATCGCGGTAAAGGATTGATAAAAACTTTGCATAGACCAAACCGTTTTAATGTACAGAAGAGATCCGGCAACTCAACCCAGACAAAAGCCTTCTCTCATCTAAAGAGATCAATAATCCCTGGATAGATTGTTTTTGACACTCTTGGATCACATTGAGTAAACTCTTCACATTGTCGGAAGATCTGTTGCCCTTTGTGAAGCCTGTTTGGTCCTCTTTGGCAACAGAAGGCAGCAAAGTTTCCAGCCTAAATGCATGGGTCTCAGACAGGATTTGGAACCAACATTTAAAAGTGAGATTGGTGTGTAAGAAGCACAATCCTCCAGGGTCTTCCTTTCTTCAGCATCAGAGAGATATGAGCCACTCTTATGGATGGAAGGAGGGGTTTGTGATTGTATGAGTGACAGAACATTTTAAACATCAGCCCTGACAATAGGTTTATAAATTATTTACAAAATTCTATCAGGAACGTGCGCCTTTACATTCTGAAGCTGCTTCACATCCTCCTGCTCTGAAAATGGTGCATTAAGGCACAACACATATTCAGCGGTTACTCCTGGAAGATCCAGGCTCTTGAAACATGACTCCATCTTAATCCATCTATTCTCAAAATGTTCAGTCTGAAATAATTCGGAGAAAAATCTCTGACAGGAGACACTAATCTTTTTGTAATAGACGGTAATGATCCCAGTACCTTCCCTAATTGAGGTAATGGCTTGAGAGGGGTGCTCGTTTTCCTGGCAAGATAGGCTAAATACTTGCCTGGCTTATCACCATGGTCAAACAACATTTGTTTTGCAAAAGTACGTTCCTTCTTGGCTGTCTGTGAGCGTGGAATTCACTGTAGACCGAAGCATTGTGATTCACTGCGGCTTCGCCACTGAGGGTCTATCACAGTATGCCCTTTCGGCTGCCCCCAGTTGTACCTGAAACCAGCATACCTGCTCCCCCTTCTGCTGCATCCTAAGGAATAATTATTCTCTTGGAATAAACCTTAGCACTTTCCTAAAGAATGGATGAGTTACTGGTTGAATCTTAATTAATGGCCAAGAAAGATCTGAATTCATTACAGAAATACTCAATGAACTAACTAGCCTTAAGAATAAAGGGATAAATTCGACAGTGTCTCGAATCTGTTATATTTCCCTTAATCTTAATCAATAAGTATGGTCACAAATGGTAATATTCCCAATTGTTCAGGATGCCACCGAATCTAAGATTGTTGCAGGGATGGGGAAGATATCAAACGTCTGGCATTTCTGTAGTTTAAAGAAGATAATAAAAGCCCTACTTGTGAGGTAGATGTGCCTCCAGACATCCACCAGCTCTAGTTTTGCACACGAATCCACCAATTGGTTACATTATAACGTGGTTATTGAGGGACCATTGGACATTCTGTCCACCGTGGGGTCCATAAGAATGTTGAAATCTCCTTCTACGATAATGTTCCTTGATGCAAGATAACTGAATTTGGAAAATGCATCTACCATGATTTTAAGAGGGTGCGCCAGGGGTGGAGGTGCTGTGTGGCGGTGGACTGTCGCAATTACGATTCAAAATATTGTATATTTACCATGGTTCAAGTCGTGGGGGATGATGATCCTCCCGTGAGTGTCAAATACAATCTAGCAATTTAAATGGAAGATTCTTCTTAACCAGTATGGCTTCTCCCCTGCTCCGAGTACTAAAAGACGAAACAAAACCTGTTCAAACGCGTCCTGCGTAACGTCAAATTTTCCTTGTCTTCAAGGTGCATCTCCTGAAATAGGACAACATCCACCCTCTCTTTTATAAGACAAGAAAATATTTTTTTCTCTTGATTGGCTAATGGCTACCCGTAATATTCCAGGTACACCATTCAAGCATATCATTATCCAAAACACACTGTAGGAACATTTGAACTCGAGAGAGGAAGAACTCGGATTACTGATCATTAATAAACAAAGTCACATAGAGCTTAAAAACTACATAATTTAAAACTGCTGCAACTGACAAGCTCTCAAAAGTTCTAAAACTAAACATAAGTAAACAATAAACAAAATCAATAGGGGAATTTAAAATGTCCACAAAGTGTTCGCTTTCTCTGCAGAGTCAGACGAATTTATGGATCCATTAAATGTACTACGGAGAATCGTTGGGTACCAGTGGGAATACTGATTCCCAAGTTCCCTTACTCTTCTCTTGATAGCTGTTAGGCTTGGAAGCTGGTGAGCACTTTGGTGATAGCGATCAGAATTCTGCTAAGTTTTCTTTAGTGATAGCAAGGAAGAGGCGTATACCACTGGATAAGAGTTACAGCTGGGGGAAAGGCAATCACGATGCGATTAGGCACGATTTAGGAAGCATAGGAGGGAGACGACACCTGAAGGGGATAGGCACATTAGAAATGTGGAGCTTATTCAAGGAAAAGCTACCGTGTGCCCTAGATAATTATGTACCTGTCAGGCAGGGAGGAAGCTGTAGAGGGCACGCGCCGTGGTTTATGAAGGAAATGGAATCTCTGGTCAAGAGGAAGAAGAAGGTTTATGTTAGGATGAGATATGAAGGCTCAGTAAGGGCGCTTGAGGGTTACAAGGTAACCAGGAAAGACTTAAAGAGATAGCTCAGAAAAGCCAAGAGAAGCCATGCGAAGTTGTTGACGGATAGAATCAGGGTAAACAATAAGGCTTTCTATAGGTATTTAAGGAATAAAAGAATGACGTGAGTAAGATTAGGGCGAATCAAGGATAATAGTGGGAAGTTGTGTGTCGAGTCAAAGGAGATAGGGGAATCACGAAAGGAATTTTTTTTCAACAATATTCACTCTAGAAAATGACAATGTTGTTGAGGAGATTACTGAGATAAAGGCTACTTAAGTAGTTAGGATTGAGTTTCACAAGGAGGAGGTATTAGAAATCCTGCAGAGTGTGAAAGTCGGTAAGTCCCCTGGGCCGGATGGGAATGATCCTAGGATCCTCTGGGAAGCCAGGGAGGAGATTGCCGAGCCTTTGGCATTGATCCTTAAATCGTCATTGTCTGCAGGAATTGTGCTGAAAATGTGTTGCTGGAAAAGCACAGCAGGTCAGGCAGCATCCAAGGAGCAGGAGCGTCGATGTTTCGGGCATGAGCCCTTCTTCAGGAATGAGGAAAGTATGCCCAGCAGCCTGCTGGACACACTTTCCTCATTCCTGAAGAAGGGCTCATGCCCGATACGTCAACTCCCCTGCTCCTTGGATGCTGCTTGACCTGCTGCGCTTTTCCAGCAACACATTTTCAGCTCTGATCTCCAGCATCTGCAGTCCTCACTTTCTCCTGCAGCAATAGTGCCAGAAGACTGGAGGATGGGAAATTTGGTTCCCCTGTTCAAGAAGCGGAGTACAGACAATCTTGGCAATTTATAGACCAGTGAGCCTTACTTCAGTTGATGGTAAAGTGTTGGAAAAGGTGATAAGAGATAGGATTTATAACCATCTAGTAAGGAATAAATTGATTAAGGATAGTCAGCACGGTTTTGAGAATGGTAGGTCGTGCCTCACAAACCTTATTGAGTTCTTTGAGTAGGTGACCAAACAGGTAGATGTGAGTAAACCGGTTGATGTGGTGTATATGGATTTTAGCAAGGCGTTTGATAAGGTTCCCCACAATCGGCTATTGTACAAAATGCGGAGTAATGAGATTGTGGGAGATATAGTAGTTCTGATCAGTAATTCGCTTGCTGAAAGACGACAGAGGGTCCTGGTTAATGAGAAATGTTCGTCCTGCAGTCCAGTTAGAAGTCGGTCGGTGCTGGGTCCACTGCTGTTCTTCATTTTCATAAACGAACTCGATGAGAGTGTAGAAGGATGGGTTAGTAAATTTGCAGATGACACTAATGTTGGTGGAGTTGTGGATAGTGACGAAGGATGTTATAGGTTACAGAGAGACATAGATAAGCTGCAGAGCTGGGCAGAGAGGTGGCAAATGGAGTTTAATGCGGACAAGTGTGTGGTGATTCACCTTGGTCGGAATAACCGGTATGCAACATACTGGGCTAATGGTAAGATACTTGGTCGTGTAGATGAGCAGAGAGATCACGATGTTCAGGTCCACAGACCCTTGAAAGTTGCCACCCAGGTTGACAGGATTGTTAAGAACGCATACAGTGCTTTAGCTTTTATTAAAAGAGGGAACAAGTTCAGGAACCATGAAGTTATGCAACAGCTGTACAAACTCTAGTGCGGCTGCACTTGGAGTATCGTGTACAGTTCTGGTCACCGCACTATAAGAAGGATGTAGAAGCTTTGGTAAGGGTGTAGAGTAGATTTACTAGGATGTTGCCTGGTGTGGAAGGAAGATCTTACGAGGAAAGGCTGAGGGAGTTGAGGCTGTTTTCGTTAGAGAGCAGAAGGGTGAGAGGTGATTTAATAGAGACATAAAAGATAATCAGAGGGATAGATAGGGTGAGCCTTTGTCCAAGAATGGTGACGGCGCAGATGAGGGGGCATAGCTTTAAATTGAGGGATGATAGATATTGGATAGATATCAGAGGTAGTTTCTTTATTCAGAGAGTACTAAGGGTATGGAACGCTTTGCCTGCAACGGTAGTAGATTTGTCAACTTTAAGTACATTTAAATCGTCATTGTAGAAGCATATGGATGTACATAGAATAGTGTAGGTAAGATGGGCTTCAGATTGGCATGACAGGTCGGAACAATATCGAGGGCCGAAGAGCTTGTACTGCGCTGGAATATTCTAAGTTCTGTATCAACGAACGATTTTTTTTTCTGCATCACCGCCGCTGAAAAGTCCCGAAAGGACATAATCCTTGAGCCTGTGTATTAAAACCATTGGATTTTTCCGCCGGGTTCTGGAAGCTTCCATTAATCTTTGTTTATCCCCATAACTATATAACCGCACGGGGACAGGGCGAGACCGTTGGTCTGAGCCTGGCCTGTGCATCGTAACCTGATGATCAGTCTCAATCTTCACTCGTCCCTCTTCAGTTTCGAAGTGAAGGAATCGCTGCAGCCAGTTCTCAAATAATGCTCACTGGCTGACCACCTGCTGTCTGGGCCAGCTGACCGACGATGTGAATATTCTTCATCCTGCCTCTGTTCCCAAGGTCGTTCAGTTAAGTTACGGACCTGTTTTTCTGAATATACTGGAGCAGTGTGATTTTGCACCACTGTCTACATTTTCCCCTACACTGCAAGTTGCTGCCCATTCCTCGATAATCCTTGACTCTGTTGTTACTTATGAACCTTCTGTCTGCCTCAAAAATATTCAATATCTCTGCCTCCAATGTCTACGGGGAAGAGATTCCAAATACTCTCACCACTGAGAAAACAAAAATTAGCCTCAAGTGTGTGCGAGATTATTTTTGTCTCCTTACCGTAGAGAGCACTTAATTAATTTGGAAGCAGTTCTGAGATGTTTCACTTTATGTTTTCCAGGGATGAGGGTCTTATATCATTAAGGCTTTAACAGGTTGCACTTGGAATGAGAGGTTATGTTATTGAAACATACAAAACCTAGAGGAGAGTGGATCAGATAGATACCCACTGGGTGTTGTATAGTCCAAACTTCTAGTCATTTTTATGGAACCTCTAAAGTGTGGAAGCAGGACATTCCATCTATCATGTCCACATTGACCTTAGGAAATGTATTCCCCCCACCGCCCCGACCTGCCCCCCTACTCTATCCATGTAACCCTGCATTTCCCACTACTAACCTATCTAACCTACACATCCCTGGGCACTATGGGCAATTTAGCATGGCTAATCCACTGTAAGCGGCATATCTTTGGACTGTGGGAGGAAACTGGAACACTGGGAGTAAACCCACACAGACATGGGTAGAATATTCAAAATCCACATTGAGGGTTGCCCGAAGTTGGAATTGAACGCAGCTCCTTGGCGATGGGAGGTAGCAATGCTAACCTCAGATCCACCGTGTGCATCCGTTAGTTTATTAGTTACTTGTGGCTGACTAAAGAAATCTGCCTGACTTGTTCCTGTCACTGAACCTCACCTAGTCTGAGAACTTTATCATCTGCCATATCACCAACCTTGTTACATTTAAAATTAGTTGTGAGCAGTGGAGGAGTAGGACTAGAAAAGGAAACTGTGACAGCCTCCAACTTCAGTCAGAGCAGGAATTAGGAGAAATTCACAAAGCGGTATTTCATTCCAGTGGGAATTCTCTTTCCCAGAAGTTTGCAATGGCCAGATATTTATATTATACTGAGGCTGGCTTTGTCTGATTGTATGTAGACAGGTGAATCAGAGATAATGGTGAATGGAGAGCAGAGCGCAACTGGGACCACAATGAGATGAGCCATGTCATTAATTACTGATGGAGTCATGTCAAAGGGCCGAATGGCCCCCTCGTGTCCTTCAGCGCTGTGTTCGGATGTTCCATTCAGCCCTTTGGACCTGCTACACA
The DNA here is from genome assembly GCF_020745735.1 of Hemiscyllium ocellatum. Taxonomy (NCBI): domain Eukaryota; kingdom Metazoa; phylum Chordata; class Chondrichthyes; order Orectolobiformes; family Hemiscylliidae; genus Hemiscyllium; species Hemiscyllium ocellatum. The sequence continues at coordinate 8,287,092 of NC_083409.1, forward strand.
GGGGCAGATCGAGGCCTCTCCGATGGTTAGGTGCAGTTGCAGAAATGTACTTGTGGTATTGCATTGATAGCTTGTACATAATTTCGCTAAAAGGCAGTTTCTCAAATATGATTCCCATTTCATAAATCTCTGTTGACTTTGTCTATGCCCATTAATTTCAGTCCGATGCTTTCTCTGAACTGTTTAGTTGATAATTTCATTCTATTTCCTTTTCTCATCAGACTAACGTTCCCTAGTATTGCTAGGAAGTTTTCTTTTTGTTTTGCTTTCTTCTGTGAATGCATAACTGAAATATATGCTCCATTGTTCTGCTATTTCCCTGTCACTAGTTGTCTGGTATCAAACTGCAGGAAAGTTCCCCTTTTTTTTCTTAATTTTGCCAACGATGTATTTTCAGAAAATATTACAAGTTGGTCTTATAAACTTTGCTAAGATATTCTTCAGAAACCTATCAATTCCTATTTTAAGGTACTCAGTGATTGACCTTCTACAGTCATACAATCACAGATGCAAAGGCTTTGTACTATCAGAAGTACAGCACGGTCTGCATTAGACCCACTTTCCGATACAATACCCGTCGCTGTGAATCTTAAGGCATTTCAAGTGCACTACCATGTATTTTCTAATGGTTTTGAGTTAACCATGACAACTCGCCTATCCAGAAATGTATTTCAGACCCTAAAACACTCTGGATGAAAATCAATCCTCAAATCCTCACTAAACTGCAAACCCTTCACTTTAAAAGTGTGGCCCTTTGACTAAAAGGAACAGCTGTTTTCCATCCACACTGTCCATGCTCCTCGTAATCCTATACCTCAGAATCACGTCTCCCTTGGCCTGCTCTCCTCCGAACTAAACAATCCAAGCTTATCCATCCTCTCTGCATCGCTTTTCTGTTTCATCCAAGGAAACGTCCTGGTGAATCTCAGCTGCACCCCCTCCAGTGCAGTCACAGCCTTCCTGTAATGTGATTCCCAGAACTACACAGTGTATTCCGTCTTGGTCTCACCAAAGTCCCGCATACCTCTTATAATCTGTGCCTCAATGAATCAAGGTTATGTTTACAGTCCCCTACGCTTTCCCAAATTATGTATTAACTTGTCCATCACATTCAGGGATGTGTGGAGAAACACCCTCTGACATTCCTGGCGTGCTGCCATTCATTGAGTCCTCCCCTGTCTGGTTCCTTCTTCCAAAGTGTGTCTCCTCATATTTATCAGAATTACATTCCATCTGCCATTGATCTTCCCAGCTGACCGTTTCATTTGTATCTTCCCGTAACTTAAGGACTTCCTCCTCAGTGCCAACCAACCGGCCAATTTGAGCATTCAAAGACAAACTTACTTATCACACTCCCCACCCCTTGTCCATATTCACAGCTATATCATTTATGAATACCACAGGTATTGAAGTTGAAGATCACACAACATCGGTTAGAGTCCAACAGGCTTATTCGGAGGCACTGGCTTTCGAAGTGTAATTTCTTCATCAGGTAATTGTGCGCTTTATGAAGAAGCATCACTTCGAAAGATAGTGCCGCCGAATAAACCTGCTGGACTATAATCTGTTGTTATGCGATTTTTAGCATTATCCACTCAGTCCAACACCAGCACCTCAGAATCACAAATAATAAGGGACACGGCACTGATCCCTGTGGTATACTATTGGACACTGGCCTCCAGTTACACAAGCAGCCGTCTACAACCACCTTCTGTCTCCTACCACTAAAGTGCATTTGGATGCAACGTGGCAAGTTACTAATGAGTCCTACATGTTCCCTGGTTATTCTGTTCCGCTGGACACACTTGTAGAATATCTGGGGATTCTCCTTAACCTTGCCCTGCCAGCAGGTTTCTATGCTCCTGGGTTAGTTAGTCCCTTCAGCTTGCAGAAGTTCCTCCTTATTGCAGCCTTAAATGGTCTGTCCTTTATCCTGCCATTATTTGCCTTGAATGTCGATTAGACAGCCGGAGAAACATCCTGTTAATTTCCAACTTGTCACATGTTTTGTGAATTTTATAAATTTCACAGTGACCCACCTCTCATTCTTTGAAACTCGAGAGAACACAGGTCGAGTTTCCTCATCACGCAATGTCGCCAGCTGAGGGATTAATTTGGAGAATGTGCAATGAACTTCCTCTGTGGTCAGTATATTCTTTCTCAGATTTGGTCACCAAAACTGTACTCAATATTCCAGGTAAAATACTCAACAACACGCTGTTAAACTGCTTCAACGTGTCTTTACATCTATATTTCGACTCCCTTAAAGGAAGGTAATTCAAACTTTAACTTACCACTTGCATATATTCCTCCAAGTAACCTTCATATTTATTGCATTTACGAACTCATTGTGTGAGTTCTTATAGAAAGCCTTCTGATAATCTAAAATTTGCAAATTCTACTGGCTCTCCATTATCTATGTTGTAATAATCAACTTCAAACAATTCAGAAGCTTGTCTAGTATGATTTCCCTTTCAGAAATGCCCACTGATTCTCTCCAATGTTGTTAAATTCTAAGTAACGAATATCAAATCCTACATAATAGATCCACAAGTCCTGTATGATCACTTCGTATTTCTTGGTGATTTTCTGGATCTTCTTGCATGAAAACAGATGCAAAGTAACTGGCAATTTGCTTGGCCATTTCCCAGTTATCCATAATAAACTCATCTCTCCTGATTGCTGATTTCCACATTTGACTACACTTTTCTTTCCTTTGAAATATAGATTTTTTGAGTCTTTGTGTTCCTGTTTATTTGCATGCATGTTCGCTTTTTGATTTCCTTATCAGTTTCATGGCCCTCCTTTTCTGAATCGCAAATTTCTGAGAATTCTCAGGATTCCACAATGCCTGGAATTCTTCTGAAGTCAATTCCTTTGATGAATATAATCTTTAATTTATTATGCTAATTATTGTTAACTCAATTTCTCAACCTTGGGTGATTTACCTGAAATAAATAGGCATATTTTTCAAACATTGTAGTATTTCTATCAATCTCCTGGTCCTGACCAGATATATTCAGGAACACTGCACGAGGAGAGGAAAGACATAGCAGGGGTCCTGATTGGTACTTTGCGTCATCGGTAGCCATCAGGTGAGGTCTTGGAGGGCAGTGAATGCTGTGCCCTTATTCAAGAAGGACTACAAAGAAAAAACCGGGGAACTATATACCAGTAAACCTAAAATTTGTAACAGGTAAGTTACTTGAGAAGATTCTGAGAGAGAAGTTATACACGCATTTGGAAAGACAGGGCTTTGTGAATGGGGGACCATGGCACACAAATTTGTTAGACTGCTTTGCTTAAGTGACCAGTAACTTTGACATGGGCATGGTTGTATATATAGTCTATATGGATTTCATTAAGGCCTCCAAAAAGGTTCCACATGGTACGCTGCTCTGGAAGGTTAGATCGCATGGAATTGAGGAGGAGCTGGCAAATTAGGTGCAAAATTGGCTTGATGATAGGAAGAAGAGGGTAAATATTTTGTTCGGAATGGACCAGTTTGGGCCGAATGGCCTGCCTCCGTGCTGTAAGACTCTATGAGTCTAACAACCATTGTTCTCCTACTGAATATTATATTGTACTTTCCTAATTCACTGGAGCGAACTTGATACTCTAGCCTCTGGGCTTCCATGATGTTTGACCAGAATGTTCAAACATTCCATATTGTGTGCAGACGCCGTGTAAAATACAACATATTAATGCCACTATTCCTCCAAAGCTGCTTCAGAGCAAGGTTAGTAATTATTCCTTCCGACCACACAACATGAAATCTGAAATAATCTGCTCTCTAGTTTGTTTCACAACATATTCTTCAACCTATCTGATATACACTTATGGAATTTATTTTTCACAACATTAGCAGTCACTTTGTTAACTCAGTTTTAATGTAACTTGACACTATGCATTATTACTGCAGAACCCACAACTATTTGTCACTCGTTCACAGGATGAGGGCTTCGCTGGATAACCAGCATTTGCTGGCCATGCCAGACAGCAGTTCAGAGTCAACAGCGTTGCTTTGGATCTGGAGTGACATGCAGGCCAGAACAGGTAAGAATAACCATTTCCTTCCCTAAAGGACATCAGTGAACCAGATGAATTTTTCCAACAATCAACAATGGATTCCTAATCATCATAAACCCTCGATTCCAGATGCTTATTGAATTCAAATTCTACAATCTGCCATGGCAGGATTTGAATCCATGTTCCCAGAATATTATCTGGGTCTCTGGGTTAAGAGCCCAGCGATAATATCAGTATGTCATGGCTTCCCTTTGCATATAGTTGCATATATAATTTCCAGAGCATATGATGCAAAACATTTGCGTGGCAGTTTTGGTTCAGATATATAGCACATCAAATTTGCTTTTCCTTGCTATTTGTAAGACCCACCCAAACTAATTCTGTGGAATCTGAGGGACCGAGCCTGTGTCTCTACTAGTGATAGACTTGGATAAGGCATTCTGGGAGGTTCACCTCGATTCTGAGATGATCTGAAGAAATGTCCAGTAAAACAGGACAAGCATCAATATCCACCCCGCTCTGTCAGGGTAAGTGTCACCGTATGTTCTCACTGCTCCCTCCCACTCACTCTATGTCTCTTATAGCACCCACCCTCAACCAACGCTCACGCTCTATCTCCATAAAGGGCTCAAGCATGACCAATCTCATTGTTGGATTCAGCACCTTCCCTCCCCCATATTTTCTTTCCTTGATGCAATAGCTCCACATGCTAATAACACTTCATGGATACAATACTGTAGACATACTCCCTCTGGCCACCTCACAAAGTCACACACTACCTACCTTAGCACTAGCAGAAAGGTTATCTACTCCCACCCTCACTCATTCCCTCCCTTCCTCCAATTCCAGAAGAAACAGCCGGATATCTGTTCCCTCATCCCCCTACCCAGACATGTGGGGAGGATCCTGGAGAGACACGAAAAGGACCAGAAGGCCTCGTGTGGAGATTCTGAAACATCCAGCGAATAAGGAGCAGTGTTCAGTAAAGAGTAATTCTCAAGTCAAACCTACTGTCAGTTCCAACCTCATCTCTCTCACTCGCAGACACAAATAAATACGTTTTTGATTTTTAAGGAGATCAAGGAATCCAGGGAGAAGGGAGGAGAATGATGTTGAGAAACATATTAGAAATGACTGAATGGCAAATCAGACTCGACAGGCCAAATCGTCTAATTCTGCTCATTTTTTTAATGCTCGTGTGTTGTCATGCCATCAGGTATTCTCTTCCTGAGAGAGCAGCAGCAGCACATTTGATTGGAAAGGGTCAGTGGTAATGTGGGAAAAGATTGGACGACAGAATGGTTAATATATATTCCTAGTTATTGTACCACTATATCAGAAAAGGGGCAGCGATGTGATGTGAGGTTAACACAGTTTTTAAAAACTGGGCCCCAAAATGAAAGAAGGATGCCCCTTTCCCTTTACTGTTTTGCCTCGTCCTTGTGGAGCAGTGAAGACTCGGGTTAATGAAGGTATTCTAGGTTGAGTTTGACTGATCTTTGCCGGACAGGAGAGTCAATGCTTATTGGGAACAGACGGGAGACAGGTGGTCAGACACACTCGGATCAACCACGAGAATTCTGAATGGTGTCGCCAAATGACCAACTGCTGCCTCTATCCCATGCGTTGTTCCCTCAATCCACGCTCCCGGCCTTTACAGAGATATACTGCTGCCCCTACACCATGTGTTGTTCCCTCAATCTACCCTCGATGTAGTGACAGAAATATACTGCTGTCCCTACACAATGAATTGTTCGCTCAATGCGATTACAGAGTAGAGGACCGTCCTATTCAGCCAGACTGGATCGTTATAATGAGACGGGATGAGACCATTCTGCCCCTCTAAGGAATTACGCAGAAATATAGAATGAAGTATTTCAGCTCGTTGAGTACATTACACAGCCCGGGCGGAGGCCGTTCAACTCGCCTGAACTGCTGCACAGGAACAGGGATGCTGTCACTAACAGGAAATAGACAGTAGAGATATATGATTGTTTTAACAAAGCTGTAATTAGTTTTGCCTCAGAGATCACTGTGGGGTCAGCAATGATCAATAATCTATGTCAAATGTCTGGATGAAGGGACTGAATGGAACAAAGTTGAATTACTTTGTACACCAAAATGATCATTCAATATATCTTCAAATAGAGGTAGTGAATCTGCATTATGATGTAGACAGGGAAGATTAGTAGCATACCTTCAGCAGAAATAATATAATGTGAGTTGTCTATTGTAGTCGGAAACAATTTACGTGGAGAGAGATTGCAGAACTCTGCGATGCAGATGTCTTTTATATTCTTGGTACATGAATCATATGAAGTCTGTCTGCAGGTTCAGCAAGTGATTTGGAAGGTAAGTGGAATGATGTTGTTTGTGGCAACGGGTATTGGGTTTAATTAGGAATGTTTCACTGTATCTGTATAGGGCATTGCTGAGACCACATGAAATACTCTGGGTGCAGTTTTGATCCTCTAAATTAAAAAAAACATACAATTCCTTTTAAAGATGTTCAAAGATGCTTCCCTTTACTCATTTCAGAAACAAAGGACGACACCTTTGTAATTATTAAAAACAGAGAAATAGAAAACACACACTGGATCATCAACGCCACACTCACAGGAATCCGATTCACGAGAGAGAAAGAAAAGGACAACCAGCTCCCATTCCTAGACGTGATGGTACAGAGAACACCGAATGGAGAATTCAGCATGAAGGTATACAGAAAAGCCACATACATAGACCAAGTCCTGAACTATGAAAGGGACCACCCCAACACATACAAACGAAGTTGCATCAGGACTATTCAAAAGGGCCACAACACAGTGCAGTACACCAGAACTGCAAAAAGAGGAAGAAGAACACCTATACAGACGCCTAAGGGAAAGACAATGGAATGGGGACATGCCGCAACCCAAAGGATGAGCCACACTACCATACATCAGGAGCATTTCTGAACTGACAGCCAGACTGCTGCGACCACTAGGACTCATAACAGCACACAAACCAACAGCCACTCTCAGACAACAACTCACCAGGACAAAGGACGCGATGCCCAGCAATAGCAAAACCACCGTAGTGTACAAAATCCCATGCAAGGAATCCACAAAACACTTCATAGGACAAACAGGAAGACAGCTAACAAACCCGCATCCATGAACACCAACTAGCCACGAAACTACACGACCAGCTATCCTTAGTAGCCACACACACAGACGACAAACAACATGATTTCGACTGGGACAACACTACTATTATAGCGCAAGCCAAACAGAGAACAGCCAGGAAATTCCTCGAGGCATGGTACTCATCCACTGATTGTATCAACAAACACATCGACCTGGACCCAATATACCGGCCACTGCAGCGGACAGCAACTGACAACCGGAAGCGGCAGAGACAAGCCACTATAAATGCCGAAGGAAACATGACAGAAGCGCTTCACAGGAGGCTCCCAAGCACTGAGGATGTCACCTAGAAAGGTGATGAAACGTTTGCAACAAAAACTCCCAGATCGGCGAACAGAACCACAACAACGTGAATGTCTAAGCATGATCACACACCATATGCACTGCATTAATGTGGGAAAAGTTCTGTCAAAACTGGCCCTCTTTCTCTCTCTCTCTCTCTCTCTCAATCTAAATGGGGAATTGCATGAAGTGAGAGGCTTTTAAGCCATCGAGTATCATGTAAACCAAGGAACCAACAAGCCATGGAATTTATCACCGTATTAGTGTCTGTTTAGAATATAATGAGTGACTGTCCATCCCCTTAAGGTTAAATGCAATCTCCTCTTATTTCTTTAAACCGCTACAGCTTATTCCTCATGCACACCCGATGATACAATCATCTCAACAATGAGTCTGGTGAAACTCCTTTACACTCTTCGTGCCAAGAGGATTATTTCTTATAACGGAGAGAAAATCTGTGCACAATACCACAAATACTATCTCAACAACACTCTCAGGGTTGATCACAATAATTCTGTTCCCTCACTTTGCTGTCTCAGCTTCTTTCCGGTGTTATAAAAAAAAGCCATTCCTTCTCTCTAGACTGCGAATGATGTGGAATTTTGAAGTTTCTTACATCAATGCGTCAGTCTTCACCTGAGTTACCGATGGAGATAAATATCACTCTCGGACGGAGACTCAATCAGAAAGAATTCACTCGAAACAGGGAATGGTCACCTACCTGAATGGAAATGACTTGCAGAAATATGGAAATAAGTCAGAGGAAGGGAGCTAGTTTTCCTGTTGTTCTTCCCTCACGGGATGTGTGCAGCCCTGGGCAGGCCAGCATGTTATGCCAAACTTGAACTGCGTGGCTGTTTCAGTTGTTCCACAGGACAGTAAAGAGTAAACTACATTGCTGTAGGTTCGCAGTCAGAAAAAGAACTGACCAAGGAAGGATAGCTCATTGCTTTCTCTAAATGACATGAGGCCAACAGATAGGCTTCATTTGCATTCCATCAAATTCCTTCATGAGACACCAAAAGATCATTATTCTGTGCCTCTCAATTATGAGTCAATGACTTGACCACCATGCGTTGTCTGCCCATCTGACAGAATCTGTGGAGGGAACAAATTACCCATCTCAAGGGCAAATATTTTGTGACGGAGGTATAATTAGAAGGGACTTGAAACGGTTATATCTGGATTTAACAAAGACAAAAAAATCATGAAGTTTGGGAACACTCTGGTTTCTCCTCACATATTGCTGGTAATTCGTGAATAGTAATTTGCCAGTTATATTTTGCAAGCAATAACATTTTTGACTGGATATGAAAACTTCTGAATTCTAAAATTTGAATGTGAACAGCAATTCAGTTCACCTCGGTTTAATGGTCAGATGGATGACTTACCAGGAATGCCAACTATAGCGACGTTGGGAAAGTAACCATCTTGAGTAATCCAAAGGATATCTTCGATCCGTGAGGCTAACTATATCCAAGACTGAGAAAGATAGGAAAAACACCAGGATAAACTTCTGTCCGTTATTGTAATATTTAAGTCTAATGTTCTCAGATGCTGATCCATTATTGGAACATTCCAATCTTATGCTTTCAGACTCTGATCTATTATAGGAACATTCCAGTCTTATGTTCTCAGATTCTGATCTCTCCTCCCTCGTCTCTTGAGCTGCTGTACCCTGTTAGTGCTGTCGGTGATAATCCCGCCCATACTATGGGATAACATGTTGAACCGAATCCGGAATTATTCGAAGAGGAAAACCCTCCAGTGACACATTTAGGAACCACGGAGACTGACATAAATTATATTCGCTGAAAAAATAGCTCCAACCAACGCCTTTTATTTCAATGCTGTTTCATTAAAATTCAAAACAATGATTTTCTTTGCATTATTAATGGGGTAGGTAAGGGTGACTGATGGAGCAAATGTTGGAGCTGGTAGATCAATTGAGTGTAACCATTCAATCTGCCTTGGGCATGGGAGTATTGTCATAAGTTTATCTAAATGTAAACATGCTTCTCTTTTTATAAATGGAAACATACATTGTGTAACTAATGACCAAGCATTATAATTTAAATAAAACATTGAGACAATTTCTATAGTTCATGATCTGAGGAGAATGTTTGCCTGAGACAACTTTGGCTAATAACAGACAAATGGCAAGTATATGTTAATGGAGAATTGTACGTGACAAATGCAATTCATAGAAACATAGAAACATAGAAAAATACAGCGCAGTACAGGCCCTTCGGCCCTCGATGTTGCGCCGACCGAAGCCTACCTAACCTACAGTAGCCCAATAACCTACATATGCTTATCCAATGCCCGCTTGAATGACCATAAAGAGGGAGAGTCCACCACTGCTACTGGCAGTGCATTCCATGAACTCACAACCCGCTGAGTAAAGAATCTACCCCTAACATCTGTCCTATACCAACACCCCACTTAATTTAAAGCTGTGTCCCCTAGTAACAGCTGACCCCATTAGCGGAAAAAAGGTGCTCACTGTCAACCCTATCTAAACCCCTAATCATCTCGTACACCTGAATCAAATCTCCCCTAAACCTTCTTTTCTCCAATGAGAACAGCCCCAAGTGCCTCAGCCTTTCCTCATACGATCTTCCTACCATGCCAGGCAACATCCTGGTAAACATCCTCTGCACCCGTTCCAATGCCTCCACATCCTTCCTATAGTATGGCGTCCAAAATTGCACACAATACTTCAGATGAGATATATCAAATTCAGTTTGATATTGCAGGATCAGAGAAGACCGATGAGGCCTGTGCTATTGATGTTGGCGATATTAATGAAATGTATGGAAGTGACATTGATTGGACTTTAATTACAGTGACAGTATGGCATTGTTGAGGAGACAGAAAACAGAGACAATTGGGGTACATGGCAGTTCAGACTGGACGGAGGGACAATAATAATCCCCAGTCATCAGTCTTGGAATGTTACTCCTTATAACTCATATGAAGAACAGATTCAAGGATACATCTGAAGTGAGGAATGAGGACTGTATTTTTTATTGAACACAAAATACAGGGACAAAATGATTTTCTGTCCAGCCTAAACATAGAGATAAGATAGTTAATATACGCTCATGATATTGAACTACATATATTGAAATGTGTATTGCAAAGCCATGGAAATGGTGTGCAAACTTTATCAATCATTATTTGACCCACAACTAAGATACTGATTCCATCTCTATCAGTGATCCACCTCACTGAGATTCATTGGCATCGTATCTCAGTATCGAGGGGAGTTCTCAGTTGTTGCTGCTGTTCTATGTAAATTAATGCACTTTCTCCCAGTAAAAAAAAATCGTTTGGCCTTAAGGCCTCTGTTTAACTGTAATCAACTCAGCTCTGATATTACTGAAGATAAATGATCTTAGAGCGCAGCCAGCATCAGCACAGTGCTCACAGGGTGTGGCATCAAACAAAGGCCTTGCAGTCTCTGAGAATTCTAAATAAAACTTCCATTTTCTGAGTATTCCTGTCTAACTCCCCTCATGATGTCTTCTGATATATCTAACTGACTCTCGTTTAAAACCCTTCCAATCACTCCCTGTTTCTAAATTATGCAGTTGTACAGCTTGATGTGTAGCCATTTTGGAGAAATGGATAGAGCAGTGACAGGAATGAGTCTTGCAGGGTCCGGGGTTTAGATGCTTCATTAAGTACAGCGAAGGTACTAAAAGGGGGGAGTGTGGCATTGTTAATCAGAGACAGTATTACGGTGGCAGAAAGGATGTTTGATGAGGACCTGTGCACAGAGGTAGTATGGGAAGAGGTTAGAAACAAAAATGGAGAGGTCACCCTGTTGAGAGTTCTCTCTCGACCTCTGAAACTTTCCAGAGATCTATATAAACTTGCAGGTTGAGTCAGTAGTCAGGAAGGCAAATGCAGTGATGGAATTTATTTGAAAAGGATTTGAATATAAAAGCAGGGGCGTACTTCTGAGGATCTATAAGGCTCTTGTCAGACCATATTTGGAGTATTGTGCCATGTTTTGAGCCCCATAATTCAGGAAGCATGGGTTCACAAGATGTTCACAAGAATGGTTCCAGGAATGAAAAGCTTAATACGTGAAAACTTTTGTGGAGTCTGGGTCTGTTTTTGATGGAGTTGAGAGATATGTGGGAGGATCTAATTGGAAAATACAGAATACTAAATGGCCTGGGCAGTGCGGATGGTGAGAAGACGTCCACTGGCTGGAAACTGTAGGACCCAAGGTTACAGCCTTAAACTGATGGGAAATCCTTTTAGAAAGGAGGTAAGGAGAAACGTCTTCAGCCAGAGAGTGGAGAATCTATGGAATTCATTTTCACAGAAGACAGTGGAGGTCTGGTCTTTGTGTATATTTAAGACAGAGATAGATAGTTTCTTGAGTATCAAAGGGATCAAGCGTTACAGGGAGAAAGCAGGAGAATGTGATTGAGAATTTGTCAGTCATTATTGACTGGTGATCAGACTCGATGGGCTGAATGTCCTAATTTCTGTTCCTATATCCGATGAACTTGTGGCCGTCATCCAAAGTCTATTGCTCCCCTCTCTCTTACTTTGTCCCTCCTGACAGCAAAATGTGAGAGTAAAAAATCCATGAGTCATCTTTACCAAACTTGGAGGATTCCTGTTGAGGATTCATGGGAATTGCTCCACTGCTTTTTAGGAAAGGACGTTCTGCCAAATCCAACTGTTCCAGGAAGAAGTCTCAAACCAGAAGCTTGTTTGAGTAGAATAACATCGAAGACAGAGTATTAGTTAGGACACATTATCTCTTTTCCATTTGAAATGAGTTCAGCTACTATGAAACTCTGGAAAACTTTTCCTATTCTTGTTCCTTTTCAGACATGTGTGATTGTGTATGTGACTGTACATGTGTGACTCAGTGTCTCACATTTTTCGAAAGAATGACGTAGGATACACTTCAAACTGTTATAACCAGTGGAGAAGTGGGGCTGGAAAAGGACACGGTGACCCTCCAACATTGGTCGGAGCAGAAATGAGAAACTTGCACGGGCTGTTAAAATGGGAATTCTCTTCCCCAGAGGTTTATTCCCAAGATGGCAGTACAACATCACCATTTCCAGCATAATTAGACATGGTCCATAAATGTTGGCCTGTCAGCAACACCCACATTCCATGAACAATCCAAAATGATAAATTGCACCAGGATTAATTGTATGGGAACAAGACTGATAGATAAATGCCTGTTGCCTTCCAGAATTGTGCTGCCTGTGTGTTTTGGCTTTATGCAGTTCCCTAGTATTGTGCCTGGGTGTTTGAATTCATTCAAAGTTGTGTTTTGCAACATTTGACAGACATGTGAATGGAGGAAAATTGTGGACAGACTGAAAAGTGCTGCGCAGACAACAATCAGACCAGCCATGATCTTACTGTCTGGTCAAGCAATGACAAAGTGTCTAATGACCCAATCCTGCTCCTCAGTTCTCTGTTCCTATGTTCCGTTCAGACCTCAAAACTACTTATATAGGAGCAGATGGAGACCAATTGCTCCAAATACCTGGTCCGCAGTATTATAGGATATCATTCAGTCCCTCTATACTGTGAGGCTTGCTGTGGGTTGGAAAAGGTGATGGGAAATCCAGGCCGGATATGAATGTCGTCTCTGCAAGTGGTGTTTCATTTGTTGGTCATGTGGTAGATCAAGATTCACTGTGACTATCGGGCCCATATCTTTCCCAGAGATGGCTCACAAAATACTTTTATCTCACTGTCCTCAACATTCAATAACGTCACTTCTAGGAAGATTACAACCATTCACTTTCCAAAGACAGAATATGAGAACCTAAGAAACAGGAATAGGTAATTTGGATGCTCACGCCATTGTATGCTATCATTGCTGACCTACCGTTGGTATTACCTATTCTTTAATGTGCGATTTTTCACTCGCCTCAGCACTCTGACAGGTAAAAAAATCTATCTATCTCCTCTTTAAATACTTTGAGTGACATCACTCCCCTAACTTTCTAGACCTGATAATTCCTGACATTCAATACCCTCTATGAGGCGAAAACACTCTCCACACAGACACCATCACGTATTAACAATACCAAAGTGTTTAACTGACCTGCTTAGGTAAGAGGGATTGACCCCGACATCAAGGCAGGACTTGACTGAAGGTTTTATCCCCAGAGGCACTTAAATATCCAGAATCATGCATCTCAGTAAAAATAAAAATACAAGACATGGAACGTATCACATTCTTAGTGTCTGTGTAGAACATAACGAGTGATTGTCCATCGATATCAAGCTTCAATGCAATGACATCTTATACTCTGATAGTGCTCCAGATTAACCATCACTCACTCCCTCTTTTACCATTAGCCCAGGGATTAGTCTTGTGAAATTCCTTTCCACAGCCTCTATTGCAATGAGATAATTCATTTTAAATGAGAAAAAAAAACATCTGTCCATAATACTGCCTCAACCACACTCTCAGTGATGATAACAATAATTCCTTTACCTCACTTACTGGTCTCATAATGCACTTCCAGTATTGTGGAATTTAAAAGTTCCTTACATCTACATGTCAGCATCAGTAAAGCCAGGAAAAGACGTGCCCGTGGAGATGAACGTCACTGTTGGGGAGAGACTCAGACAGAAAGACTGCACTTGAAAAGGGAACGATCATCTACCTGAATGGAAATGAAGTGTAGGAATAAGGAAAACAGGCAGAGGAAGAGAGCTAACTTTACTTTTGTTCTTCTCTCACGGGATGTGTGCAGCCATGGTCAGGCAGCATGTTATGCTAATCTTGAACTGAGTGGCTGGTTCAGCTGTTTCACGGACACCAAAGAGTAAAACACATTGCTGTGTGTTTGAACAGACGTGACACGGGAAGAATAACGCATTGACTTCTCTGACGCACATGAAGCAAGCAGATGGGCCTTTACTTACAAATGACGATAGTTTCAGTTCACTTACATCAATTTTCTTGAAGAGATACGAACAGATTATTATCCTTTGCTTCTAAATTATGTGTCAATGTCTGAATCAGCATGCAGTGTCTGCCCGTCTGACAGGATCTGTGCAGTGAACAGGTTCAACATACTCAGGAGCAATTATTCTGTAATTGACATGTGGCTAGAAGGCACTTGATAAATTGCATCCAGAATTAACAAATACACAATTGATTGATTATTTAGAAAATACACTGATGCTCAGGAGGAGACGGGGATGTCATGATGATGGTATTGGACAGGATTCGTGAGTGGGAACGATATAGAAATGTAGAATTGTGCAGGGCTCGAAGGATTATGGAGTTTGAGAACAGTCTGATTCTTCGCACACATTAGTGAGTAATTTGGCTTGAATAATTTGCTTGATATAATTTCTGAGGAATGGAATATTTCATTGGAATTGAAAATCTTGACATCTACCTTGCTAAGTTTTAAATAATATGAACAGCAATTCAGTCCAACCTGGCTTAATGAACAGATAGAATGACGTACCAGAAACACCGACTATAGCGAGGATGCGATAGAAACCAGCTTGAATAACCATTGATACATCATAGATCCTCAAAACTAATTACATCCAAGGTTGAGAAAGCCAGTAAATACCCCCAGATAAACTCCCGTCCATTGTTGGAACCTTCCAGTGTAATGTTCTCAGATTCTGATCCATTGTTGGAACATTCCATCATAAGGCTATCAGATTCTGATCCATTGTTGGAACGTTCCAGCCTAAGGTTCTCAGATTCTGGTCCATTGTTGGAACATTCCAGTCTAATCTTCTCATATTCTGAACTCTCCTCCCCCTCTCTCTAAACCTGTTGATCCCTGTTAGCGCTGTCGCTGATTCTCCCGCTGATACTATGCGATAGCACATGTAACCAAGTCCCTAATTAATAAAAGAGGAAAGCCCTCCAGTTACACATTTAGGATGCATGGAAACTGACATCAATCAGAGTCGCTGAGCAAATAACTCGCGTTGACCCATTTAAATTCAATGCTTTTTATTATAATTCAAAATTATGATTAAAATTTGCACTTTCTGGATGGGATATGTTGGGGCGACTGAGGGAACAAATGTTAGGTCCGGTAGATCAATCATGTGTAAGGGTTCAGTCTGCCTTGGAAATGGGAGCAATGCCAGAGGTTTATCAGAATATAAGCATGCTTCTCCGTTTATAAATTGAAACATACATTCTGTATCTACTGATGAGGCAATGCAATATCAGGAAGACATTGAGAGAACTTTTATCGTCCATTATCTGAGAAGAAAGTATCCCTAAGACAATGTGCGGTTATAACAGACAACGACATGTTACCTAAGAGGCAATAGGGATGGCAGATGTTTGATAATTCAGTGCAGGTAAAGCATGGCGGTGGAAAAGGCACAGTAAGCCAAGCAACATTCAAGGAGCAAGAGATTCGACGTTAAAGGCAGGACCTTTCTTCAGGACAGGAGAGGGAGAAGGGGGCTAAGAGAATCTGGGTGATGGAGTGGGTCTGGGGAAAAGATAAGTGATAGGTGAGCGAAGGTAGGTGATAGTGATAGATCAGTGGGGAGTATGGAGCATATGGTAGGAAAGAAGATGGACATTACTTCTCCTCAAGAGGGCAGATGTGAATCCGGGGGTTGGATCAGGGACCTGGGTTGGCCAGGGGAGATTTGTAAATCAGTGAATCCAATGTTCATGCCGTGTTTTTGCTGGCTTCCGTGGCAGAAGATGAGGTGTTAATGGTAACATCCTGGTAAATATCTTCTGAACCCTCTCCAGCTTAATAATATTCTTCCTATAACAGAACTGCAAACAATACTTCAGAAAAGGCTTTATCAATGTCCTGCACAATCTCAGCATGACTTTCCAACTTTTAACCTCAAAGGACTGAGCAATGAAGTAACCTTAAACACCCTGCATCACAAACTTCAAAGAAGTATACCCGCACCCCTGAGTCCCTCTTTTCAATATAACTACTAAAGCCCAGCATTAATTGTGTAAGCTCTCCCCTTGTTTGTTTTACCACAATGCAAGGCCTCACATGTATCCATGTTCAACCCCATCTGCCATTCCTCAGTCAAGTGAATGATATTACTGCCTCCTCATACGTCCCCTTCGGCCTACAGACACCAGCATTGAGTTTCCCAAAGACCGAGAGCTTGGTTTGCCCTGCGCAAGCAGAGGAAAGAGTCGATAAGCAAAAGCTGGAAAGGAAACAGTTGCCTTGTATCAATGAATGAGTTTAGGAAAGAGGGAAGCCAAATGTTAGAGATTTGAAATAGTGACCGTTGTTTTGGGACCAGAATTGTGCTCCTTCCTCATCTTTGGTGTTCAGTATTGATATCTACTCGAGATCATTCATAGTGCACAATGAGTTGCAGGATTTCTTCCCCTAAAATAGGAGACTACGGATAATAGCCATTTAAATCAGAAATGATAGCCAAGCAATTAAAGATCTTCATTGTTTATCTCAATGGCACAGCAAATGCACTCAACATCCGAGAGTTAAGGCGAATAACTTGTACCCTTTTCAATGAGAAATGTCCACTGTATAATTTGGTAATGTTAAACAGAATTTAAGACATCCATACACTTAAAATGACCCAAAATCTGGACATGGTTTAGGCCTTGTTTAATGGATGGTGCCCACGTTTCTGAGGCGGAACTCTGGAGTCGATTCCAGTCCATGACAGTCTGGTAGTGCCCCTATCACTGGAGAAGTTGGTGTGTATTCATGTCCTGTGGAGGTTTGTCACAGCATGTTTCAACAGGCTGCAAACAAATACACAGAAGCATCACATTGCAGCTTTAGCGGCTAGTGTTGAATGATGGTAGTATCCCTATCATTGCGCCGAAAATTCCAGTTTTAAAGCCCACAGCGCTGTCTCACAATATGTCTGAACAAGTTGGTAAAACTCTTTTTGGAATCGTGCCTTGATGGAGAAGGAAGAGGTACGACTACTGAATTTTAGAATTTGGACGCAGGATGACTGAAAGCACAGCCATTCGTGTTGATTGGAATCACATTTGCACTTTCTAGAAGTTTATAAAATGATGAAGGCCATGGATAGGGCAAGTGGTCAAGGGGCACGTCTGGAAATACAGAGTAGAGATCATTACTCATTTTGTGTCTGGAAAGGTGTGAAGAATGGAATCCTTCAGTGATCTGTGTGATGTCATCAACAAATTACAATCCATACCAATGAATTGAATGAAAGGGATGGAGATCAATTTGCTCATGAACCAGGATTGCCATTCAATAAGATATCAAATGGAGACAGAGCGTCTGCAATGGCATACAGACGGGGAACGGGCAGAACATCTACAATGGGACACAGACAGTGGGAGGGCAGAGCATATGCAGTGGTATAGAGACGGGGGAAGGAGGACCATTTGCAATGGGTTAGAGACAGCGGAAGGCAGAGCATCTGCAATGGGATAGAGACAGTGGAGTGCAGAGCATCTGCAATGGGATACTGACAGGGGTGTCCAGAGCGTCTGCAATGAGATACAGACAGGAAGGGTATGGCATCTGAAGTGGAATACACGCAGGGCGAAGTCATAGCGTCTGCAATGGGATGCAGACGGGGAAGGGTAGGGCGGCTGCAGAGGGAGGGCAGAGTGTCTGCAATGGGATACAGATCGGGGTGAGGAGAGTAGTTGCTTTGGGATATAGAGAGGGGAGGGCATAGTGTCTACAATGGAATTCAGACTGGGGTAGGTCAGAGCATCAAGCAATGGCAGACAGACAGAGGACAGTTGTGTGTAAACTTTCAGCAGAAAAAAATGACAGGACTATATATATATTTATTTATATATAGGAATTTTCTGTTTTGAGGAAAAGACAAACAGCAGAAAATGATTTAAATGCAAGGACAATGCAGACCTCAGTGGTACAGAAAGATTTGTGTATTCTGGCACATGACTCACATCAAATTACTCTGAAGATGCAGCAGATTTTTTGGAAGGTAAATGAAATGATTCTGTTTTGTGCAAGGGGTGTTGGGTATGATCTTAGCGATGTTTTTCTGCATCAGTACAGGGCATGGCTGAGATCACATCTGAAGTATTATGTGTAGATATAATTGCCTAAACTGAAAAAAGAAACAAATTGCTTTCGAAACGTTCCAAAATTTTTTTTCTCTTTACTCATTCTTGAGATGAAGGCATTACGTTATGAAGAATTTACCGTTCAGCCTGAGCCTGAGAATGTTGTATTGGCCATATAAGAACTTGAGAAGAGTATAGTTGGTGAATATCGGTTGGAAATTTTTTTCTCGTATGGGAGAATAAAACTGGATGAATAGTTTCAGAATATATCAGTTTGAAAGGAAAGGTCATTGGACTGAAAAAGTGAAATCTGATTTCTTTTCATGAATGTTGCAAGACAGGCTCAGCTTTTCCAGTAATTTCTGTATTTGTTTAAGAATGAAACATATTCATCTTAACACAGGTAATGTGAAGACATGAAACGCTTATTTTTACATGATGCAGGCACATATTAACAGATCTTCAAAACAAGTAGGGCCATTTATTGTTAATGAATTTATTCTGTGTACGACAAGAGCAATAATGCACTGAGCTGGAGTCGAGAATGTGATGGTTTCATATAGTTCGGACGATGTTCAAGGAGAGCTCACATGGCACAGTTTGGGATTTGATAACGTTATTAAGTTAACTTCGAGATGGAAATAATGTAGCCTATCTGTGAAGGAACTGTCTATTGCTCCATTTCTGTTTCCCTGTCGCTCCTGTGAGAGTGGAAAAAATACAGTTGCTTTTCCACTCAAGGAGGATTCCTGATGATGATTCATTCGAATCTCTCCACTGCCTGAAGCGAAGCAATTGAGCCAAATCCAACTGTTTTAAGAAGAAATCCCATTATCATAAGTTTGTGCGAGCAGAATAACTTCAGAAGGAATTATTCAGACTCGATAGTGAGGGTGACAGACAAGAGATGCTGTGGCTGCAAATGGGAATCCGGGATGGTGTTCAGCCTCTCACGGGCCAGTGTCCAGGATGTCGCAGAGTGGCTGTAGAGCTTTCTCACCGGGGTGCGAGTGCAGCCAGAAGTCATTCTGCACATTAGTACAAATGGCACAGGTAGAAATATTGATGATGTCCAGAGTGATTATAGAGAGTGAAGAAAAAGTGTAAAAGATAGAACTACAACAGTGGTAATGTCCGGTTTATTTCCAGTGCTCCGTGCTGGTGAGGGTGAGAACAGGAGGATATGGCAGATGAATCGGTGGCAAAATAATTGGTGCAGGGGGAAGAGTTTTAGATTTTTGGATCACGAGGAACATTTGTGGGCAGAGGTGATCTGTTCGAAAGGATTGGTCGTACCTGAACCGGACGGGGACCAATATCCTGGCAGGGAGGTTTGCTAGTGTTGCAATGGAGGGTTTCAACGAGTTTGGTTGGGGTTGGGGAGGGGTGGGATCCTCAATAGCAGGAAGGTAAATGTGAGGCTGGAAAGAGATACAGTAATCAGAAACAGTAAAGTGAAGAGATAGCTTAGGCTGGAACACGACAGGGAGCAAGGAACATCTATTGGTAAAATTGCAACTGTTTCAATGCAAGATGGCTGACAGGTAAGGCCGATGAACTCAGGGTGTAAATAGATATGTGTGACTTGGATATTATAGCCATTACTGAAACATAGCTAAGGGAGGGACAGGACTGGCAACTTAATATAGCTGGGTACAGGTGCTTTATGTGGGACAGAGATGGTGGAAGGAGGGGGCGGGCAGTTACATTTTTGATTGAGGCTAGTATTCCAGCAGTAATCAGAGGTAAAATAATTTTTGGACCATCCAATGAGGATTTGTGGGTGGAGCTAAGAAAAAAATAAGGGAATGGTGATAGTATTTGGGTTGTTCTGGAGGCCCCCCAAATAGTAAACGGGTAATTAGAGGAATAAAAATATGTAAAGAGATTGGGGAGACTTGCAGGGTCAATAGGATTGCCACTGTATAAGACTTAAATTTTATTAACATAGACTGGGAGTGACATAGAATTAAGGTCTAGATGGGCCGTATCTATTAAGTGTGTTCAGAAAAGATTCCTCAAGCAGTATGTACAGGGTGCAACTCGGGAAGAATGAAACACTAAGAACTAGTGCAGGACAGGTGACTGAGGTGACAGTGGGGGAGCATTCTGGGACCAGTGACCATAGTTTATTAATTTTAAAATACTTCTGGAGAAGGACAAAGCTGGTCGACATTTCAAGTTCTAAATTGGGGCAAGGCGAATTTTGATGGAATTAGACAGGAGCTTGTAGGGGTTGGTTGGTGGAGTTTGTTTGCAGGTGAAATGCCTTCTGGCAAGTGGGAGGACTTTAAAAGTGATATGTCTACAGTTCAAGGTCTATATGTTCCTGTGAGGGTAAAATACAAGGTTGCGAGAAAGAGGGAACCCAGGGTATCAGGAGATATTGAGGCTTTGACCAGAAAAAAGGAGGCATGGCTCAGATTCATGCAGCTGGGATCAAGGGAATCCGTGGTGGTGTGCAGGGGACACAGGAGTTTACTGACAATGGAAATCAGAAAAGCAAAAAGGGGACACAAGATAGCCTTGGCTGAGAAGATTAGGGTGAATCCAAAGACGTTCTTTAAGTATATTAAAGTAAAAGGAATAACTAAATGAGAATATGATCCCTCAAGATCCAAATTTGACATGCATGTCTGGAACCATAGGAGATTTGCGAGATTCTCAATGAATATTTCTCCTCTGTCGTTACCGTGGAGAAATACATTAAGATTTGGGAGCTTAACAAAGGTCGAGATGTTATCTTGGGGTGAGTAAATATCACAGGAGAGGACGTGTTGGATGTATTAGTATGTATGAGGGTGGATAAATCTCCTGGTCCTAAACAGATGCATCCAAGAATACTGCAAGCGGTTGCATAAGAAACTACGGGGACCCTGGGTGATATTTTTGCATCATCGTCAGCTACAGGTTAGGGTCCAGAATATTGAAGGATAGCAAATTTTGTGCCATTATTCAGGAAGGGAAGCAAAGAAAAATCTGGGAATATAGGCCAGGAAGTCTAACATTTGTGGTTCGTAGGTGACTTGAGAATAATCTGAGGGCTAAGTTATACATGAATTTGGAAAGACAGCGTTTGATTGGATATATATTTTTTTCAGATTCCCTACAGTATGGAAACAAGCCATTTGGCCCAGCAAGGCTACACGGACTCTCCAAACAGCAACCCACCCAGTCCCATTCCCCTACCCTACATTTAGCTCTGACAAATGCATATAACACTATGGATAACTTAGCATGGCCAATTCACTTAAACTGTACGACTTTGGATTGTGGGAAGAAAATGGAGCACCCAGAGGAAACCGACACAAATACAGGGAGAATGTGCAAACTCCACACAGAGAGTCTCCCGAAGCTGGAATCAAACCCAGATCCGTAGGACTACGAGGCAGCAATGAACCTCCATGCTACACTTGTCAAAAAGGTTCAAAGACAGAGATACAAAATCTATTCTGCCCTTCACCCAAGATGCAAGATCGAATAAAACACACCATGGATAGTTTATTCTCCACTGAAAATATCATATTATTATTATTTATTATTGATTGTTATTATTAATTTTAATAATTGTTCTTAATTGTTGTTTTTAGACTGAAACATGGCTTTGTGAGTAGGAGATCACGCCTCACAAATTTGTTTGAGTTCATTGATGAAGTGACCAGTAATGTTGATGAGGGCAGGGCAGGAGATGGAACCGTGATGGTTTTCAGTAAGGCCTTTGACAAGGTTACCATTGATAGGTTGTTCTGGAAGGTTATAATCGCATGGAATCCACAGGGAGCTGGCAAATTGGATACACAATTAGCTTGATGGTAGTAAGCAGAGCATAATCGTGGAATGATGCTCTTGGACTGGACGCCCGAGACACATGATATTCTGATATTCCTCTGATCTTCTGATATTCCCCTGATATACCTCTGATAATCTTGAGAATGTACAAGGCATGATTAGTAAATTTGAAGATGGCACTAAAATAGGTGATATCGTGGACAGTGAGGAAGTATGTCAGAAATTGCAGCACGACCTCGATCAACTGGAGAAGTGGGTCGAGGAATATGTTTGCAAATTTTGATCAAGGTAGGAGTTTCACGTTGAATGGTAGGGCCTTAAGGAGTGCAGTTGAGCAGAGGGACCATACAGTTCAGGTACATCGTTATCTGATATTGGATTCACAGGTGGACATGGCAGTGAAGAAGGCTTTTGGCACACTGGCATTTGTCAGTCAGTACATGAAGGAGAAAATTGGGATTAAATGTTGCAGTTATACAGAATGTTGGTGAGGCCAAAGTTATAGTGTTGTGTTCAGTTTTGGTCACATTGCGATCAGAAGGATATTTTTAAATTGGAATGTGTGCAGACGGAATTTACAAAAATGTTGCCAGGACTCATCAGTGTGACATATAGGGAGAGGTAGGACAAGGGAGAACCTTTTTCTTTAGAGTGTAGTAGACTCAGCAGGATCCAATAGATTTGAACAAGATTATGACAGGCATGGATAGGGTGAATGGACTCAGCCTATTTTCCCAGAGTTGTGGAATTGAGGATGAGAGGACATCAGTTTAAGTTGAGACGGAAAACTGATGGAAACTGTTTTACACAGTGAGTGGTACGCAACGGGAATGAGCTGCCATTGTAAGTGGTTGCAGCATTTGTATTAACAATATTTAAATGTCATTTGGGCAAGTACATGGACAGGAAAGGAAGAGAAGTCTATGAGCCAAGTGCTAGGAAATAGGGTTAGTGTGGATGGACATTTGGGTCAGCATGGACCTGTTTGGGTCAAAGGGCCTCTCGCCATGCTGTAGGACTTGATTACTCTATTAATAGAGCAGTATTTGAGTCAAACTCACGTTTTTCCTTTGGTCATGAGTTCGAATACTATTTGGACAGAGTTCTTTCAAGTTAACTTTGCAGATATTTTGCTTTTCAGTTTTTTTATCAAACGTGTGTGTGTGTGTGTGTGTGTTCCACAATATTTTTCATACGAAAGTATCAATGTGCATATTTGCAAATCCTCTCGTCATTCTTGTTTCCATCATAGTTTGAGGAATTTTGCTTTTGTTATAAACGTGTTGCTTTCGCAGATTAAATAAATCGATCTGACCTGTTCCTAACACTGACCCTGACACACGTTGAGAACTATATCCTTGGCCACATCACCATACTAGTTTTTTTTTGTGGAGGAGTGGGACGAGAAAAGGGAACCGCGATCCAAAAGCACAAGAAATTATGCACTCAGTGAGCCTAACATCAGTATAGAGGAGCCTATTGGAGGGGACTCTGAGGAATAGGACTTCCATCCATTTAGAAAGACAAGAACTGATTAGGGATAGACAAAATGACTTTGTGTGATGACAATCATGTCTCATTGATGTGTTTGAGTATTGTGAAGAGGTGACAAAGAAGATTGAAGAAGGCAATGTTGTATATATTGTTTACACAGAATTCAGCAAGGTGTTTAATAAGGTTCTCCATGGTAGACAGGTTACTCAAGTTAGGTCACAAGGAATCCAGGGAAAGCTAACCAGTTGGATACAAATGTTTCCTGAAGGTAAGAGATAATTTTCCAGACTGGAGCCCTGTCGCCAGCGGTGTGCTGAAAGAATCAGTGCTGAGCTCACTGCTTTTCATCATGAATATAAACGACTTGGATGGGAATATCGGAGTCATAGTTAGTAAGTTTATGGTAAACATCAAAATCATGGTGCAGTAGACAGTGAAGAAGATTATCTCAGAGTACAACGGCACCGGTGACCATCAAAGGGCCAAGGACTGGCAGATAAAGTTTAATTTAGATATTTGTGAGGATTTGCATTTTGTTAAGTTAAAGCAGAGTCGTGCCCTGGGAAATGTTGCTGAACAAAGTGACCTACGGGTGCAGGTTCATAGTTCCTTGAAAGTTTAATTGCAGGTAGACAGGGTGGTGAACAATGCAGTTGGAATGCTTGCCTGAATCGGTTAGAACATTGAGTATAGATGTTGGGGAGGCATGGTGCGCTTGCACAGGGACGCTTGTGAGGCCACATTAAGAATACTACGTACAATTTGGTTGGCTCTGCTAAAGGATTGATGCTGTTAAGCTTGAAAGGGTGCAGAGAAGATTTATAATGGTTTTCTGGAACCTGAAGGTTTAATCAACAGGGAGAGGATGAACAGGTTGGGGCTTTTCCCCCCTGTACTTTCGGATGCTGAGGGGTGACATGAAAGTGGTTTATAAAATCATAAGGAGTATAGATAGCCTGAATCACCAAGGTCTTTTTCCAGGGCCGGGGAGTCCACAAGTAGAGTCATAGATTGAAGGTGACGGGGGCCAGATTTAGAAGGGACCTTAGGGGTAATTTTTTCAAGAAGAGGGTTGTGCATGTACGGAGAGTGCTGTCAGAGAATGTGATGGAAGCGGGTACAATTACATGTTTAAATGTATATGGACATGTACATCAAAAGGAATGGCTCAGAGCGATATGAGCTAAATGCTGACAAGTGGGATTAGATCAGATTGTGATATCTCGTCAGCACGAACAAGCTGGAATAAAGGATCTGTTTCCACGCTGTATGAGTCTCCAAGTGAATAAGAGGGATGAGGAAAAAGGTCCTTTTAAGTGAAAATTCTCTTCCCCAGAAGTTTGAGGTGCCTCTCTGATTACAAGAATTCAAAGCTGATTTAATTAAATATTTGACAGAGAAGTGAGTCACGGATAATGGAATACAGACATTAAAGTGAGGCTGACAACAGAACTTGATCAGCTGCAAACTAAGTGCCTAGTGGAAAAAGCTCGAAGTATCTCATGACGCACTTCTGCTCCTCAGTCACATGTTTCTGTGTTCTATTCAGCCCCTAAAACCTGCTAGACAGGAGCAGTTGGAGACCACTTGCTGCGATAAACTGGCGCCAGAAACAGAGGCTATCATTCAGTCCCTTAATACTGTCACATACAGTTTTGGGTGATTTGGAAAATGTAATTGGAAATCCCAGGATGATTATGGAAGAGAACCCTCATCTCTCCTTACAGAGCTGCCTCTCTTTGCAACTTGTGTGCCATTAATTGGTCATGTTGCAGACCCAGATTCATTGTGAATACAGCCCCCATACCTCACCCAGAGATGGCTCACAAAATTCTCTGGTCTCCCAGCCATAACATCAAACATACCTTCCAGGAAAATAACACCCACTAACTTTCCAATAACAGAATGTGTGCACATCAGAAACAAGAGCATGTTGTTCGCCCCCACCCCCCCCCCCAAACCTGCCTTGCACTTCACTAAGATCGTGGGTGATGTGCTCTTCGTCTCAAATCTTCTTTAAATTCCAAATCTCCATAACTCTCAACTCTCTGACAGGTCAAAATCCATCTCCAACCTCTCCAAACACATCCATCGAACACAGAACATTGAACAGTACAGCACAGTAGAGGCTTTTGACCTTTGATGTTGTACCACCCTTTTTTTCCGATTCTAACTTCAGAACTTCCTATATTCTTCCATGCACTTTCTTCCATGTGACTATCCAAGAGTCTCCCAGGTTTCTGTCATGTATTTGACTCTACATCCACCACTCTCTGTGTGAAAAAAACTACTGCTGACATCTCCCGTACACCTTCCTTTAATTACTTTAAAATTATGACCGCTGGTGATAGACATTTCTGCCCTGGTGAAAAGTCTTTGGCTATTCAATCTCCCTTTGCCTCTCATCACCTTTTACAAGTCTACCAAGTCACCTCTCATTCTTCTTAATGCAAATGAGAAAATCCCTAGCTCTCTCAACCTTTCTTCATTAGACCTGCCCTCTAGTACAGGCAGCATTCTGGTAAATTTACTCTGCACATTTTTTAAAGCCTCCTCATCCTTCCTATAATGGGGTGACCAGAAGTGAACAAAATACATCAGGTGCAGTCTAACCAGCGCTCTACAGAGCTGCAGCATAACCACATGGCTCTTAAAGCGAATCTCCCTTCTAATGAAAGCTAACACACCATTCGCATCCTTAACAACCGTATCAATTTAGGTAGCAACTTTGAGGCATCTATTTATGGACATGGACGCCAAAATCCCTCTTTTCTTCCACACTGCCAGGAACCCTGCCTATAACCCTATATTCTATAAATTTGAGCTTTCAAAGGGAATTACTTCACGCTTTTCCAGCTTGAATTCCATTGGCCAATTCTTAGCCCAGCTCTGCATTATCTCAAAGTTCTGTTGCAACCTACAAAAGCCCTGCAAACACCCATGTACCATTTTACAAACTTTCGTGTCATTGGCAAACTTACTAATCCTCCCTTCCACTTCCTCATCCAAGTCAATTATAAAAATCACCAAGAGAAGACGTCCCAGAACTGATCCCGCGGGACACCACTGGCCGCTTTTAGTGATCTAGCTCCCCTAATTCTCTGTGCAAGAGAATTCACGACATTCACTATCCTCTGTATGAAGAAACCATTCTCTGCTTCTATTGACCTATTGATATGAATAAAAGAGGAAACACGAGGGATTAGACAGAGACTGGCGCTGAACTCAAGGCAGTATTAGACTGAGGTTGACATCAAGAGTCTGAGGAAAATCGCACGTAATGAGAATTGATAACGGTCTCTATACTGTTTGGAAGCATTCACATCACAAGGGAAGATGTTTATCATCCGTGGACATCAATCATCACAGCCGTGGGCCTTCACTGCAAGAGATTCTCAGAGTAGCTCCCTCAGCCCAGGCATCCCCAATTTGTCATCATACAATCCTTACAGCCTGGAAGGAGGCTATTCGGGCTATTGAGTTCAAAATGAACAGGATTGGGGATATTTACTGACGTTTACTTAGTTTTTGAAACAAGGTGATTCTCCCCTGCTCTTGAAGCAGTCTGTGTCCATGTGCAAAAAGAACTGGACAACATTCAAGATCGTTAAAGTCTGGGTAACATTCATGTAACAGCACTGCTAGAAACTGTATCTTTCCATGCTAAAAGGTGCAGCTCATTCGGCACCGCAATCTGTGTTCACAAGAATATGTGGAAGTCATTCAACCCATCAAACTATTGGACAAGATGTGTGATAGCTCATTCAGTCCCTCCAGCCAAATACACAGTAAGAGAAGGTATATGCTCACTCCCTCACCTACATGGGATCAGGAAGAGAGTGTTTTGCACCTGGAGTCACTTACTGAGGGACAGAAAGCAATTGTTCAGCTTCTCAGGTCACTAACCCAGGAACACGAAGGTGTCGGAGATGCTCCAACTTCACAAACAAATGGATCAGGGAGTAAACAGATAGACTTCACTATCTCGTTACTAGTAGCTTAATTATTCATAGTACATATGTTATAATTTTAACAAGGCTTTCTTGCAGTAGAAATGAAACCAACTTGTTATAGCCATTCACCAAGGTATCTTGCATCTCCAAGATATTGACCCATGGTCTCCATGGAGTTCAGAATGTGGTGCAAAATTGTTAACTCTTTCAGATCGATGGTATTATGACTGCTAACAGGATTGTGTCCAAAATGACATTCAATTCAGAGTGTCACACAGTAACTGTGCATTAAAATGTCAGGATTCATTTAGAACTTGCATCTCTCTGTGAATGGACATGAGGGTTTTACACAGGCATATAAACTATCCGGAGTCAATCATTCAGTTAAAAATACGGAATTTTCACCCTGTTCAGCTGTTTGGGATGTAATGAGTATTTGTCTACAGCCATCAAGTTTCAACTTCTTATTCTCTCACAGCACTACAGATTAAACACTGAGTTATGCCTTTTCTCCGCATGGTGCCATCATGCCAGGGTTGAGTCAGTTGAAACTCCTTTGCATTGTCTTGGTGACAAAGAGATCATTATTGATCAAGCAATGCAATAAAATACTCTCTCAATAAAACACACCATTACAAAAGATATACTAACTCTGGTACTTCAATCATTTTGTACAAAGAGCCATATATAATTTGCTTCCTGCCCCGTATGAATTCTGTTACTGATTTATAACCAAAGATATTCATGTCCTTTTCAACAACAGAAGTTCCCAACCTCTCACCATTCAATAAATATAAATGAGGTGGCGTCCCATATTCACAATTCCTTCGTCTCAGTCGCATCTGCTCCCAGGAGGACCAGTTCCAATACCGTACAAACCAGATGCCTCCTTCTTCAAAAACCGCAATATTCCCCCCAGACATGATCGAGGATGCCCTCCACCGCATCTTCTCCATTTCACCCTCCTCCGGCCTTGAGCCCCGCCACTCCAACCGCCACCAGGACAGAACCCACTGGTTCTCACCAACCATCCACCAACCTCCATATACAGCGTATCATCCGCCATTATTTCCGCCACATTCAAACGGACACCACCACCTGGGATATATTTCCCTCCCCTCCCCTATCAGCATTCCGAAAAGACCACTCCCGCCGTTGCTCACTCGTCAGGTCCAAACCCCCCACCAACCCAACCTCTACTCCCGGCACCTTCCCGTGCATCCGCAAGAAATGCAAAACTTGTGCCCACACCTCCTCCCTTACCTCTCTCTAAGGCCCCAAAGGATCCTTCTATATCCGCCACAAATTCACCTGCACCTCCACACACTTCATTTACTGCATCCACTGCACCCGATGTGGCCTCCTCTATATTGGGGAGACAGGCCACCTACTTGTGGAACGTTTCAGAGAACACCTCTGGGACACCCGGACCAACCAACCCAACCACCCCGTGTTTCCACACTTCAACTCCCCTTCTCACTCCACCAAGGACATGCAGGTCCTTGGACTTCTCCATCGCCAGACCATAGCAACATGATGGTTGGAGGAAGAGGGCCTCATCTTCAGCCTAGGAACCCTCCAACCACAAGGGATGAACTCACATTTCTCCAGTTTCCTCATTTCCCTTTCCCCCACCTTGTCTCAGTCAAATCCCTCGAACTTAGCGCCGCCTTCCTAAGATTAGGTTACTACAGCATGGAAACAGGCCCTTTGGCCCAACAAGTCCACACCGACCCGCCGAAGCCCAACCCACCCATACCCCTACATTTACCCCTTACCTAACATGACGGGCATTTTAGCATGTCCAATTCACCTGACCCGCACATCTTTGTGACTGTGGGAGGAAACCGGAGCACCGGCAGGAAACCCACGCAGACACAGGGGGAACGTGCAAACTCCACACAGTCAGTCGGCTGAGTCAGGAATTGAACCCGGGACTCAGGCGCTGTGAGGCAGCAGTGCTAACCACTGTGCCACCGTGCTGCCCACCCTGCAATCTTCTTCCTGACCTCTCCGCCCCACGGCACTCTGGCCTATCACCCTCATCTTGAACTCCTTCCACCTATCACATCTCCAATGCCCCTCCCCCAAGTCCCTCCTCTCTACCTTTTATCAGCCTGCTGGACACATTATCCTCATCCCTGAAGAAGGGCCTATGCCCGAAACGTCGATTCTCCTGTTCTTTGGATGCTGCCTGACCTGCTGCGCTTTTCCAGCAACACATTTTCAGCTCTGATCTCCAGCAACTGCAGTCCTCTCTCTCTCCTTCAGAGAGAATGTAAATTCATAAAACAGTTCAGGGAAAAAGGGAGACTCAACGGTCTGAACAGTCTTGTTCGTTCTTAGATGTTTATGAGTGAGAGGTCTGATACTGAAGAACATGAAGTGGAGTTTGTGACTGAAACTGAAGACAACAGTTTATGCATTTTTAGTACATCAATAATCGCAATAGCAATAACATTCAGCACCGTTTATGGAATGGCCAGAAATTGGCTTACCAGGAACACCAATAACAGCGAGGATGGGATAATACCCAGCTTGAATAATCCTCAATACGGCTTTCATCCGCAACTCTATCCATGCCAAATGCTGAGAAAGCCAATAAAGACCTGCAGATAAACTCCTGTTTATTGTTGGAACATTCCAGTCTAAAATATTCAGATTATGATACATTGTTGGAACATTCCAGTTGAATATTCTCAGATTCTGATCCATTGTTGTTGCATTCCAGTGTAATGTTCTCAGATTCTGATCCATTGTTGGAACATTGCAGTCTAATGTTCTAAGATTGTCTTCCTCTCCCTTTCTCTGTAGCTGCTGATCCCAATCATCTTGAAGGTGACACTGCCACTAATACTATGTGATAACAGGTTGAAGAAAGCCCCTTATTAATACAAGGGGAAAGCCTCCAGGGACACAGTTAGGATCCATGAATATTGACATCGATCACAGTCACTGAAAAAACAGCTCAATGTAACCCCTTTCACAACAACCATGACAAATGGCAATAATAATTGGTCTTCCTGAGATGTTGATATCACTGACCGTCGTGCTATTGGCACGTCATGCATGGTAAAGTTTGCGGTGAGGCAGAGAGATGATGCTTTCTCCTCACCAGCTCAGTGATTCTCCCTCTCTTTTGGCAGGGTAGGAATGGCTGAGCTCCTGAGGCTGTGTCTGATTACCAGGCCTGCTGCATCCGTCAGCTTTATTTATTTATCTTACCCACATTGCATGGCTAGGTGGGTTTAGGCAATTTTGAGAGACCTGCTACAGTTGTATAGACGGTGTAGATACAGTCCATTCATTGTTGTCCTTGCAGCCGCGGCCTGGTCCTGTAGAGTGATGGTCAAACTCTCACTGAACCAGGATTCTTAGTTTTAATTTTTACCAGTTATTGCTGGTGTCTCAGCAGGGCTGGAAGACAGAAAATCTATCCCAGCTGCTGCAAACTCTGAGATTTCTCTCAGAATTGCCTTTTGATGTTCATTCGTCCTGGATTAGAGAACTGCAGGTCAGAGAATATGCTTCCTCAATTGGTTTTTGGACAAGTGTGCATCACTTGGATGTTACCATATTGGAGCAGTTACTGTTTAGTAATTAATAAACCTATAATCTGTTAAGTTTTCCAATAAATAAAATTATTCCAAGTTTCTCTTTGTTGTTGTTTTTTTGTCTACAGTGTTTGAATAAATTGTGTTTTGCTTAATGTCAAATATTTTGAACAAACGAATTGCACCTGAAATCCAGCACCTCACAATTACTTTTAATATAAGAAAACGTTCTGATTGAGATGACCTTCGTCATATATTATGAGAGGCATCTGTTCAGGTCCATAACAAGAAGGACAGATATTCATGTTGTAATTGGATAATTATTTAATTGACAATAAGTTTCAGGAACACGGGGGTTGACAGCGGAATGCGCTGAGCTGGATGAGTGATAACTCTATCAGGAATTATATCAGATACATCATACACACACCACAGTTCCAGCCCAGATACGTATAAGACCAGATGAGATATCTGCTCAGCACGGAGTACTGTATAAACCAGGCTCAGTACAACTCAGCAATCTGTCCAGGATGGAATACTGTGCACCTCTCAGTAATCCACTAGCTATCTGTCCAACATGGGGAACAGTACAGACCACATTGGTGCATTGATAAAGAAGCCTGGACAAAATGGTCTGTTCAGCATGGGTGATATGCTTCCCACACCAGAGTCTTCCTCTATAAACGCGGATAAGGCATCATGTTCAGTGTGGGGAGCTGTACTGTGAATAGGAGTGAATTCATCTGTCACCCTCCCACCATGCAGAGCTGTGTGCACCACCCTAGTGCATTGTTCAGTAACACTGTGTTAGATCCCTGCCCAGTTTGGAGAAACTAGCAGCCCATGCTGGAAGTGACAGGATATGTATCTCCTGTCCATTTCCAGCTCCATACTTCCGTTGTGTAATGACAAGGGGTGTTGTGGGTGTGTAAATCACTGGCAGAGAATGATGACAGAGGAATCAGTTAAAATACCTACAAACAAAAGCATTTTGTGAAAAAACATAGAATTGAGAGACAACTTCATAGAAGATCACAGGTTTCAGAATGCTGAAATGAAGATAGTTCGAGAGCATCCTACAACATGAGTCAGTAATCTCAGGAATGATGTGTGAATGGGACATTGGTGTCAGTTCATATGATGGAGTATTTTGGATAAGCATTTGTTTCGCAGCTTTGTAACTGGGAGTGAGGTCAGCAGAGTGTATGACACATTGGGCTGAATCGAAAAATAGTTTGTCTCAGTGCCATTTTCATTGAGTGTGACAGAGGGATTGTCTGTACGAGGCTGAGCTAGTTTCTTGGTGTTATCTTATGGAACTCACCTCATTAACTACCCGCCCTACCCGATGATGTCCCGCTCAGTCAATGGTGCTCCCTCTATTGCATGCAGCTCTCTCTCTCTCTCTCTCTCTCTCCTCACCTTTGCAATACCACCACATGGCAATAGAATGTTCTGAAGAATGCCAATTATGAAATGTTCCAGACAACGTTCCAAGTAATTCCAATTTTCAGAAAATATCAGTGCCACAGTATGTAATACGTAAGGGGAAGGATTAGAGATGTACTTTTTAAAAATCACATACTATCCAAATCCATCATGAGACTATTCAACCATTTAAATGTGCTCTAGTACTAATAAGATCGGGGGTGATCGGAGTGTGCCCTGACCTCCATCTTAGAGGAACTTCACACATTCAACCCCTTGGATTTATGTCACTGACCAGACGACACTCAAGAATTCTTACCCCGATTTTCTTCAAGCACCTGTTCGAGGCCATTTCCTATGGGGGACGGATTCTCCTAACAATATATTCCACAATTTATACGTCTTAGAGATTAGATTAGATTACTTACAGAGTGGAAACAGGCCCTTCGGCCCAACAAGTCCACACCGACCCGCCAAAACGCAAACCACCCATACCGCTACATTTACCCCTTGACCTAACACTACAGGCAATTTAGCATGGCCAATTCACCTGACCTGCACATCTTTGGACTGTGGGAGGAAACCAGAGCACCCGGAGGAAAGCCATGCAGACACAGGGAGAATGTGCAAACTCCACACAGTCAGTCGCCTGACTCAGGAATTGAACCCAGGTCTCTGGCGCTGTGAGGCAGCAGTGCTAACCACTGTGCCACCGTGCCACCGTCTATGTAGTGGAAAGCACATTTTACACAGAACAATCAAAAATCTACACTTATTTTATCAAATTGCAGTTAATAATTCTCGTTATTTCACTTGTCTCACCTTAGCTTATTCAGCTAAAGACAGCTTCTAATCACTTTTCTCATTATAACGTACAAATCATAGCAAAGAACATTTTTATCCTCAGCCATTATTTGACCGTTCTCTGAATTGTACCGTTTTCTTTGTTATGAAAATTTCAATTGCCCTTTGTCTGTCACTTATTCTGTATGTAGCAGTTACACAGTCTCCCACGCAGTTGGCTGGACGGCTGGTTTATGATGCACAGAGAAACCAACAGCCCACGTTCAGTTCCCCACACTGACAGAGGTTGCCATGAAGGGGACGCTCTCTAAACCTTACCACATCACCCGAGGTGTGGCAACCCGCTCTGTAAACCACCACGAGTCGTCTCTCTCTCTCTATTGACAGAGCAGCCCCATGGTCCTTTGGAACTGCATTCTATCACAGTTAACATTTTGAAATGTTACCCATGTCATCATTTCGTTTTGCCTTATACTCCTGGATGTTGTGAAGCAATGTTATTTTGTACCACTGTCAGCATGAACCCCACACTGTACATTCCTGCCCATTCCCCTAAAATCCATGACTCCGTTGTTATTTATGAACCTTGCGGTCGGTGTCTCAAAAAAACTCAATATTTCTGCCTCCAATTATCTGCAATAAATTATCAAATTATCAAAAACAAAATTAACGTCATATCTGTGTGTCAGATTTTTTTTGTATCCTTAACTTAGAAAGGATATAATTACATTGAAAGCAGTTCAGAGATGTTTCACTTCACTGTGATTAAGAGCTTATATTATGGAGGCTTGAACAGGTTGATCTTGGAATGAGACATGATTTGATTTAAACACATAAAACCTTGACAACAGTGGATCAGGTAAATACACACTGGGAGTTTTTATAGTCCAAACTTGTGCCATTTTCGTATAACTTCGACAATGTTGAAGCACTACCTTCTGCCCATCGAGTCCAAACTGACCTACTGAAAAGCATCCCAGACAGCCCTGCCCCCACCATGTAACCCAGCTTTTCCCATGACTAACGCACCTAACCTACACATCCCAGGGCACTATGGGCAAACTTGCATGGCCAATCCACTCTAATTTGCACATCTTTAGATTGTGGGGTGGAGGGGGGGGGGGGGGAAACTGGAGCACTGGGAAGGAACCCACATAGACACGGATGAATGTTTAAAATCCACATAGAGGGTCGCCCAAGGTTGGAATTAAGGTCAGCTGCTTGGTGATGTGAAGCATCAGTGCTGAACACAGATCCACCATGATCCTATGTGGCTTAAGAAAAATAAATGTCTGACTTGTTCCTGTTACTGAACCTGAAGCAATCTGAGACCTTTATCATTGGCCATATCACCAACCTGGTTGTATTTAAAGTTTGTTGCGAGCAATGGAGGAATGGGACTAGAAACTGTTGACACCCTCCAACCTCAGTCAGAACCAGAGATAGGAGAAATTCACAAAGTGGGATTTCATTCAATTAGGAGTTCTCTTTCCCAGAAGGTTGATTGCTGAATCTTTATATAATATCGATGCTGGATTTGTCTGCTTTGATATGGAGAAAGTGAATCAGGGATAATGGTGCATGGAGAGAAAAGAGCAGCTGGGAACACAATGCGATGAGCCATTTTCTTATTTGCTGGTGGAGTAGAGTCAAAGGGCCGAAAGGCCCAATCGTGTTCTGTCAGCTTTATGCTCTGATGTTCCATTCAGCCCTTGGGATCTGCGATACTGGGGCATATCGAGGCCAATCCGGTGGTTAGGTGTAGTTTCAGAAATGTACTTGGAAAATTCAGGCTGAGTCAGGAAGTGGCCCCCACCCCCACCCCACCCCCCATCCCTCTTTCCAGGCCTCCCCTCTTTGTAACTTCTGCTCCCTACTTGGGTTATGTTCCAGACCCAGATTCGTTGTTGATACAGCCCCATACCCTATCCAGGGTAAACTCAAACAAATTCTCGACTCTCCCTGAATGCAACATTGTACAAAACGACTTCCATGAAAATAACCAGTTATTTTCCAAAAGCATAACATAGGAACAAAAGAAATAGGAACAGGAGGGGTCTATTCGGCCCCTCAAGCCTGCACTGTGATTCAATAAGAAGATGGCTGGTCTACTCCAGGGCTCAGCCCCACTTTCCTGCTAACCCCTTGTATCCTTCAAATCGCTGCTATGTCAAAAACCATCCCACTCCGTCTGTAACTAAATTCAGTGTCCCAGCCCCTCACGACTCTCTGCGTTAGGGTATGCCAGATATTCACTACGTTCAGAAAGAAGACTGTTTTGCATCTCAGTTTGAATTCAGTATCCCTTATTCTGTACCTATAATCCCCGAATTCAAGACTCTGACCAAGAGTGGACCCATTTTCTCTACATTTACCTTTCTGCCTTCTCTGTATTTTGTAAGTTTCAGTAACATCACCCTCATTCATTTCAGCCACAATGTATAATCGCCTCACCAATTTAGATGCACTCAATAATTCAGCCTTTTCATCCCAGGAACCCGCCTAATGAACCAACCTAATTATTTGCTGCGTCAGCATGCTAAGATTATGTTTCATACGCAGAAACACTCCAATCCCTTTGAACTGCTCCTTTTTTGGAAGTCATTTTCATTAAATAACAGGCTGACTTTTGGTTCTCAGTGTCATCCACAAACTCGGATGTATACTGCACTCAGCTTCCACCGTCAGGCTATTAGTATAGATGGTCAATAACTCATGCCATTGGACTGATATTTGTGGCTCTCCACTTGATACATTTTATCGTGAAGATCTATTAATCGTTGCTCTCCAATTTCTGTGTGTTAATCAATCGTCATTCCATCAAATATATTATCCATCATATTATGAGCTCCTGTATTGTGAAAAAATATATATTTTGTGATACCTTTAGGAAAATATTTGGAAAGCCTCATGTCTACCAGTTCCCTTTCATCAAGTTCACTTGTTACATTGTCAGTGATATCCAGATAAACTTTGCATGATTTTTTAATGGATCCCCTTTCATAAAACCATAACGATTCTGCTTCAAGCATTTCTAAATGCCCTGCAATTCCCTCCTCAATACCAAACTCTCGCAGATTCCAAGCAATAATGGTGAATCTAAATGGTTCTTGCTTTCAGTCTCGCCCCTTTCTTGAAGACAGGCGCCACATTGGAGATATTCCAGATTCGCTGTAACACTGCTGTAATTCGGACAGTTATGGAATATTTTACACAGTACCCCAATCACTCTGTGACCAATTCCTTTAAAACCAGCTATAAATTTCAGCTGACCTGTCCCCCCTTACACTTCTCCATTTGTTTAAAAAAAAACCTTGTCCCTTTTGTTCGAACATCCCTACTAATACCATTTTGTTTATAGCATTGAAATATTTACAATGCTTCACCTTGTGAGGACCAATGTAAAATATTGGTTTAAATTACCTGCAAATTCCCTCTGTGCAATTCCCCCGTCACACCCTCCAGATATCCTCAATATACTTTCCTGACTTCATTTCCGTAAAAAGGCACGCACTCATCCTGAATGTTTTTGTTATAAACACAGACAATCTCATGCTGCTTGTTTTTTTAATATTTCTTGCCAATTTACTTACTTCATATCTTTTATTTCTTTTCCCTCACTTTTTAGATTCATGCAGCCATATCACCCACAAACAGACCCTTTGATCCAACTTATCCATTCTGACCAGGTTTTCCAAACTAATCTAGTTCCAACTGCTTGCATTTGTCCCAAATGCCTCTGTACGTTTCCCATTAATATGTTTGTCCAAGTGACTTTTCAATATTGTAGCTGCATCTACCACTTTTCCTCTGGCAGCTCATTCCATGCACACGTCGCCCTCTGCATGAAAAAGTTGCTTCTTCATCCCTTTTAAATCTTCCACTTTCACCTTAAAACTATGTCCTCGATATTTGAAATTCACTATCCTGTCGAAAAGACGTTGACTGTGCAACCTATCCATGTCTCTCATGATTTTATACACGTTTTTTATTTCACCAGTCAATCTCCTATACTGCATCTGATATTAACTTCAAGACCAAGCATTCAAAAATAATCACTGGAAATTTGAAACAATATTAAAAGAAAATGGTAAACAACACTCAGCCCCAAACTTCATACTGTGATTTGGTTTTTCTTGTATTTACATTACTAATGCAGCATGAAACTCTTTCTGGTGCTAATAAGAAGCCAAACACCCGAATTACTTTGTCTGAAGGGGGCGAAGTGAAAACGTTTCTCTACCCAAATCTATGAAATGCCACATAGTCAACATTCTTCCTCCAGGTCTCCCCATTTGGTTGTGCCTTCTATAGCTTGAACTCAGTATAGAGAATACTTTTCCCCAACTCACATCTTAATTTAAACCCATTTGACATCATCTTCTCGTTCACCACTGATAAAATCTCGATTTATGTTTAGCCATACCCTCTTTGCACTGTCATCCATCCCCACCTCTGACAAGGGAATTGAAAAGCCCATTTTGCAATCATGCGCAATTCTGAATAAGTGTCACACTGGACTTGAAACGCTAACTCTGTTTCTATGTCTCTCCAAATGCTGCCTGACCTGCTGAGTTTCTCCAGAATAGGCACAACACAAATTTTCAATTAAACAAACAACAATGAATACTGGAAATAAAAATACAAAAAACGCTATAGGATCTGGGAGCTTTGTAGAAGGGACACTTAACCGAAATATTAACTCTGCATTCACTCCAGAATATGCTGCCAGACCTGCATAGTTTGTTCAGCAATTTCCGTTTTTGAACAAGTTCCAAAATTGTATGTCAAAGTTGCTCATACGCCCTTTTCCGCATGGACTTTCATACACCAGGAAGTGAACGATAACACAAGGTGCACAAATTCCTTGGTTCCATAAGTTTGGCATCACTGATACTATAGAGCTCTTAATCATGGCCAGGGAGAGAAAGAGAGGGAAACACATTCACTTCAAATACAGAAGATGGCATTGCGGGAAAGGAAAAGATTCAGATGAATACGTTAAAGTGTTTGAGTAATGTAACAAATTGGAGGCCTTACACCCGGAAGAAATCCTCAGCAGAATGAGGAAATGAAAATGGAAGTGTTACCACATCAGAAACCAGGTTATGTCACTGTGTACAGAGCTGATGGGTGAATGGGTCTCGATGTGAACTGCGGGACGGTCAGGAAAATGGAATCCATGAGACCATAAGACATAGGAGTGGAAGTAAGGCCATTCGGCCCATCGAGTCCACTCCTCCATTCAATCATGGCTGATGGGCATTCCAACTCCACTTACAAGCATTCTCCCCGTTCCCTTAATTCCTTGTGATGTCAAGAATTTATCAATCTCTGCGTTGAAGACATTTAGCATCCCGGCCTCCACTGCACTCCATGGCAATGAATTCCACAGGCCCACCACTCTCTAGCTGAAGAAATGTCTCCGCATTTCTGTTCTGAATTGATCCCCTCTAATTCTAAGGCTGTGTCCACGGGTCCTAGTCTCCTCGCCTAACAGAAACAATTTCCTCGCATCCACTTTTTCCAAGCCACGTATTATCTTGTACGTTTGCATTAAATCTGCAAATGTGTTGCTGGTCAAAGCACAGCAGGTTAGGCAGCATCTCAGGAATAGAGAATTCTCTATTCCTGAGATGCTGCCTAACCTGCTGTGCTTTGACCAGCAACACATTTGCAGCTGTGATCTCCAGCATCTGCAGACCTCATTTTTTACTCGTTTGCATTAAATCGCCCCCTAATCTTCTAAACTCCAATGAATACATTCCCAGGATCCTCAGCCTTTCCTCATATGTTAGACCTACCATTCCAGGGATCACCCATGTGAATCTCCGTTGGAAACGCTCCAGTGCCAGTATGTCCTTCCAGAGTTATGGGGACCAAAACTGGACACAGTAATCCAAATGGGGCCTAACCAGAGCTTTATAAAGTCTCAGTAGCACAACCGTGCTTTTATATTCCAACCCTCTTGATATAAATGACAACATTGCATTCGCTTTCTTAATCACGGATTCAAATTGCATGTTTACATTTCGATAATCCTCGACTAACACTCCCAGATCCCTCTGCGATCCCTAGGAATCGCAGATATTGCAGTTCGAATTGGTCCTATCATGTGGTGTTGTGGACAACAGCAGCAGCAGAAGCAGCATTCTAATCAATCACAATCTGTAAGTGATTACCCAGGATAATCCACCAGTCTACCATGAGCATCAAGCTAATCTATTGTTCAGTGACGAACATAGGGTGAACGTGCCAGAGTCAGAATCATGTGTATCTAAACGTAATGATAACCCATTAAAGCTACCACACTTGACTGGTTGGATTCCAGACATCCGGGCTAACATCTATGAAAGAGGGTGATATTAGTCCAAGACTAGCAGATCAGATCTAAGATTTGCAGTCCTTTCACATCCAGTCATAAATGTCAACGGACCATTAAAAGACTGACTGGAGGAGAGGACTCCAGATAAATCACCATCCTAAATAATGGAACAACCCTGTACAGCAGTGTAAAAGACAACAGTACAGTGTATGCACTATCCTCACCCAGAAGTGTTGTTTGGATGATGCAGATCACCCTCGCCATGATGTACATGGAATCACAGATGCCACTCTTCGAACAATTCGATCTGCTGCACGTGAGAAGAAGAAACAGCTGAACACAGTAGTTACAACAAAAGCAATGGGCCCTGACCCCGTTCCTGCAATAGGACTGAAAACTTGTGCTGCACAACAAGCCGTGTCCCTGGGAAAGCTGCTTCATTCCAGCTCCAACTCTGACATCTCCCTGCCAATGCGGAAAATTATTCAAGTATGTCCAGTGTGCTAAGAGGAGAATAATTACAATCTGACAAATTACCATGCCCTCAATCCCATCTGGATACTCAAATTGGTGGGAGTTCTTTCTGACAGAGTTGTCAAGCAGCACAGAAATAACCTTCTCAATGCGGTTTCTGATCAGTCTCCATGTGGAGATGGTGCTGCTGTGGAAATGTCACTGGATTACTAATCCAGACCAAGCTAATGCTCTGGCAGCTGGTGGAAGTTAAACACAATTAATAACATATAAATATCTAAAATCTGGTATCCGTAATGGTGACCCTAAACCCGTTGTCGATTGTCAACATCTATTTCCTTCCCCAATGTACTTTCAGGAAGTGAATCCCCCATGCTTTCCTGGTCTGGCCTAAAAGTGACTCCAAGCACACAGACATGTGATAGACTCTTCAATGGTCTCTGAAACAGGCAAGCAAGAGACTCAATTGTATCAAACTGCTTCGAATATTTCAAGAGTTAAACCGGACCCAATACCCAGCATGAGACTCGGTATTGGAAAAGGCAACGGGAGACACAGTCCTGTCGACCCTGAAGAGATTTCCTTCCGAACATGTAAGAGCTATTGATACATTTTGCAGAGCTTTCCCACAGACTGCACAGAAATATCAGGAAAGGAGTAGGGCATTCAACATATTGAGCCTTCCCCATTCTAGCTAATGGAGAAAATTTCCTCAGTGCAGTTTTCTTAACACAGAGTTCGTATCCCTAAATATACTTAAATATCGTCATATATATGATAAGAATTGCTGTCGTCACTGTTGTCCATCAATGTTGCTCCTCCAATCAATATACAGGCCGTTCTGTGATAACACATGCATATTAATCATGGTTTGGCTGCCATGCCATTCATGAATTGTGTGCTTTTCTTAAAAAAAAAGCAAGTTCCTGGTCACTGTTACGCGATTCTGTCTCCAACATTGGTTGAAGAGCAAAACCCAAGCTCGTGATCCTCTACCTGCAAAATGTACAGTCCGTGTGTTCAGCTAAAATAGGGATGCAATCCGCTCTGCAAGCCTTGAAACTGAGCCTCACACTGGGAATTGTAGGCTACATTTCGAAGAAACATAATTTCAAACTTGGGGAGAATTTTGGGAGAGCTGGAATTCCACGGCAACATCACGTGGTCAGTCAGCCCCGAAAACATCTGGTGAAGAGCATCGTGAAAGGTACAGCGCTGTAGTCAATGGCCGTAGTGTTGAGGTGTTACATGTAAAGCACTATTTCATTGCAATATATGCTTTAAAGATTAACTTAGACTGTGCTAGAATGTG
This sequence comes from Hemiscyllium ocellatum, assembly GCF_020745735.1. NCBI lineage: Eukaryota > Metazoa > Chordata > Chondrichthyes > Orectolobiformes > Hemiscylliidae > Hemiscyllium > Hemiscyllium ocellatum. The sequence goes on from NC_083409.1 coordinate 8,328,753, forward strand.
TGTTAGACCACCTTTCATTTTTGGTTTTTACTGATATATCAGGGTTCGCCCCTTAACCCCTTCTCTCCCATGGCTCCCGTTATTTATATTGCATCATTTTCAAACTGCTCCAAGATTTGGAACGATAATACCGACAGAAAATTCGTTGTCAGAAAAGGGAACGGGAAATACAGTCCTGTCGACACTGCAGAGATCTCCTTCTTAACATCTGAGAGCCTGTGACAGCTGTACTCCAGCTGTCTGCTGATCGCTTTAGTGTCAAGGAATCCTTATTTATATTTAATGTCCTGGTTTCCACAGCCTTATGTGGAAGAGAACTCCTCAGGTTCGCCAGTCTCTGAGTACAGAGATTCATTCTCATCTCAATGCAGAGTGACCTGCCTGTGTCAGTACTGTGGTCCCTTGTTTTAGACGTCCCAGTCAGGGGAATTACTATCCCTGCTTCCAATCTGTCTCGCCCTGTCAGAGTTTTATGTACTTCTCTGAGATTTCCACTAATTTTCCTAAAGCCCATTGAATACAGGCCACGTCGCCACAAACAAGTCTGTCACAAACTTTGAAGCCTGTCATCCCAGAGATCATTCAGGTCATCATTCGCTGCTCTCCCTCAATGTCAGGTTTGTCCTTTATTAAGTAAGGAGACAAAAACAGCCCACAATACTGCACAATGTTCAAGATGGGGCCTCACCAAGGCCCTGTTAAGCTGCAGTAAGACACCTTTACTCCAGGACTCAAATCCTCCTGGAATGAAGGTCAACACGCAATTTATCTTCCTAACTGCTTTATGTTCCTGCATTAATGCTTTCAGTGAATCGTGTGAAGGGAGATCCAAACGCTTTTCCATGTTACAGCTCCCCACTTGGTGGCACTCTGTACACTGGTTGGAGTGCTGAAGCCATTCCCAGTATTGACTGCTTGCTTCAAAGCGCACTGCCTTACATACACCTCGGAAGTCTGCGCAGAGCAAAACAAAAATGCAGCATAACTTCCTTTATAAATCAATATTTTTTTCAACCAATCCCTTTTCAAATGGTAGATTGCCGTCCTGTTTTCCCACCAAAGGGCACAACGTCACATCTACCCCCATTTCTCTCCATTTTCCACGTATTTGCCTATTCACTCCACTTGTCTCAATCACCTTGGAGCTTTGTTATATCCTGCTCAACGACTCACAATCCGACATCGGCATTTGGTGCCATCAGCAGAATTGGGAATATTGCATTTGATTCCCACAACCAAACGTTTGGTGTTTATTGGGAATATCTGGGACCCAAGCCCCAATTCCTGCTATACCCCCAAGCTTTTCACTCGAAAACGCATTGTTTTATTCCTATTCGCTGTGTCCTGTCAGCTCTCCCATTCTAAATTATGTTCACATATTAACCCCAGTCCCATAAGATTTGAATTTGTATGGTAGGCTTGGAGCTTTATCACCGATTTTCCTAAAAATCCAGTCATATTGTATTGATGCTTCCCCATAATTTTGCTCAGTCAGTTTCTCAGATATGATTCCCTTTTCATAAATCTCTGCTGACTTTGTCTCTGCACATTACTTTCGCTTCCAATACTACCTCTACAACTGTTTAGTTGCCAATTCCTTTCTATTCCCTTTCTTTCTCACCAGATTAAAAGTTTCCTCATTTGCTGGGTAGATTGCTTTTTTCATTTGATTTCTTCTGTGAAGACATAACTAAAATATTTGCTCCATAGTTCTGCCATTACACTGTCGTCAATATTCTGGCTATCGACTGTTAGAAAACTGCACCGTTTTACTCTTAATTTTGCCTCGTACATGTTTTTAGAATCAATTATAAATTTACTTGTATAACCCTAGTTAATATACTCTTCAGAAACTCACCAATTCCGGCTTAAGGTGCTGAATGACTGACATTCCGCAGCCACACAATCAGAGGAGCATAGATTCTGTACCGTTACAAATACAGCAAGGTCGGCATTCGTCCCACTTTCTGACACACGACCCGTAACCGAGAATGTTATGGCATTTTGATTGCGCAACCTTGTCTCATTTTTTAACGCTTGTGATGTTACCAGTGACAACTCCCCACTCCAGACCCCAACACCAGATGGGTTAAAAAAATCCTCAAATTCTCACTAAACCTCAAAACCTCCATTTGAAAAGTGCGCTCTCCTGTTTTTGACCCTTTGACTAAAAGGAACAACTGCTGTCTATCCACGCTCTCCATGCCCCTCGTAAACTTATCCTCCTGAATCACCTCCCAGTCAGCCTTCTCTGATCCAAAGTAAGCAACCCGAGCTTATCTAGCCTCTCTCCATAGCTGATATGGTCCTTCCCAGGGAACATCCTGGTGAATCTCTTCTGTACCCGTTCCAGTCCAATCACAATCTTCCTGTAATGTGGATTCCAGAACTACACAAATTATTCCATCTTGGAATAACTAACGTCCTCCGTAGCTCTTACAATCTATGCCTCGATGAAAACAGTCCATGTTTACAGTCGCTGTGCTTTATCAACTTGTGTGTTACCCTGTCCATACCCATTCAGGGATGTGTGGAGAAACACTCGCTGAATTTCCTAGTCTGTTGCCATTCATTTTGTACTACCCTTAATCATCGCCTTTATTAGAGTTACGATCATTGATCTGTCCATCTGACCGTTCCATTTCCATCTTCCTGTAAATTTAGACCTTCCTCCTCATTTCCACACACCTGGATAATCGTTTTTAAGGTTACAAAATCAAACCAGGTTATAGTCCAACAGTTTTATTCAGAGGCACTAGCTTTCGATGCGCTGCTTCTTCGTCAGGTGATGGTGTGCTTCGAAAGCTGCTGCCTCCAAATAAACCTGTTGGACTATAATCTAGTGTTATCTGACTTTAAACTTGGTCCACCCCAGTCCAACATTGGCACCTCGGAATTACAAGTAACAAGGGCACAGCATTGATCCTTGTGATGCACCTTTGAGCATCAATCTCCAGTCACACAAACAGCCTTCTAATACCATGCTCTGTATGGTAACACTAAGTTGATTTGGATGCAATTTGGCAAGCCATTGATGAGTGAGAATTATTCCCTTTTTGTATAAGATTAGATTCCCTACACAGTGGAAACAGGCCCTTCGGCCCAACCAGTCCACGAAGAGTAGCCCATCCAGACCCATTTCCCTCTGACGAATGCACTTAACGCCATGGCCAATTAAGCATTGCGAATTCACCTGACCTGCACATCTTTGGACTGTGGGAGAAAACCCGAGGAACCCACGCAGACACAGGAGGAACTGGCAAACTCCACACAGACAGTCGTCCAAGGTGCGAATTGAACCTGGAACTCTGGTGCTGTGAGGCAGCAGTGCTAGCCACTAAACCACTGTGCCACTTGATGCACTTGCAGAATACCTGGGGATTCTCCCTATTCTTACCCTGCCAGCAAGTTTCCATGCCTCTGTGTTAATCAGTCCCCTTCAAGAGATAGATTTGTTTCTTCTTCCTACTTTAATGGCCTGTCCCTTATCCTGCCAACATTTGCCTTAAACGTAGCCAGAGAAACAGTTTGTTTATTTCCAGCTTGTCATATGTTCAGTGAATTTTCTAAATTTCACTGCGGTCACCTCGCCGTCTCGCCATCTGAGGGATTAATCTGGAGAATGTCCATTGCACTTCCTCTGTGGTCAATATATTCTTTCTCAGATTGAATCACCAACACTATACACAATGCTCCAAATACAGTCTCACCAACACGCTGTGTCCTTCCATCTATATTCTGATTCCCTTAAATGAAGGCGAACATAACTTTAACTTTCCACTTACATATATTCCTCAAAATGCATTTCACATTTTTATTTACAAACTCACTCGGTGAGTTCTTATAGAAAGCCTTCTGAAAATCCAAATATGTAATTTCTACTGGTTCCCCATTATCTATGCTGTAAGAAACAATTTCAAATCATTCCGAAGTTTGTCAATTATGATTTCTCTGTCAGAAACACATGCTGATACTCTCAAATGTTGCTGTTAATGTCTAAATATCAAACAACACCTGGTATATAGTGGATTCCAACGGTTTCTTACAGATGTCAAGCTCGTTGGTCTGCAGTTCTCCATACTGTCTCTTCTTCTGTTGCAGATGCTCGGATCCATTACATTTACCTACAATTCTTGGAACACGTTTATTTCCTTCCATTTATCTGCAATGGTTTCCGGCCTCTGCACAAAGTGCAGGAAAATAAAACACAGTCATGACAGCACAGTTAATACTTCTCTTGCTGATTTATTGCTAATATTTTGATGTGAAGTACATCTGGTTTGTCAGACCTAGAAATGCGCAATCCAGCTACAGGTCCACGTACTACCTTGTTACTGACACAAATTGACTTTGTCTTTCGTGTCACAACTTCCACATGATCATTTGGTAATTCTGGGTGATTTTCTGGCTCTTCCTCCATGAAGACAGATGCAAAGTAAATGGTTGATATATCGGCCATTTCACTGCTCCCAACAATATATTCTCCTCTCCCGATTACACAATTTCATATTTGGCCTTGCTTTATTTTGTTTTCTTTGTATTACAAATTGTAGCTTTATGCAGATTTTGTGCTATTAGCATGCTAACATTGTGAAAAAGGCCCTTGGGCCCAGCAGTTCCACACTGCCCCTTCGAAGAAGAACCCACGCAGACCCATTTCCATATGACTCTACATTTACGCCAGACTAATGCACTTAATGCACACATCCCTGAACACTATGTGGCAATTTAGTATGGCCAATTCACCTAACCTGCAGATATTTGGATTGTGGACGGCAACCGGAGCACCCGGAGGAAACCAAAAGAGACAGGGGGATCATTGGAAACTCCACACAGACGTATTTCTGAGTATTCTCACGTTTTCACATGTCTGAAATTCTTCTGAAGTCACTTCCTATGATTAGTATAATTTTTATTTGTTATGTTAACCATCATTAAGTCACTTCCCCTTTCTTTGATAATTGGACTTTAAAAAAGACGTATTTTTCAGGCAATGCAATATTTCTATAGATTTTCTGGTCCTGACCAGACATATCCAAGAATACAGAAATCTGGGAGAGAAGAAATTGCGGAAGCCCTGGCTCATAATTTTGCATCATCGTTAGCCACAGGTGAAGTCACCGAAGTCTGGTGGGGAGCGAATGTTGGGCCTGTATTCAAGAAGAGCTGCAACGAATAACATGGGAAGTATAAACCAGTTAGCTTCACAACTGTGATAGTAATGTTGCTTGAGAAGACTCTGTGATAAGATAAACATACACTTGGAAAGACACGGAGCAGTCAGCACGGATTTGTGCATGGAAGATCACAATTTACTAATATTCAGAGTTCTTTGATGAACTGACCAGTAATGTTGACGAGGGTAGGTTGACAAACGTAGTCGACATAGATTTCAGAAAGGCCTTTAGATTAGATTACCTACAGTGTAGGAACAGGCCCTCCAGCCCAACAAGTCCACACCACCTCTCCAAAAAGCAACCCACCCTGACTAATACACTTAACACAACTGACAATTTAGCATGACCAATTCACTTAGCCTGCACATCTTTGGACTGTGGGAGGAAACGGGAACACCAGGAGGAAGCCCACTCAGACACAGGAGAATGTGCAAACTCCAAACATTCAGTTGCCTGAGGCGGGAATTGAATCTAGATCCCTGGTGCTGTGAGGCAGCAGTGTTAACAACTCAGCCACCGAGTGCCCCAAGATTACACACGATAGGCTGCTCTGAAATATTCAATCACATGCAATCCAGAGGGAGCTGGAAAACTGAACACACAATTGGTTTGGTTGTAGGTAGCAGGGTATAATAGTGGAAGTATGCTTGTCGGACTGGAGGCCTGTGGCAAGTGGAGTGGCTCATGGGTCTGTGTTGGGACCATTGCTGTTACCTCTATCATGATTTTGTTGAGAATATACAAGGCATGATTAGTAATTTTGCTGATGACAAAAAATAGGCGGTATCGTGGACAGTGAGGAAGGTTATCAGACATTGCAGCAGGACCTTGATCAGCTGGGGTAGTGGGTCGAGAAATGGCAAATGGTGTTTAATATTGATTAATGCGAGGTCTTGCATTTTGGAAAATCAAATCAAGGTAGAAGCTTCATGGTGAATAGTAGGGCCTTAAGGAGTACAGTGGAACAGAGGGTCCTTGAAATTCAGGTGCACGGTTCTCTCAGGTAGACGACAGTGAAGAATGCTTTTGGCACACTGGCCTTCATTAGTCAGGGAATTGAATGTCGAAGTTGTGGAGTTACGTTGCAGTTATACAGGATGTTGGTGAGGCTGCACTTGGAGTACTGTGTTCGGTTTTGTTCAATTTGCTCCATGAAGTATATGATGAAATTGGAAAAAGTGCAGAAGAAATTCACAAGGATATCATCAGTACTTAATAGTTGAGTTATAGGGAGAGTTTGGACACGCTAGATATTTTTTCTTTCGAGTGTACAAGACTGAAATGATATATTACAGAAGTATATTTGATCATGAAAGACATAGATAGGGCGAATGAACTCAATCTGTTTCCAAGTGTTGTGAATCAACACTAAACAGAATCAGTTTAAGATCAGAGGGTAAATAATTAAAGGGAACCTGAGGGGCAACTTCTTTTACACAGAGGCTAGTACACATATGGAATGAGCAGCCAGTGGTTGAGGGGGTTATATTAACAACATTTAAAAGGAATTTGGACAAATACATGGATAGGAAAGGATTAGTGGAAACGGGACAATGGCAGGGAGATGGGGTTAGTTTGAATGCACATCTTGTTCGGAATGGACCAGTTTGGAACAAAGGGTCTGCCTTTGTGTTTTAGGACTCTATGACTCTGACAACCCTTGCTTGTCTCCCACCCAATGCCATATTGTACTTTCCCAACTCACTGGAGCGAACTTGACCCTCCAGCCTCCAGGCTTCCAATATCTTTGACCATCATGTTCAACATTCGATATTATATGCAGACGCCGTGTAAAATGCAACACATTAATGCCACTATTCCTCAGAACAAGATTATTAATTAGTCCTTTTAAGCACACATCACCAAATCCAAACTAACCTTGTCTCTAGTTTCGATCACAGCATACTCTTTAAGGTACCTGATACACACTCCTGGAATTTATTTTTCACAGCATTAGCAGTCACTTAGTTTACACAGTTTAGATGCAACTTGAGATAATTCAGTATTACTGCAGCGCCAACAATACCAATTTTCCACAGCATAAGATATACAAAATTTGCCACACAATTTTGCACGACAGAACACACCAATGCTTGTTTCTCGTTGCTAATATCCTTCCAAACCGATTCTATGGGATCTGAGGCACAAGATCGGTAGCATTATTAGTGACAGACTTAGAAAAGACGTTCATTGAGGCTCACCTCGACGCCGAGATGATCTGAAGAAATGTACAACAATACAGGACATTCTGTATCCTCGTTCTGCCAGGATAAGTGTCACCATATTCTCTCTGCTCCCTCACACTCACTGTATATCTGTTATAGCACCTACCTCCAAACAAGGCTCACGCTCTATCTCCAAATAAAGTCCATGTACACCCCCTCTCACTGTTGATTTCAGCACCTTCCCTCCATCATTTTGTCTGTCGCCTATGCAATACCCCCACACCAATAACACCTTATGGATTCTGCACTGTGGACTGGATCCCCCCAGACACCTCACCATTCAGCAACCCTCTCCCCCACGATCATGTAAAACAGTACGAACAGCTCATTCCCTGCTTCCCTTTCTCTCATTCCAGGATAAACAGCCTGGAACAAGGCAGAAATGGCCAAGCCGAGTGGTGGAGTGTCCGATATCCTTTCCCTTCCCCCCTCTCCCCGCCATGTTTGGAGGACTCCACCATGAACCAGAGCGGACTGAGTGAATCGTATGGTGATTCTGTAATATCCACGTTCAATCAACTGAGTAAGAAACAATGTTCTGTGGAGGGCAATACTCACTTTAACCGCTCTGTCTGTTCGGCTACTTCTTTCCCTCCCAAAACAACAAATATCTCATTGCAGAATGATGCAGACACAGAAATACTTAGAGACATACGTAAACACCTCAATATACTAACACTCACAGCACATGCACACAAACACATGATCAAACAGACGTACACCCAGACAGGCACAAAGAAACACAGACACTTGAGTCTATAAGCCAGAGTTAGATAGGTTTTTGATGAATAAGGTTACCAAGGGTTACAGAGAGAAGTCAGAAGAATGATGTTGAGAAACCTCTCAAACATTATTAAATGGCATTCAGACTCGATTGACCGAGTGGCCTAATTCTTCTCCATTTTTTAATGCTCATGTGGTGTTATGCGATCTGGTATTCTCTTCCTGGGACAGGAGCGGAGAATGAGTTTAATACATATTTGATTGGAAAGAGTCAGTGGTAATGTTGGACAGGTTTAGATGGCTGTATAGTCTACGTCTATTCCTAATTATTCTGTCCTTATGTTTCAAAAAAGGTGGCAGTTTGATGTTAGGTTAACACAGCTTTAAAATAATGGGTCCTGCAATGAAATAAGGACATTCATTTCCCTTTAGTGTTGTGCTCTTTTCATCAGAGAGCAGTAAAGACGCGGGTATTGAAGATATTCAAGGCTGAGTTCGAGTGAGCTTTGCAGGACAGAAGAGTCAATGTTTATTGGGAACAGACAGGAGATGGATGGTCAGACACACTCGGATCAGCCATACGAATTCCGAATGGTGCAGCCTAATGGCCAACTGCTGCTCCTATCCACGAAGTTAGTCTGCAGATGTAGCTCGTGGTTTGAAATGATGTTGTTTCTGGGAAAGAGCATCGGGTTTAATCGTAGCAATGTTTTACTGCATCTGGAAAGCGAAACTGCAGATGCTGGAGGTCAGAGTCGAAAAGTATCGCACTGGAAACGCACAGCAGGTCAGGCAGCATCAGAGAAGCAGGAAAATCAATGTTTTGAGCATAAGCCCTTCATCGGGAACATGCCCAAAACATGCCTCTCCTCCTCCCTGTACACACGTAAATGGGAGGCCTTTTGATAGGAAGAATTATCAGTTTATGTGTTGGATGCGAAATCTTTTCGAAGCATACATGATTTTGAGAAAATAGCTGGATACATATTTTCTTATGTTAGGATGTTTAAAAGTACGGATTACATTTGATGAATAAAATGCATTGATTGTCATGAATGCATAGGCGTGTACTTTCAAAGAGAGTGAAAGTTAGCAAGGACTTAACAAGCACAGAGTGTGCAGAACAGTTTTAAAAAGTAACATTTGGCTGAAACAAATAACTGAGCTGAGTACTATTGAATTTGAATACTAATGATATAAACCCAATGATCCAACTTGATGTTTTGTGGTATAATATCGGGCATTTTGAACAGTTAGCCATAGCGTCAAAGAGCACGAACAAATGCAGACTGCCTGCAGAATCGCTCTCTGAAAGGTACCTGTTTCTATGAAATCTGTGCAGAAGAAGAACAAAGAAAAGATCCAGGAAAACCGACAGAGGAAGATTCACAGGAAAATCGATGTAACTCGCCGGGGGTTTTTAAATTCATTTTTATTGTTTGTCTTAATTGGATGGTTTTATTGGATCAGTATTTTGTCTTGGAGTGGGATGGGGATAAATTGATCAGACCAGGATAATTACAGTGTCGAAGGTTGTTGTTTAATGTTCTCTTTTTTTCTTGGAGTTAACGAATAAACTGTTATTGCTTTCTATAAATAATGGGATTTGGTCGTGCTTTGTCATTCACACTTTTACAGACGATGAAGTGAGGTGATTTTTTTTCTGTGTGTCAGGTTTACATTAGCAGAAGGGCTTCACACTCTGTCGTAACATTCATTTTAACGCAGATATAATGAAGACATCAACCGATTTCTTAAAATTATGCAGACACATGTAAATATGCCATCAAATTATACAGCTGGGATTTTGCTTTTTTGTTGCTAACGAAAGGCACTATGTACAGCAGCAGTAATGATGCATTTGTAATTAGCACCTTATCATCCATTCCAGACAATGTTCAAGGAAATTACACATGGTCCATTTTGGTATTCAGTTGGCATTATTGCATATCTTAGCGCAGAGAAGGAGAAAATTGTTACCTGCCCCAGAAGCAGCAGCCTACTGCTTTCTCTCTCTCTCTCTCTCTCTCTCTCTCTCTCTCTCTCTTTCTCTCTCTCTCTCTCATTTTTTTCTGCCTGACAAGAGAAAAAAACTCCTGCGTCATCTTTACCAATCGTGGAGGTTTACTGATGAAAGATCGTTTGGCATCTTTCCACTATCTGACACAAAGAGAATTGAAGCAAATCCAACTATTCCGGGGATATATCCCATTAACAGCAGCTTGTGTGAGCGGAAGAACTTCAGAGGACAGAATAACATTTGGGACATTCTGTCATCATTCCATTTGTTAAGAATTCAGCCATTATGAAACTCTGGAAAGCTTTCGTTTTTTCTGTTTTGACATAAAATGTGTGTGTTCATGTGTGCATGCAGCTGCACGTTTTTGTGTTTGTGACATTTTCTAGAAGATGAACCAGGCTGACACTTATATTATTGGCTTATCACTAAACTTTGAAACTTTTTGTAACCAGTGGAGGAATGTGACTGCAAAGGGAATCAGTGACCCTGTAACATTGGTTGGAACACGAATGAGAGATTCTGAAAGAGCTGTACAGTTGGAAATTCCCTTTACTAGAAGTTTGTGATGTCTAGGTGTTTGCATTGAACAGAAAATTGAATGAAGGAAAATGGTGCATACAGAAAAGTGATTCTAAGAACCCCACAACATGATCAGCGACGAACTTAGTGCTTGGTACAGCAGTGGCAAAGTGGCTAATGACCCATTCTGCTCCTCACTAAAATGTTACAATGTTCTATTCAGCTCCACACAGGAGCAGATGGAAGCCACTTGCTCCAAATACGTGGTCCACAGTAACATAGGATATCATTCAGTCCCTACAGACTGACAGCCGTTTGGAGTGTGTTGGAAAATGTTATTGGGAAATACAAGCTGGGTTCGAAAAATGCCTCTGGTCTCTTGACAAAGTGTTTCCGCTGTGTAACTTGTGATTCATTTGTTGGTCATGTAGATTCACAGTGAATGCAGTCCAAAGACATCACTCAGAGACGATACACAAAATACTTTGCTCTCTCTGACTGCCAACATTCCGGAAAATTACTATCATTAACTTTCCAGTTACAGGATATGAGAACATAAGGAACAGGATGAGGTAATTCGGCCAGTCAATCCTGCTGTGCCGTTGTATACCATCATGGCTGATCCACTGTCGGCATCAACTCCATTCACTTTCCAATTCTTCACACCCTTCAACTCAATGACAGTGGGCAAGAACCAATCTGCCTCCTCTGTAAATACTTTGAGTGATCTAGCTCCCTGGACTCTCTAGCCCAGATAGTTCCAGACAGTCACTACCTTCTGTGAGAAGCCAACACTCCCCACACAGACACAACAACCGACTGATATGTTCAAAACAGGTGAACACAGGAGCCCAGGTAAGAGTGACAGACCCTGACATCAAGGCAGGAGTTGGCTCAGGATGGTAAATTGGAACGCTGACTAAATTAAATTTAGTGGGCATCAGCCACAATATCCCCTCTGGTTGGGGTGATCCATAGCACAACGGAAGATATGCATGGTTTGTGGACATCTATCTTTTCAGTCTCAGGACATCACTTCCGGAGATCCCCAGGGGAGCTTCCTTAGCACAAACAGCTCCAGCTGCTGCATCAATCCTTTCCTCCACCATAAGATCAGACGTTGTGATGGCCACTGAAGATCAGACAATGTTCAGAACAATTTGTCCACTGTCAGCTCCTTAACCAGTCTGTGTCCATATGTAGCAAGACACGGACAACATTCAGGCTTGTGCTGTTAAGTGTCGGGAACATTCATGTAACAGCACGGCCAGACACTGCACATGTCCACAGTTAAAAGAGGAGCGCATTCAGCATCTCAAGCTGGTTGAACTTAGGCATATGGGAGTCATTCAGGCCAGGGAAACGAACGAACAAGAAGAGGGACAAACTATTCAACCCTTCTGCCTGTTCCACAGGAAAAGAAGCAGTCTGGTCAGTGCATCTAACTACTAAACAGGAACGTGTAAACTCCAATCAGACCTTTTAAAGTGTTTCATGCGACCATGACGAGAACATTCAGCCCCTCAAGGGCTTCTGCAGGAACAGGGGGATGTCATTGATGCTCAAACATGACAAACCAATGGAGCAGAGACTGCACTCAGAGACGATTCCATGCTCTTCCACGTGGCCCCGTAGCATGTGGAACGTGTGCTATTTTAACATGGTGTCCTGGTAGTGAGGAGAGAAGCCAAATATTTTGTGCAATGTCTCTAAGAGGCATCTTCCACCTCCGAGAAGACAGTCCCATGTTCTCCATCGAGGACAGAAGCTGTTGGGAATAGTTAACTGTTTTAGAGTGAAGGTATTGTGGCTGCGGTCGGGATTGTGGATAAAATGACGTTCAGAGCAGAATCAGACACACGGAATCCACTGCATTAATGTGGGGAGACTGTATGCAAAGCCTGAATCTGTCTCTGTCAATCGATGTGGAGAGTGGGGCTGAAGTCGGGGAAACGTTCTCAGAGGCACTTAAACTATCGAGAATTATAATCCGAGTAAAAAAAAAACTAAACAATGGAATTTATCACGTTCTTCGTGACTGTTTCGAACATAATGGTAAATGTCCATTCCCCTCAAGTTTCAAAGAAAGCACCTGTTATTCGCTCACAGCGCCATAGATTAATCTTCCCTCACTCCTCATGGTACTATGATCCCAGTGATAAGTCTGTTGACACCCTTTCACACTCTCTCTGTGAGGAGGAGATCATTCCTGACAAAAGAGAGAAAATCTGCCCACAATACCCTAAATACTGCCTCAACAACACTCTCAGAGATGATCACAATAATTCCATTCCATCACTTTGCCGTCTCTGTTTTTTTTCCTGTGGTGTGAAAAAGCCATTCCTTCTCTATGCCCTGAGATTGACGTGAAATTTACAAGTTCCTTATGGCTGTATATCAACATCAATAAAGCCAACACGAGAGATGGAGATGAACATCACTCTTGTGAAGAATTTAAAAGATATAGAATGCACCTAAAACAAGGAATGGACACCTACCTGAATGGAAATGAGCTGTCAGAATACGGTAAACAGGCAGAGGCAGGAGCTATCTTTCCTTTGTTCTTCCCTCACGGGATGTGTGCAGACCTGCTCAGGCCAGCATGTTATACCGATCAAAAACTGAGTGGCTGGTTCAGCTGTTCCACAGGACAGTTAAAAGAAAACCACATTGCTGTGGGTTTGCAGTTACACGGAGACCTGACCAGGCAAGGATGACCCATTGCCTTCTCAAAAGGATATGAGGCAAGTATATGGGCTTTTTCTCACAAACGGTTTCATTTTAATTGTATCAATTTCCTTCATGAGCTATCAATGGATTATCATTCGATGGCAGTAGGTTAAGAGTCAATGACTTGAGCACGATACACTGTCTTATATCTGACATATTCTGTGCAGAAAACAAGTTAAAGTGCAATTATTTTGTCATGGTTTGAAGAGACTTGAATAAACAGTATCGGATTTAACAAAAGCACAAACGATGGTTCATTCATCGTTTGAGGCTGAGGAGGCGGCTGGGATATCATAAAGGTGGTATTGAACAGGATTGGCGAGTGGGGAGGATATGGAAATATAAATTGTTTGCAGGACAGACAGGATTCTGGAGTTTGCGAACAGTCTGGTTCCTTCTCACATATCAGTGAGTAATTTGTCAATAGTAATTTGCTTCATATATTTTAGAAGGAAAGGAATTTTTGATTGGAACTGAAGTCATTGATTTCCAATTTCTAATATTTGCATATCGTGAGCAGAAATTCAGTTCAATCCAGTTTAACAGTCAAATAGAATGAGTTACTTGGAACACCAACAATATCAAGGATGGGATAGTAACCACCTTGAATAATCCAAAGGATTTCCTGGATCTGCCATGCTAATTATATCCAAGGCTAAGAAAGATAGTAAAGACCCAAGGATAAACTCTTGTCCATTGTTGGAACATCCAAGTCTAATGTTCTCAGATTCTGATTAATTGTTGGAACATTCGAGTGTAATGTTCTCAGATTCTGATCTTTCCTCCATTCCCTTTGGAGCTGCTGATCCCTGTTAGTGCTTTCGGTGATGCTCCCTCTCGCACTATGGGATAATACATTCACAGAGCCCATTTATCGTTTAACGATGGAAACCTTCCACTGGGATAATTAGAATCCACATAGATTGACAATAATCACAGTCGGTGAACAAATAGCTCCAGTTAACTCCTTTCAATTCAATGTTAATTTTATTAAAATTCAAACTAACGTTTAAAATTTACACATTCAGCATGGGATATGTGGGAGTGACTGAGGGAAGGGATGTTGGAGATGGCAGATTGTTTGTGTGTAATCATTCAATTTGCCTTGGATATGAGAGTAATGACAAAGGATTGTTGGAACATAAACCAATTTCTCCATTTCTAAGTGGAAACTTATGGCCTGAAATTATTGATCAGTGATTATATTGATGAGTGAACTTCTTTAGTCCATAATCTGATGGGAAAATGTGCTTAAGAAAACATGGATTATAACAGGCAAATCACATGGATATGTTAACAGAGAATTGTACGTGCCAAATACAATTTAGATTGTTATTCGAGGACCAGAAGGGGCAAGCGAGGGTCATGCTGTTGATGTTATTGAGGTCAATGAACTATGATGAAGTATCATTTATTGGACTTCAATAACGGTGTGATTATGACATTGGGGAGGAGACAGAAATCAGAGAGAATTGGAGGAAATGGCTGCTGTGACTGGAGGGGGAGATAATGATCGTGCCAGTCATCAGTATTGGAACGTGCCTTTTTATAAATCATAAGGTCAGAATCATGACGCAGCTATAGTGAGGGATGAGGACAACCAACACTAACCATAAGACCAGAAAACATGGGAGCAGAAATGTGGCCTTTCAACTCATTGAGTCTGGTCCGCCATTTGATCATAGCTGTTAAGCTTGTTAACATCACTCTCCTGCTTTCTTCACATAACCCTTGATCCCCTTGACAATCAAGAAACTATCGATCTCAGTCTTAAATATACTTAATGACCTGAAATCTATAGCTTCTGTGGCTGTGAATGCCATAGATTCCCGACTCACTGGCTGAACAAGTTTCTCCTTATCTCTGTTCTAAAAGGTCTTCCCTTTATGCTGGGCCCTCGAGTCCTAGTCTCTCCTATCAACAGAAACATCATTCCAACATCCTGTCTGTCCACATCATTCAGTATTGGATAAGTTTCAATTAGATGCCGCAATCAATCTAAACACCATCAAGTATTGGCCCAGGGTCCTGAAATGTTCCACACGTGCTAAGCTTTTACTTCCTGGAACCATTCCTATGAATCTTCTCTGAACATCCTCCAGTGCCTGTGCATCCTTACTGAGATTCGGGGCCCAACACGGAGCACAGTACTCCAAATGTAGTCTGACCAGAGCCTTGTACAGCCTCAGAAGTATATCCCTGTTTTTATATTCAAACGTTTTTGAAATGAATTGCATCATTGTTTTTGCCTTCCTTACTACTGACAACCTGCAAGTCTACCTTGAGAGACTCCTGGACTACAACTCCCAAGTCTCTTTGCACTTCAGATTTCTGATTTTACTCTTAATATTGAAAATAGTCCATGCCTCTTGTCTTTCTGGCAAAGATCACGACCATACACTTTCGCACACTGTACTCTATCGACCAGGTCATTACTCAATCTCCCAAACTGCCCACATCCTTTTGCAGGCGAAGGTGAGGACTGCAGATGCAAGAGATTACAGTCCATAAGTGTGGTGTTAGAAAAGCACAGCCGGTCAGGCAACATCGGAGGAGCAGGAGGTGCGACACTTCAGGCATAAGCTAATCGTCAGGATTGAGGAGGGTGGGCGGAAGGGGACTGAAAGATAAATAGGAGACGGCACGGTGGCATAGTGGTTAGCACTGCTGTCTCACAGCGCCTCAGACCCGGGTTCAATTCCCGACTCAGGCTACTGACTGTGTGGAGTTTTCCTCAGGGTGCTCTGGTTTCCTCAGGGTGCTCCGGTTTCCTCCCGCAGTCCAAAGATGTGCAGGTCAGGTGAATTGGCCATGCTAAATTGCCCGTAGTGTTAGGTAAGGGGTAAATGTAGGGGTATGGGTGGGTTGCGCTTCGGCGGGTTGGTGTGGACTTGTTGAGCCGAAGGGCCTGTTTCCACACTGTAAGTGAGACGGTGAGGCTGGGGGAATGGGAGCGTGGAAGGCGATAGTTAGACGAAGGTGGGTTGTGGTCGTGAACATCAGAGAAGTTGGACAGATTGGACAGTTCAAAGGGGCAGTGCGAAGTTGGAGTGTTCGATATGAGATTAGGAAGGGAAGGTGAGATGAGGAAACTGCTGAAATTGACATTGATACCGTGTGGGAGAAAGTGAGGACTGCAAGTGCTGGAGATCAGAGCTGAAAATGTGTTGCTGGAAAAGCGCAGCAGATCAAGCAGCATCCAAGGAGCAGGAGAGTCGACTTTCGGGCATGAGCCCTTCATCAGGAATGAGGAGAGTGTGCCAAGCAGGCTAAGATAAAAGGTAGGGAGAAGGGAAGTGGGGGAGGGGCGTTGGAAATGCGATAGGTGGAAGGAGGTTAAGGTGAGGGTATTAGGCCGGAGTGGTGGAGGGGGCGGAGAGGTCAGAAAGAAGATTGCAGGTTAGGAAGGTGGTACTGAGTTCGAGGGTTGGTACTGAGACAAGGTGGGGGGAGGGGAAATGAGGAAACTGGAGAAATCTGAGTTCATCACTTGTGGTTGGAGGATTCCTAAGTGGAAGATGAGGCGCTCTTCCTCCAGGCGTCGTGTTGCTATGGTCTGGCGATGGAGGAGTCCAAGGACCTGCATGTCCTTGGTGGAGTGGGAGGGGGAGTTGAATTGTTGAGCCACGGGGTGGTTGGGGTGGTTGGGTTGGTTGGTCCGGTTGACCTAGAGGTGTTCTCTGAAACTTTCCACAAGTAGGCGGTCTGTCTCCCCAATATAGACGAGGCCACATCAGATGCAACGGATGCAGTAAATGATGTGTGTGGAGGTGCAGGTGAATTTGCGGTGGATATGGAAGGATCCCTTGGGGCCTTGGAGGGAAGTAAGGGGGGACGTGTGGACGCAAGTTTTGCATTTCTTGCGGTTGCAGGGGGAGGTGCCTGGAGTGGAGTTTGGATTGAGGGGGGGGTTTGGACCTGACAAGGGAGTCACAGAGGGTTTGGTCTTTTCGGAACACTCATAGGGAGGGAAATATATCCGTGGTGTTGGGGTCCGTTTGAAGGTGGGGGAAATGACGACGGATGATGTGATGTATATGGAGGTTGGTGGTTTTGAAGGTGAGGACCAGTGGTGTTCTGTCCTGGTAGAGATTGGACGGGCAGGGCTCAAGGGCGGAGGAGCGGGAAGTGGAAGAGTTGCGGTGGAGAGAATCTTTGATCACGTCTGGGGGGGAAATTGTGGTCTTTGAAGAAGGAGTCCATCTGGGTTGTTCAGTATTGAAACTCAGATTTCTCCAGTTTCCTCATTTCCCCTCCCCCCACCTTGTCTCAGTCCAACCCCCTCGAACTCAGCACCACGTTCCTAACCTTCAATCTTCTTCCTGACACCTCCCCCCCACCTCCGGCTTATCACCCTCATCTTAACCTCTTTCCACCTATCGCATTTCCAACGCCCCTCCCCCAAATCCCTCCTCCCTACCTTTTATCTTAGTCTGCTTGGCCCACTCTCCTAATTTCTGCAAAAGGCTTCATGCCCGAGCCGTCGATTCACTTGCTCCTTGGATGCTGTCTAACCTGCTGCACTTTTTCCAGCAACACTTTGATACCATGTGGTTGCATTGTCCCAAGTTGTGTGTATGTGTGCACGTGTGTCCTCGAGATGTTCCCTGAAACCTTTCCAAAAATTGACATTCTGTCTCATCAATGTACAGGAGACAGGGAACAATGGACACTGTACAATGTCTTCGGGGTGTGGAAGGCCCCTTTGGAGCCTTGAATGGAGGTGAGGGGGGAGGTGTAGGCGCGCGTTTTACACAAGGTGGGATGACAAGGGAGGGTGCCGGGGGTGGATGATGGTTTGGTTGGGGTTGGGGACATGGGCCTAATGAGCGAATCGTGGAGGAAATGGTCTCTGCAGAATGCTGGTAGGGGTGGGGGAATATAACTCTGGTGGTAGGGTCGGATTGGAGGTGGCAGAAATAGTAGAGGGTGATAACTTGTATCTGGAGGTTGGTGGGGTGGAAGCTAAGGACCATGGCGGTCTATCCTTGTTGTGGTAGGAAGGGTAGGGTTCAAGTACAGAGGTTTGGGAGGCTGAGCAGAATTGGTGGAGCACATTTCTGCAAGATCACCACCTCTTCAATGCTATCTGACCCTCTTCATATCTTTGTACTGTCTGAACATCAGGCTGTGGGTGCCACAGTGGCTTAGTGGTTAGTACAGTGCCAGGGACCCAGTTTCCATTCTCACTTCAGATCACTGGCAATTTGGAGTTTGCACATTCTCCCCATATCTGCATGGGTTCCCTGCGGGTGTTCTGGTTTCCTCCTGCAGTCCAAACCTGTCCAGATTAGGTGAAATGGGTCAGCTAAGTTCCCCATACATTAAGTTATTTGTGAGCAGAAAATGGGTCTGCTTGGGTAACTCTTTGGAGTGTTGGTGTGGACTTATTTTATCAGAAGGCCTGTTTCCACACTCTAGTGATTCTAATACTAAAATTTAGCCAAAGTTCCCTCAGTGCCTTCATCTAGATCATTAACTGAATAATGTGAAATTTGATGATTCCAACACTGAGTCTTGTGGAACAATGATTGTCATTGACTGCCATCCTAAGAAGGCACATTTTACCCTTATTCTCTGCTAGCTTCAGTCGATGCTAGCACGTTGCCTCTGACACAATGGGTCCGCTTTCTCAATAACCTCCTGTGTAGCAATTTGTCAAAGGACGTCTTGAGGTGCAGGTAGATAATATCCATTGGTTCTTCAAATCTGCTCAGTACATCCTCAAAACATTCTAATGGGTTTCTCAGGCGTGACAGCCCCTTGATGAAACCATGCTAACTCTGTCCTATTTTACCATCCCATCTAAGTATTCAGAAATCGCATCATTCATGATGGTTCAGGATCTGACCCACAACTGAGATTAGGTTAATCAGTCTGTAACTTTCCGTCTTCTGCCTTAATCCCTTGTTAAACGGGGTGTCATGTTAGCGATTTTCCAGTCAACTTTGCCCTTTCCTGATTCTAGTCATTCCTGAAAGATCACAACTAACGCTTGCACTACACCTTCAGCTATCTCCCTTACATGGTTTGGGTGTAGTCCATCTGGTCCAGATCATTTATCTACATTCTGGCTATTCAGTTTTCTAACCCGTTCTCTTTGGTGATGACCACCATACTCCATTCCTCCCCTCACTCTGTTGAATTTTTGGGAAATTAATCATGTCGTCCACTGTGAAGTCTGACGCAAAGTTCCTCAGCCATTCCTTTGTTCCCCACCACTACCTCTCTGGCATCATTTACAATATCTACTTTTGCCTCTCTTTTGTACTTTATATATCTAAGTAGCTAGCTTAGCCCCTTATTTATTTTTCTACCCCCTTATACATATTTGTTGCTCTCTGTTGGTTTTTGTAAGCTTCCCAATACTTTGGTTTCACACTGTACTTCACCACATTATATACTTCTCTTTTTTGCTTTGATGCTATCTCTGACTTCCCTCGTCAGCCATGGTTGCCTCATCCGCTCTGTACCATGCCTCTTTCTCTTTGCAATGGATCTCCGCTGTGTCTCCTAAATTACTCTTCGAGCCTTCTGCCATTGCTCTTCTACTGTCTTTTCTGCTAGGCTACTCTCTCAATCAATTCTAACCAGCTTCTACCTTATGCCACAGCAGTTGCCTTTATTCAGCCGAAGTAATGTTACCTCTGATTCTATCTTCTGCCTCTCAAATTGCAGAATACATTCAACCATGCAATGATCGCTACTTCAGATAGCTTCCTTCAATTTAAGCTCCCATATCTAGTCTGCCTCTTTGCACAACACTAAAACCAATATTGCCTGTTCCTCGTGGACTGCACCACAAGCTACTCAAAAAAAAATCTTGTAGACATTCCATGAATTGCTTTCCTTACAATCCACGAACAATCTGATTTTCCCAGTCCCCTGCATATTGAACTCGCCCATAATCACTGTCACCTTGCCTTTCCTACACATATTTTCTATCTCCTGATGTATCTGATAGCCCAGCTCCTCACTACTGTTTGGAGGCCTGTATAACACTCCAAATGTGATTGCTTTAACATTGTGCTTCCTCAATTTTACCCATGCAGATTCTACACCATCTGACCCTATGTTATTTCTTGCTATTGATTTAATTTCATTTCATACTAATTAGGCAACCCCACCTCGTCAGCCCACCTGCGTGTCATTTGGATAGGGTGCATACCCTTGAATATTTAGTTCCCAATCCTGATTCACTTGCAGCCATGTCTCGGTGATGCCCATCACGTTATACCTGGCAATTTCGATCGGTGAGAAAGTGAGGACTGCAGATGCTGGAGATCAGAGCTTAAAAATGTGTTGCTGGAAAAGCGCAGCAAGTCAGGCAGCATCAAAGGAGCAGGAAAATCGATGTTTCGGGCAAAAGCCCTTCTTC
The DNA here is from genome assembly GCF_020745735.1 of Hemiscyllium ocellatum. Lineage (NCBI taxonomy): Eukaryota > Metazoa > Chordata > Chondrichthyes > Orectolobiformes > Hemiscylliidae > Hemiscyllium > Hemiscyllium ocellatum. Next base: position 8,349,525 of record NC_083409.1, read on the forward strand.
AGGAATAGGGAGGGTGTGACAAGCAAGTTAAGATTTAAAAATATGGAGGAGGGACTTGGGGGAGGGCGTTGGGAATGCGATAGGTGGAAGGAGGTTAAGGTGAGGGTGATAGGCTGGAGAGGGGATGGGGCCGGAGAGGTCAGGAAGAAGATTCCAGATCAAGAAGGTGGTGCTGAGTCTGAGAAATAAGATTTACTGCATCCGCTGCACCGGATGTGGCCTCCTATACATAAAATTTACTGCATTCGTTGCACCTGATGTGGCCTCTATACATAAAGCACTTCCACACACATCATCTACTGCATCTGCTGCACCCTATGTGGCCTCCTATACATAAACTGAGCCTAATCGCCAGCTCGCGGACATCTCCTCCTACTGCCCCCTTGACCATGACACCACCTCCCAGCACCAAACCATCATCTCCCAGACCATCCATATCCTCATCACCTCAAGGGATCTCCCATCCACCGCCTGCAACCTCATAGTCCTACAACCCTGCACCGCCCGTTTCTACCTCCTGCCCAAAATCCACAAACCTGACTGCCCCGCCCGACCCATTGTCTCAGCCTGGTCCTGCCCCAAAGAACTCATTTTTGCATACCTTGACACGCTCCTGTCATCCTTAGTCGAAGAACTCCCCCACCTACGTTCAGGACACCACCTACGCCCTCCACCTCCTCCATGGTTTTTGCTTACACGGCCGCCAACGCCTTATATTCACCATGGACATCCAGTCCCTATACCCCTACATCCCCCATCACGAAGGCCTCAAAGTCCTCTGCTTCTTCCTTTCCCGCCGAAAGAACCAGTACCCTTCCACTGACACCCTCCTTCGGCTAATTGAACTGGTCCTCACTCTGAACAACTTCTCTTTCTAATCCTCCCACTTGCTCCAAAGCAAAGGAGTAGCCATGGGAACCCACATGGGACCCAGATATGCATGCCTCTTCGTTAGATATGTGGAACAGTCACATATGTGACTGTGGTCATCCGCAGCTACACTGGCACCACCCCCACCTTTTCCTCCGCTATATTGATGACTGTATCGGAGCTATCTCGTGCTCCGAGGAGGAACTTGAACAATTCATCCATTTTACTAACACCTTCCACCCCGACATCAAAGTTACCTGGACCGTCTCAGACTCCTCCCTCCCCATCCTATACCTCTCCATTTCTGTCTCGGATCGCCGACTAAACATGGATGCTTACTATAAACTGACTGACTCCCACAGCTACCCAGATTACTCCTCCTCCCACCCTGCCCCCTGTAAAAACGCCACCCCATATTCCCAATTCCTTCGCCTTCGATGGATCTTCTCCCAGGAGGACCAATTCCAATATCGAACAACCCAGATGGCCTCCTTCTTCAAAGGTTGTAATTTGCCCTCAGACGTGGTTGACGATGCTCTCCACCGCATCTCCTCCACTTCACGCTCATCTGCCCTTGAACCCCGCACCTCCAATTGCGACCAGGACAGAACCCCACTAATCCTCACCTATGTTTTAATCACTGCTGCCGATGGCTATCTTCAATTTAAGCTCCGAAATCTAGTCTCCTCTTTGCACACCACTAAAACCAATATTGGCTGTTCCCTCGTCGACTGCACCACAAGCTACTAAAAAAAATCTTGTAGACATTCCATGATTTGCTTCTCTTACAATCCACTACCAATCTGATAAATGGCATCATCCTTCGTCATTTCTGTCACCTCCAAACGGACCCCATCACCAAGGATATATTTCCCTCCCCACCCCTATTAGCGTTCCAGAAAGTCCACTCCATCCGCGACTCACTCGTCAAATCCACACACACACACCCTCGCCCCCCACCAACCCAACCTCCACTCCCGGCACGTTCCCCAGCAACTGCAAGAAATGCAAAACTTGCGCCCACACTCCCCCTCACTTCCCTCCAAGTCTCCAAGGGATCCTGTCAGCCCTGTATTAACCATCCCTCTTCTCATTATTAGTCGTTTCCCAGTGTGCTTGAAGTGTGTTTGTTAATCATTTCTAGATAGTCTATCCTATTTATGTCTGTGCTGGAGATTTTAATAATCTATCCTGAATTCGGCACTCTTACCTCCTCTTTTAATTCAGTTTTTCTGATTACCCCTGTAACGGATTCCCGTTGCCCCACCCCACCACCACTCCTATTCCATTTCCATCCCTGTTAACCGCCCTAGTTATGCGATTCATTTGGACTCTGGTCCCAGCATGGGTCCGATGAAGGCTGTCCCATTGCAACAGGTCCTTTCTTTCCCAGAACTGAAATGTGTTTATTCAAAACAAAATATAGAGACAAATTGATTTTCTGAACAACCAAATATAAAATGTACAAAGAGATAAGATTGTTAAATGCACTTGTGATACCGAGATATATGAAGTGAAATGTGGATTATTAAACCATGGAAGTTGTGTGCAAACGTTTTCAGTCATTACTTGACCAACAGCTGAGATGCTGATTTCCCCTCTGACAGTGATCCCCCTCACTGAGATTCTCTGGCCCAATCTCTCGCACAGTGTCTCAGGGAGTTATCAGTTCCTGCTACTATTGGCACAGTCTATTTAAATTAATCAACCTTCTCTCTGGAACCAGTCAATTGGTCTGTTGGATTCTGTTCAGCTGTCAGCCACTCAACTCTGTAATATTATGGGAGAAAAATGACCTGGGATCACAACCAGTATCAGCACAGTGCTCACAGGGTATGACTCCCAGACAAGGAGCTTGCGGTTCAGGGTAATTTTTAAATAAGAAGTCCATGCTCATGCTGTCTCCTGATCTATCTAATTTCATCCCCGTATCACACCCCTTAATTTCTCACTCACGCTGTCACTCCGTTTTCTCTCTTCTCTGTTTATCTCCCTTCACATTCTTTCTTTCTACTTCATTCTCTTTCTCTATCTCCAATAACTCTCTCTGCTTTCAGGTAGTGTAGTTGGAGAGCTGGTGGATGTACGAACGACTGAATGGCTTCTGTCTGTGATCTTTTAATTCTGAGGTTCTCTGACCCACAATAAAACCGTTAGACAAGCTGGTTCAGTGAAGGACACAGGGCACAATCATCCATTATTTCTTGCTTTCTTGCTGTTATCCGGTAAGCAGCGACTTCAAAATATCTGTTCAAATAAAATAGCTTGAAATTCGAACAGTCGGGAGGACGTTCGCCACATGATATTGCTATCAGGGATTTCATTAACAGTTTCCACACACAAAATGTGGATTTTCCTGATAGCTACTCCTCCCAATTAATACTGCCTAGCTCCTGCCTGATACTGACATAACTTGCCTTACTCCAATTTCATAGCTTCTCAAAAGGTTCTTAGCTATCTTAAAACTGAAGGAGTTTCCAAAATGATTCCACAATGCTGTCCCCCTGAAATGTCAGTCACCTGTCCAGACTCATTAGCCAATACGAGGTCCAGTATGGCCCTTCCTGTAGTGAACTATCCATGTACTGTTTCAAGTAACCCGCTTGGATGCACCAAACAAATTCTGCCCCGTCTAAACGACTTGCTCTAAGGGAGTCCCAGTCAATATTGGGGATGTTGAAGTCACTCACTATGATAACCCTTTTTTTATTACACCTTTCCATAACTAGCCTACACATTTGTTCTCAAAGTCTCGGTTGCTGTTGAAAGGACTATAATATAATCCGAACAACAGTAATTGCATTAATCTTATTTTTGTGCTGTACTCATATTGCCTCAGTGGATGAGCCCTCCAGTACGACCTCTCTGAGTGCAAATGCAACATTATCCCTGATAAGTAACACAGCTCCTCCACTTCTTTTACCTTCCTCTCTATCTGGTCTAACACAACAAAAGGCTAGAACGTTGAACGCCCAGTCCTGTCCCTCTCCAAACTATGTGCCTGTTATGGCTGCAACATCATGGTCCCATTTATTGAATCAGGCTGTAAGCTCATGTGCCTTACCTTAATAATCATTGCGTTGGCATAAACACACTTCAGCCCAATGCCATCAGATCCTGAGTCGACAGGATATACACAATAAGGACGAGATGGACCTTAATTGGCAACAATCTCCGATATGTCGATCATTGAGATTTGTAGGTCGGTAGGATGTAAGCAAGAAGGACGGGATGGACCTGAGCTTGCAGCAATCTCCTGGCAGCCAGGTTTACTGTTGTCACTTAGGAGGGTTTAAACTAGTGTGGCCGTTGGGGGGTGGGGGCAGAGTGGGAACCAGAGCAGTAGGTGCCCAAGTACACGACTGAGGCAGAGTTGGCGACTAATCCCAGTGCAGCTCAGACCAACAACAAACAGACAGAGGTTACTGAACACAATCAGCCTGGCAGTCTGAAGTGCACTGATTATAGTGTGAGGAGTATGACAGGCAAGGTAGATGAACTTGGAGCTTGAGTGAGTATGTATAACTGCTAAGTTAATATTATAGAGATTTCTTTGAGAGAGGCGCTCAGGAATCCCAATGATACACATATCGGAAGTGCTGCCTCCTCTACCAGTTCTTTGCCCATGTATTTAATTGTACTACCATCCTATTCCTGACCTCAGTGGCATATGGAAAAGTCTTGTCTCCCCAAAAATTAAATATCATTTCAGCACAACTCCGGCAAGACTTTTTTTTTCTTTAAATGGAGAGACATGACAATAAATACTTAACTGTGAGTTCATTAACTGGGAAAGAGGAGTCCTCTGAATCAGTCCAGTGATGACAGGATCTGATATCTATCACCTCCACCAAACCTGCTTGACAACGAACTCTATTTTGCCAGAGCGGCAGGGAGAGGAGGAGGAGTGAAGCGAGGGCTGCTGGGAAGTTTAGGGCTTAATTTATAACTGGGCAGTGACTATACCGAGATACTACACGTGTATCTCACTAACGTCCCCCTGCACTAACCGGAAGAAAAAGATCCTGCAAGGTAAGGCTTTTATTTCTTATCCATCTTTTTCATTTATTTATGTGCATTGTTTGGTTTTAGTTAGTTCATATAAAATTTATCTTACAATGGCAGGGGACCTCAGACCCGTGGCATGTGAATATTGCTTGATGTGGGAGCTTACGAACGTGTCTGACGTTCCTGACTCTTAGATTTGCAAGAAGTGTGTCCAGCTGCAGCTCTTGTTTTACCGTGTGACGGCTCTGGAGCAAAGGATTGACTCACTGTGGAGCATCTGCGATGCTGAGGAGATGGTGGATAGCATGTTCAGTGAATTGGTCACAACGCCAGTTAGGATTGCTGAGCGAGACAGTGAATGTCTCCAGCGACCACTTAATGCAGAATCAACATATTCCCCGACCCGCCATCATTATTGTATTTAGCTCGTGCTGAATTTGCTTTTTTTTTTCATTTTAACTGTTTTTATATTTCAGTTCATGCAAATTGTAACGAACAGATGAACAAAATTCAATTTTAGGCAGATTCATATTTCGCAGAGTCCCAATTAGCCAAACAAATCACATCCTTCCTTTGTCAAACATGTACATTATCATTTGAAATAATTCTGGCAGACTTGTTAGCGAGACCTCTCCTTGACGAAGTCATGCTGACTCAGTCCTATTTTACTATGCAACTCCAAGTACTGCATTGAAAGGACCCAGTTCTTCAGTGAAATATCCCAGGCCAAGCCATCTCCAGCTGGTTCATCAATATCCTTCCCTCCATCGTAAGTTCAAAAGTGGGAATGTTCAATGACAATTGTGCAATTAATACCACCCACAACTACTTAGTTGAAACTTAATTTTGCACAATCAATGAGAGATTGGGCTACTTTAGATTTAATCCTATGCAATGAGAAAGTCTAATTAATCATGTTACTGCGGTAGACCCTGTGAGATCTGACTGCCGCATAGTTCATTCTGAAACTAGAGTTTGGAAGTTGAACTAAGGAAACTAAGAGGGTATGAGTGGGAAGTTCGCTGAGCTGGCAAGTTGGTGGCTTGGGCAAATCACTAAACGCTTTGCCAGGAGACAAGCAATAACTAGAATTTGAAAAGATACATCAATTATAGCACATATACATTCTTCAAATACATAAAAATCTATTTGACGAGTTAAATCAACCATGGTTAATGAGGCTAGTACAATTGCAACATTTAAAATGCACCTGGATGGGTATATGATTAAAATTGGTTTAGAGGGATATGGCCTAGGTGCTGGCAAATGGGACGATATGAGATTGGCATATTTGGTTCAGCATGGACGAGATGGACCAAAGGGTCTGTATCCGTGCTGTGCATCTCTATGAGTCTAATTTGCGGCACTATTGTTAATAGTGGGCTCGAAATCCCGATTAATGACCGATGTCAGACTAACTGCTTTATGATTTCTTGTCTTTTGCCTCCCTTCCTTCCTTTCACAGAGATTTTACATTCCGATTTTCCAGTTCTCTGTGACGCTCCCTGAAGACATTTATTTCTGAAAATCCAGCACCACTGCTTCCACAATCTTGTCCTCGATTTTCTTCGGACTTTTGGGTTGTTATCCTTCCAGTCTGTGTGATTTATCCATCTTCAAACATTGCAGCTTCCACAGCACATTCTCATCAGCACCGACCACTACACTCATCTCTCGCCTTTGACTGTCTTGAAGTTCTGGAATGCTGCTAGTTGTCAACCATTGTGAGGACTCATACAAAGCATCTATTCATTTCATCCTCCAATTCTTTGTTCTCCATTCCTCTGTAGCTGGCCTCGCTTTCAAGTTGTCCAATGTTCACTCTTACATCTCTTCCTTTTGTAGATTTTAACTAAACTTTTGCAGTCTCCTTTCATATGGGCAGCTAGCTTATACCGTCCATATTCTCTACTTTACTGTTTATTTTAAATTATCTTCTGCTGCTATAGAAAGCTTCCCAATCTTACCGAGACTGAGGGAGAGTATTCCAGGAGACTTCTGAAGGCAAAATGTAACTACACTAATCGTGTTCGCCGAAATTGGGTGGCACGGCGACACAGCCCTGCTGCCTCACAGTGCCAGGGACTTGGGTTCAATTCCAATCTCTGGAGCCTATCTGTGTGGCGTTTGTACAATCGCAACCAATGGCGTGGTCTTCATCCAAACCATGCTTGGACCAGAGTTGTAGGGGACAATACATCCAGGGCTGGAGGCAGGGCTTTAAACGAAATAGGGCGAGGGTGGGGAAGGTCAGATATTGGTGGAATTAGAAAACCAGAGATAAAGGAGGAGGGAAGAGTGCAGAACTCAGGAGAACTTATTAAAATCTCCAACAGAGACATAAATATGACAGAGCGTATGGAGAGTGTCAGTAATCAAACTTCAAGCACACTGGACAAATGAATGACAATGTGAAGAGGAACGGTTAATACAGGACTGAAGGTGTTATATCTGAATGCACGCAGTGTAAGGAATAGAGTAAATGAGCTTTTGGCGCAGATCGGAATTGGTGGGTATGACGTGGCGGGCATCACGGAGACATGGCTGCAAGTGTATCAGGATTGGGAGCTGAATATTCAAGGATATACATCTTACTGAAAAGATAGGAGGAGGAAGTGGGGTTGCCTTATTGGTAAGAAATAAAACTAAACCAATAGTAAGAAATTAAGTAGGGTCAGATGATGGGGAATCTGTGTAGGTAGAATTGAGGTATCGAAAAGGTGAAAAAAAACATAATTGGAGTCTTGTACTGGCCTCCAAACAGTAGTCAGGAGCTTAGGCACAAAATACACCAGAAGAGAGAAAAAATGTGTAGGAAAGACAAAGTTAGATTGATCATGGGGATGTTAAAAAAGAAAGGTTGGTGAGAGTGAGGACGGACTCAGCCAGTTGGAGGATGGTACTGGTGTTTGAGTGCAGTTCAGGCCTTTGTTCCAGGAAGAAGCGGACAGTCCAGAGACCATCCTAGTGGAGATGGGGGGTGGGGAGGGGTGTCGATGGGTGTGTAATGGGATGATACATCCATGGGAAAGAGGAAATGGATGGAACCTGCAAAATGGAAATTCTAAAACTGGTGTAAAGTGTCAGATGAATCACGGATGTACGTGGGCAGGGACTGGACCAGGAGGAATTACTGAGTCAAAGTAGGAATAGCTGAGTTGTTTGTAGCAGGTGCAGACTGAAGCAATGTGTATGCCTGGGTCACCCTGTTTGCGGATGTCTGGAGGAGATGGGAGCGACCTGTGCTATCGGAGGGCCATCAGCATGGGGCCATTGGCTGGTATTTCGAAGGGCAGTGTGGGGTGAGGGCTTCTCCAGGAGAAATTAGATCAGTTATAACAGTTGATACAATGGCCTGATGTGCCATGGTCGGGGTGATGGTCTAAGAAAAGACTTGTTATATGTTTTTATATCACTTGATTCTTGTTCAGATTGTGCAGTTATTCTGAATTTCTGTATCTTCATCAAGTGCAGACGACATGTATTTTCTCGCCTAGTGTGGCACTTCAACATTTTCTAAATATTTTGTTTTTATAGTATGTGCAACAACGGACGTTTGTTCTAATAATTTGCTTCCAATTCAAGGAAAACTTGAGAATATGATTTGAACTCCGGCAGTGTGTCCATTACGTGCAACTTAATTGAATCTTTATCCTCATCACACTCACTCTTTCAAACAAACAATGAATGAATCCCTAAATTCTGCAGATTTTTTTTTCCAGCTCTGACGATTGCTCGGAATGTTACAAAGGACATGCTTCAGTGTCACGGAAAATGCATATGTTCCAGTGCAAGGTGTCGTATCCTGGCAGCTCTGTGTTGAAAATGCTACTTCGGGCTCCCTCATAAAGACCTGAATTACATCACTCTGTAAATTCCCCAAAATACGAACAGCAAGAGACTGTCCCACTATTTCCATCGCTGTGAGCATCATATGGTGAGGAACACAATCTCCAAGGTTGATTGATTTAGGCATCTCCAAGGTCATCTGGCTTAAATCAATATCATTGCCCCTTCACTGTCACTTGTTCAGAATCCTGTGGCTCTCTTGGAAACATATCAGTTAGTGTTCCTGCACCACGAGGATCACTGGGGTTCACCACCATATTCAGAATGGAAATTAGACAGAGGCAATAAATGCTGGTCTTGCCAACGGAATTCACCTTAACAACCTGACAGGAATCTGCTCTATTAAAGGCATACATTCTAACCTATCTGATTTCTAACGCAGTTTAATGATGTTTTTACTTTTACCTAAGCATCTGATCTTTCTGTGACTCCATGAAACTTCCACGAGTGCTTTCGCAGTGCAGATTAAAAATCACGTTTGAAAGCTATGCTCATCAATCTGAAAGGGAGAGCCGTTGTGCCCATGAGAATGCTTCCATTATTTGTCAGTATCTAAAGGCAATAGCAACGTAGAAACTAAGATCAGGAGTAAGTGATTGGAAAACGTGAATAAAGTCTAACATGTGATAAGATCATGGATGATCTGATTGTGGCCAGAAACACACATTGCTGCTATGCCCTATAACTTTAATCCATAATTCATAGCCGACCAAATGTCTGACTGTGCCTTAAGAATATTCAATGCCTTACCTTCTATCACTCTTTGGGAGGGAAGTTCCCACAGACGCAGAACCCTTTGAGATGGTTAAAACAATCGCCAAATCCTTCGCTGGGATATTCTCCAGTTTCCAGGAGTCCATCCATTTCTGGAAATCTCTCACACAAATTGAAATATTGTTTCACCATTCAACTTGAATAGACTACTCAGAATATTATGGATTCAAATGGGATCATGCGTCATTTGCCAAAGCTTCAAGCTTCAAGTCCAATCTGACAATGCTTCCTCTAGAGATAAATGCTCCTCACAGGAATCAGTTGAGTGAATCTTCTCTGGACTGTTTTTCATGTCATTTTTCCTTCAGCTGTCCAGAAGTGGTCTCACCGTGCCCTGCAAAACTTTAGGAAATCGTCCCGACTCCTGAAAGTATTCTATTTCAAAAGGTTTGAAAATTTATATTGCCTACCGATGATGTGCACGCAACGTGTTTTTTTTTGTGATCCATGTGCCTGATTCCTCTGTGACTCATCTTTGAAGTTTCTCTTTTGGAATAATAGTGTTTTTCCATTCAAATCACCAAATTATTCAAACACAGACACAGTTTTCCTGATATGCCCCAAATACCAATATATCATTCACTTGACCCACTCTCTATAATATTATCAAGTGGAGGTCAACATCCATCTGATAATTAAAAGCAATGCACCCAGAAAAGATCTCCTCGCCTTATAATATGGTAAGGGAGTGTGACAAGTGATGTAAACCACCTCTTTTTTGACACCCAGTTTGTTATAAAGGAGTGGTTTAATGAAATGGAATCCTTTCACACATTCTGTAATTAACAAGTACTATTTGTCTGTCTAGGGGTGACACCGTGGCTCAGGGGCTAGCACTGCTGCCTCACAGTGCCAAAGACCGAGACTTGATTCCAGTCTCGGGCAACTGTCTATGGGGAGTTATTCTACTCGCGTCTGCGTGGGCTTCAAACACGTGCTCCTGTTTCCTCTCACAATCCAAAGATGTGCAGGTTATTTGAATTCGGCATGCTAAATTGTCCATAGTGTTCACGGATGTGTAAGTTAGATGCATTATTCAGGGGTTAATAGGGGAGAGGCATGAATCTGAGTGGTTTGCTCTTATGAGGGTCAGTGTGGTCCTTGTTCGTCTGAAGGGCCTGTTTCCCTTTTCTGGGTATTGTATGATTCGAAATTTAACAGTGAACAAATTACTACCAAACTGAACAATCACTCTGTAACTAATTACTTATTCTGGAATTAAACAAGATTTTCCTGATATGCGGTTTCACTAATGCGGACTCCACTCATAAATCCATTATTAGTAAGAAAAATAATTAAAACTTTGTTTCTCAAAGTTCATCCAGAATAGACTGTCTTGAAATTTCTGTAACTTCTTCCCTCATCTTTCTCTGTCTGAAATGCCTTCTCAGTTGTTTTCTGGTTTCAAGAATATTTGCTCAGCGTGTTCTGCACCTTTATTGATGGATAGAGCTTTTTTAGGCAGAGCATGGAGATGTTTTGTGAGACCCCAATATTTCTTTCATAAATGATACTGCCCTGTCATCAGTTTTACAGAAAGCAGTTGACTCTCCACCTCTGTCCAATTGCTTCTCTGTTACATGTATCTACTTGACACAAGAAATTCTTATTATATGATTGGTTTCATATTGTTAGCACTAAAATGGATCCTTAATCTCCAAACGCCATTTTAAGTTATTTGGCAGCATTTGAACTGTTGCCTGGATAAAAATGCTGCTTGGCCCTGATAACTGTACGGGTTTGATCTATTCTCTCATTTTGGGGACCTGTAAACTGCTTACACACAGCCATTCATTCTTTTGTTTAATCACCGAAAAGCACCTTACCTTGTCAAACGTCATCATGGTATTGCCCAACATTTTGCAAGTTCGCCGTTTTTTACGCACCAATGGACTGATATGCACACTGATACCTTCACCTCTACAATAATAGTCCGATCAAAAAATCCTGATTAAGATTTTAAAAAATCTTATTTCATACCAGGCAACTGTCGAAACTTCGAGTAAAAAGTGAGGTCTGCAGATGCTGGAGATCAGAGCTGAAAATGTGTTGCTGGTTAAAGCACAGCAGATCAGGCAGCATCCAAGGAACAGGAAATTCGACGTTTCGGGCAGAGCCCTTCATCAGGAATGACGAATTTCATTCTCATTGGATGCTGCCTGACCTGCTGTGCTTTAACCAGCAACACGTTTTCAGAACTGTGTAAACTTCTCCATATTCCTGTCTTCTCTTCTTATTTTTGGGGATTCTGCTTCCCAGGTCTTTGGCTGAAAAAGGTACATGTCAGGGAGCAGATCTTTCTGCTGCCAGGCTGGACTTGTTGGCGGTTTGCTGCTCTTTCCCGCTCTGGCCAACAGTTCAAAATGTTTGATATTTATACCCAAAAGATTGGTTTGTTTCTTTGGTTTTAATATTGTCAAACATTATATACAAACTTGATTGGCATTTGGCATCTTGGCACATTATGTAAACAGATTGGCAGAATTTGAATTTGAATTTGTCTCATAGCAAACCAGACACTGCTAAATGTTTGACCAAATATTGCATTTTTAAATTTTCCACTACTCTTGCGCTTGTTAAGCCCTTGGCCAGCCTTTCAACTCTCTTGAAGGTATAGTACACTTAAAAACTCATAGCACTGTCCACCCTATCTAACCCTCTGATTATCCTATATAGATCAATTCAGTCACCTCTCAACCTTCTTCTCTCGAACGAAAACAGCGGCAACTACCTCAGACTTTCCTTATATGACATTCCTTCCAAATCCGGCAATATCCTCATGAATCTCTTTTGAACCCTTACCAAACCTTCAACATCCTTCCTGTAATGCAGCAAGCAGAAATATACAGTACCCCAAATGTGGCCACATCGGAGTTTTGTGCACCTGCAGTATGATCGTGTGACTTCAAAATTCTATCCCTCTTTCAATAAAAGCTAAAACACTGTACGGCTTATTAACAAGTCTATAGACCAGGTTGGCAACTTTCAGTGATCTACGTACATTGACACCAAGATCTCTCTGCTCATCGACACTGCAAAGAATCTTACCAATGGCCCAGTACTCTTTATTCCTTTTGCTCGATCCAAAGTAAATCACCTCACACTCTTGCACATTAAACTCAAGTTGCCACCTCTCAGCCCAGCTTTGTAAAATGCAACATCTCTATGTCCCTCTGTAACATGCAACATCCTTCAGCACTACCCACACCTCACCAAACTTAGTATCAGTGGGTGGCACGGTGGCACAGTGGTTAGCACTGCTGCCTCACAGCGCCTGAGACCCGGGTTCAATTCCCGAATTAGGCGACTGACTGTGTGGAGTTTGCACGTTCTCCCCGTGTCTGCGCGGGTTTCCTCCGGGTGCTCCGGTTTCCTCCCACAGTCCAAAGATGTGTGGGTCAGGTGAATTGGCCATGCTAAATTGCCCGTAGTGTTAGGTAAGGGGTAAATGTAGGGGTATGGGTGGGTGTGCTTCGGCGGGTCGGTGTGGACTTGTTGGGCCGAAGGGCCTGTTTCCACACTGTAAGTAATCTAATCTAATCATCATTAGATTTACTAACACATCATTCTGTGCCCTCATCTCGGTCATTTATAAAAATGACAAATAGCAGTAATCCCAACAAGATCCTCTGTAGGAACTACAATTTTTGGTGTAGTCTCTGAAAACAGAAAGCATTGCTTTTGTGCCTCTGCCATTTTTGAGTTTCTCATTGTTACCTTGTCAGTTTTATCCTGCAAAGAGCCATCACTTAGTTTCTTTATGCGCTTCTTTTTTATGTACTAGTGAAAGCTACTGGTATCAGTATTTATGATTTCGTTCATTTCCTATTTAATGTTCTTTTAATGTTTTCTGCTAACCCTTTGCTGAATTTTTTGGTTGTTATCAAGAATTCACGGAAAGAGAGCATTGCTGCGTAGGGCAGTCATGTATTGCCCATCCTTGATATCCCAGAGGGCGGTTAGTAGTTATCTACATTGGAGTCACATATCGGCCAGACCAGATAAGGATGGCAGTTTCCTTCACCGTAGGACATTAGTGAAACAGGTGACAATCTCCTGACAATCTATTCATGTTCATCATCAGCTTGGTAATTCCAAATTTGAATTCAAATTCCACCATCTGCCCTGGTAGGATTCGAACCCAGCACCCCAGAACATTATCTGGGTCTGTCGATGCACAATTCAGCTGTAATGCACTAGGCCACTGCCTTACCCAATCCCCCGGAGCATGACTAAATTGTGCAGT